>NC_141695.1:1105633551-1105991051 GCF_964263255.1 Lissotriton vulgaris
TCAAGAAACTGTTGCTTCCTAGACGAGTCCCCTCAAAAGAAGTGGGACTGGAAATACTGATTATGCTGACTGTTACTTCTGAAATTGACACACGATAGGCTGCCGTGTGGCCCTTCAGATGCTGACAAAAAGTGGAACAGGTAATGTATGAATGAATGGTGAGATGGCATGCACTGGGCAACACTGGCTGTCTGGCTCTGATGAAAGCAATTGCTGTTTGTTTGTTGTGCATGAAATTAATCCTATGTGTTCTGTTATTATTTAATCTTTTACACACTGAATGTAACTCAAGTATACTCTGTTTTTACCTTGTTTAATGCAAATTGTACTTCTACTGCAGGGGCAACTACGTTGTAGTTTTTAATATGGAAAATGTTCTTGGACTCACTGTGTGTAGACTGTGACTGCTTAAAAACATTGAGTTTGCCAATACCATGATGATGATGATGATGAGTCTTGATGATCAAAGTTACATAATATTTATTTTTTCCAATCTTTATTTCGGCCATTGGCCATAAAAGATAAACATTAAAACATGTACAATCACAGTAAATCAACATGTATAATCAATCAATACACACTTAAACAGTATAAAACATTGGAATTACATGTTGCTAAAAAATGCCTTAAAAACTATGAATCTTAAAATTAAGAGGGAGCCTGCGTCTTTAAAATACGGTTGCGGGTGTGCCAAACATTAATGAAAAATTTTGCCAGTGCGAACACAGTTGGGCCTGTGACATCAGATCTTAAAATCCTATACATTGGGGCATACTCCCTACAACCCATGTTTCTAATCAGTGGAAGGAGCCAGTATTTCCTCTCAACCTTGTAAACTGGGCAAAAGAGGACCACGTGTAAATCAGTTTCCTCCGCGGCATCACAGGCCGGACACTGCTTAGTGGTGGGAGGTGATGACCAGGAGCTGGTAAAAGATCGAAGGGGCAACGTGCCATATCTCCATTGGAGAAACAGCTTCCTGGCCAGCACAGGGGAAATGGCATCTAAAACCCCCTCAAACCTGTATAAGTCCTTACTTTGTACAAATACAGAGGATAGTGACCCTTCACCCTGGCTATCTAGGGCCCTAGCCAATTTTTGTTCATGATATGCATTGGCCAGGGATTTCTTAGAAATGTTTAGTGCGGCATTAGCAGGATCAGTCCATAGGTCAGAGAACCCCATTTTCATACAAGTATTTTGGATGTATTTTATCCAGGGGATCCGGAGCGCTTTCGGGTGGGTCAATAGCTCCATCAATTACGCCCTATAGGCTGCAAGATTGTTGCTACTCCACAGCCTACGCCAGAAGGCTATGGGTCTCAAACCTATTTCATCGGCTATTGGTCGTAGACCCAGATCTAACCTCAAGGGGAGGAGCGGGGTGCTGGGCGGAAGTGCGACTATCTGTCTGATGAAATTATTCTCCGTTAAGGACAGACTACGGCAGGATGTGTGTCCCCACAGTTCCGCCCCATACATAGTTGCACCCCTGGCCTGCACCTTGTAGATCTGGATGAGCGACCCCAGCAGACGGTATGAGGAGCCATTCATCATCCGGGCGATGCCCCCTGTAGTTTGTACCAATTTGAGGTTCGCCCTGCTCTGGTGAGATCCCCAGGACATGGTTTCATTGAGAGTCACACCGAGGTATTCGAAGGTGGAGACTCTCTCGAGCCGTGTGGCTCCCAATAGCGGGTTCGGCCGCAGTTTTTGGCTTGGGTTCAAAACCATAAACTTGGTTTTAGCCGCATTAATTTCTAATCCCCTATCAGTGCAGAAGGCCACAAATGAATCAAGGATCCTCTGTATCCCCATAGGGGTTTTAGACAGCAGCAGGGTGTCATCTGCAAACATAATTGCAGGCACCCTGCTGCCATTCAGTTTGGGGGCGTCGGTGTAGTCGGTGGCATTCAGGTGGGCGATTACCCCGTTGACGAAGAGGCAAAACAGGGTCGGTGCCAGCACACAACCCTGCCTTACCCCTCGGTCAACGGGGAATCTATCCGTAAGTGCCCCGGACCTCCCACACCTCACTCGAGCATAGTTATTGTGGTGTAGTCTCTGTAAGATTAATAGGATGTCCGGGGGAACGCCCATCTCTGCCAGGACGCTCCAGAGTTTCCCTCTGGGCACCAGGTCGAAGGCGGCCCGTAAATCCACAAAAATTGTGTAAAGACTGCCGCCCTCGAATATTGCTGCCCTCCAATAGATGGTGTTCAATCTAAAAACCTGGTCCACTGTAGAAACTCCCTTCCTAAATCCCACCTGATAGGGACTAAGGACACCCCCCTTTTCCGCCCAGTCCTGGAGCCGATTCAGCAATACCCTGCCAAACAGTTTCTGTGCTACATCAATTAAACTGATGGGTCTGTAGTTGGCTGGGAGGAGAGGCGAGCCCTTTTTGAATATGGGCACCACCTCCGCCCCCAGCCAAGTACTAGGGATTTCCATGCCGCTAAGAACTCCGTTAAACAGAGCGGCAAGGTAGGGGGCCCAAACAGTGGGCTCCTGTTTAAACAGGTCCCCGGGTAGGCCATCCAATCCTAGCGC
The DNA here is from genome assembly GCF_964263255.1 of Lissotriton vulgaris. Lineage (NCBI taxonomy): Eukaryota > Metazoa > Chordata > Amphibia > Caudata > Salamandridae > Lissotriton > Lissotriton vulgaris. Next base: position 1,105,636,105 of record NC_141695.1, read on the forward strand.
CTTCCCCGAGGTGAGTCCCGCTATAGCAGCAGTTACCTCGCCCAGAGTTATTGGATCCCCCTCATAATCTGGCCAACCAACCCCAGTCTCAGTGATGGATTCTCCTGGCTCAGAGCTGTAGAGGGACTGAAAATGTGCCTGCACACCCCTGGTGCGATGTTTGGCTCAATTGCCGACTGGAGTTTTTCCGACCCCCACTCACTATCCTCCAGAACAGTCGATGGTCTTTGATCGCTAGGGCCTTAGTAAGTTCTTCCCATTGATTTTCCTCCCATTCAGCTTTAGCGTGGGCAACGAGTTTTTTATAAGCCCGTCTACTTTCTCTTATCTTATCCCCCCCTAGACCCTCATTTATAGATCTAAGAAGTTCCCCTTTTGCCCTTCTGCAGGCTGTGTTATACCATGAGGATTTGCATTGCCGCCCCCTACTTGAATTCCGTGTGTTACTAAAGAGGTTAGGGGCCGCAACTTTTATGAGGTCCTCATGAGGCTTATATAATTTAGCCTGGGAGTCTTTATTATTCACCCCGGTATCTAAGTCCCCCACAGTTTCCAAGATGGGAATTATCCCATCATAGAGCCTAGGAAGTTTCTCCTTACTTGTGACCAGATGCTCCCACCTGATTCTTCTCCTGTTGTTTTCCAGGAGAAGTTCAGGTTTGCTCCCCTCCAAAGACATCGTGGGAGTCTGGAGAGCAGGATGAGCAAGATTAAGCTCAGGTGCATTATGATCACTATCTAACCTTTCCGTTACCCTAAAGTCCTGGATGGTTGGGCACTTCACTATTTGGACCAAGACATAATCCAAGCGAGACTCTCTTCCCACTCTATTATAGGTGGTTCTGCTGGGTATGTCAGATCTCATTCGCCCATTACAGGCTCGGATTCCAAACTTTAGGGTGAGGGCTGTGATTTGTAATGCCAGGGGAGTCCATGCCTTCGGGGGGGGGGGGAGCTTCTACCGGGGGCACTGGTCATCTAGCTTCTTCTTCCATTGGGAACCCCTCCAGAAGACCTGGCAATGGCTGAAAGTGAGAATTAAAATCCCCTCCCACCACGTAGGATAAGTCACTCGATAGCTCAGATAGATAGTTCGTGAGTTCATCTATGGTAGGTGATTCCTTGGCAATACCAACTGGCCTGGAATAGATATTAATTAAGACAAGTTTAACTTGGTTTGGCCAGGATAGTAAAACCACAAGAATATCATCAGAGGTGGCCGGTAACCGTGTTGCCTCACAGCCTAGGTGAGATGCAACCCAGGTTGTGAGTCCGCCTGACAGGCGACCTTTGCCCTCCCACCTAGCTGGGATAAAAAATGACTGATAACCTCGGTGCCCATAGTCTTCTCTTGCCCAGGTTTCCTGAAACATACAAACGTCTCCTGTCTCGATGTAATTTGCCCAGTCTTGATCAGAGAGTTTGTTAGCTAGTCCGGCAACATTCCACCAGATTAATCTCAAATGTTCAGGGGTGTCAATTGCCGTGCCAGAAGGGTGGGCGGAGACAGTTTCAGATGTTGAATTGGTAGGTGCATCAGGAACATTGCCAACAATAAGGCCAGATGGCTCAGGGGGGCTGCAGGAGCCATTGTCCAGAGTCACAGGGTTGTTAGTGGGCAGTCAATCAACCCTGTCCAGACCGTTCAGGCAGTTAAAGCGGTTAAAATGGAAATAGGGTGTGTCAGGTAGCCTCAAATTTGGGCGTTGAACATAATCTTTGTATCTGTGTCTACGTTCCACCCTTGTCCAGTCTCCATGTGGCAGGTCATAATGCATGCGAATAGGAGGAAAGAAAAAGGAGACTGGCAGGGTCTGTATGGTAGAATCCAACAAACGGTTCACCCCTTCACAGATATGTAAAACAGTACCTGGGTCTTTGAAGGTTACCAAAATACAATCCCCTATTATTGTTTTTCTCGTCTTCCCCAGCCAAGCCACCCTTCTGACCATAATGATCTCGTTATTAAATTGTGGTGGTAGGGGTCGATTCCAATTCAGCCATTTAATGACTTTTTTCTTCAGGGATTGGAAATCTTCGTTTTCTCCTCTTTGTAATTGGGGAGCACCTGCTAAAACCACCGTTAGCCTGTTGGCTTCTGGGGGCAGATCTGGTCTCCGCGGTCTTTGGGCGGGCCGGAGAGGGAGAGGAAGTACTAACAGCTTGTGGGAGCCCAGAGTTGGTCCCTTTCTGTAGACTATGGGAGGCAGGGCCTATTAACTGTGGAGGCATATTGGTTAGGGTGTTTCGTGGGGCCGGAACTGAAATAGCCATAAGTGGCTGCAAAGGGGGGGCAGTGAGAGCACCCTGGGGGGGTCCTTTGGTGGCACCTTGTGAAACTCCAGTGTTGGGTAAAATACCTGTAGGAGGGTTGAGCCCCACATTTTTGGATTGCTTACTGACTAAGGTGTTCAAGGTAGTAAGAGTTGCCTCTAAAATGGTAAGCCTGATCTCGACTTTTTTCAAGCTTTCACTAATGGGCTGCAGGAGTGAGCGAAGTAAGAATTCTATACTTCCTGGAGATGTGAGAGGGGGGACTATATTAGATGAATTACCCACTAGGTCACTGTTGGTAGCAGCAGTGATAGCACTTGAATCCTTAGGGGAGGTAGCGATATGCCCAATATCTCTGTCCCTGCCAGGGGGGAGTGTGGTTTTGTGTTTTTTTCCAAAATCCCAAGTGGGATAGTTTGGTTTTCCCCTGTCCCCCCCTTGTCTTCCTTCTGCGTTTGCTAGGTGGAGGCCCATGCAGGTCCACCACGACAGTTTGCTTTGGCTTACTTTTCTTACTTTTGTTCAGCGGGGGGGTTTGGGTAACCAAGTCAACTGCCATATTAGATATTAAAGATGGAGTGATCTCTCTGTTCTTTTCGGGCAGTATACCAGGGGTAGGGTTTCCCGTAATAGTAGGGGAAAGTCCTCTTGGGTTGGTGGATTTTGGCTATCAGTGGGGGTACCTTCCTCTTGGGAAATGGGGTGCGGGATTATCTCAGTAAGGGGTCTACTTTTCATACTTTCGATTGAGCGACGGTGCTCTGCCCTGCGCCTCTCCAAGGAGCTTTCTTTACCCTCATCTCCTTTGGCGGATTTAAAGTAATTGTCCAGCGTCCCTGTGTTGCTTCCCCCCACCCTTGATGGGGTTTCACATGGTGCCGGTGAGGGCATGTCCGTAATCAGTTCCTCGGTTCAGCTGGAGTTGAGAAGAATCAGATGAAAGAGAGTGGGCCCAGCCCAGCCTCTTTCGGCCCCTGACGGCCACAGACGGTCCCGCCCTTGTCCCGGGCTTCTCCCGGCGCGCTCCCGCGTGCTCCCGCGGAGCGGTACTAAGCACAGTGATAAGGGAGAGGTGGGGCGAGGGGCGGGGCAGGCAGGGAGAGCGACCCAGGTGTTGTGGGTTGATCTCACGCAGGGACTCCTGGAAGTTTGAGTCCCTGCGGGTCCGCTCGCAGCCCTGTGCTTCCCTCTAACAAGCGCCCAGCAGCGCAGCCTCTCCAGACACAGTGCGCCTCTCCCACCTCACGAAGCGGGACCCGCGGAGCGGGTCCGGCGAGGAGCTGGTGGGGGAGAGGTGAAATCCGGCGTGTTGAAATGCAGCCACAGCAAGAGTCAATCAGGCAAGTGATCCCACGGCGTTCAGAAGAACGGTTGGTTTTAGTGCTGGGGCGAGGGGCGGGGCAGGCAGGGAGAGCGACCCAGGTGTTGTGGGTTGACCTCACGCAGGGACTCTTGGAAGTTTGAGTCCCTGCGGGTCCGCTCGCAGCCCTGTGCTTCCCTCTAACAAGCGCCCAGCAGCGCAGCCTCTCCGGACATGGTGCGCCTCTCCCACCTCACGAAGCGGGACCCGCGGAGCGGGTCCGGCGAGGAGCTGGTGGGGGAGAGGTTAAATCCGGCGTGTTGAAATGCAGCCACAGCAAGAGTCAATCAGTCAAGTGATCCCACGGCGTTCAGAAGCAAGGTTGGTTTTAGTGCTGGGGCGAGGGGCGGGGCAGGCAGGGAGAGCGACCCAGGTGTTGTGGGTTGACCTCACGCAGGGACTCCTGGAAGTTTGAGTCCCTGCGGGTCCGCTCGCAGCCCTGTGCTTCCCTCTAACAAGCGCCCAGCAGCGCAGTCTCTCCAGACACGGTGCGCCTCTCCCACCTCACGAAGCGGGACCCGCGGAGCAGGTCCGGCGAGGAGCTGGTGGGGGAGAGGTGAAATCCGGCGTGTTGAAATGCAGCCACAGCAAGAGTCAATCAGGCAAGTGATCCCACGGCGTTCAGAAGCAAGGTTGGTTTTAGTGCTGGGGCGAGGGGCGGGGCAGGCAGGGAGAGCGACCCAGGTGTTGTGGGTTGACCTCACGCAGGGACTCCTGGAAGTTTGAGTCCCTGCGGGCCCGCTCGCAGCCCTGTGCTTCCCTCTAACAAGCGCCCAACAGCGCAGCCTCTCCAGACACGGTGCGCCTCTCCCACCTCACGAAGCGGGACCCGCGGAGCGGGTCCGGCAAGGAGCTGGTGGGGGAGAGGTGAAATCCGGCATGTTGAAATGCAGCCACAGCAAGAGTCAATCAGGCAAGTGATCCCTAATAACTTTACAGTCACTCACTGGGAGGGATGGATCACTATGGCCACTCACGAAACGGCCACTATGGCCATTTCGTGAGTGGCAAACAGGTAAACAAGTCAACAACAACCACAGCAGAACTACATGTCTGTCTAGTCTGTGTCAAGAGGTATGCTACATGGAGCTTGGTTCACTCAGTGGTGCCTGCCTTGACAGTCTGCATGGCCTTGGCCTGCTGTGTGCTAATTCATATCCTGGAAACAAAGACTCAGAGTAGGCACTTTAGAAATGATGTATGTATGTAATACTGTCGCCTCTGAAATTGAAAGTGTTATTTTTGAACTACACACACTGTACCTTATATTTTTTCTCCGGAGTGTCTCAATATCCATTCCCTTTCTGTTTTTCCATCCACAATTACAGGCCGGCACTTACCCTGAGCGATGGGAAACAGATTACTTACCATAGCAATCCGCAATTCCGCATCCGCCAGGCAGGCAGTGGACAGTGAGGTCACCAAGATTGATTGACGGAGCGCCTGATGGAATGGAGGAGTACTGCGAATAAGAGGAATAGCTGGATGCATACAACTTCCCAATTTGACCAGGACAACTACAATATACAGTTACAGTATCCACTATCCACTTCACTTGTCCTTATCTTTTAAATAATGTTATTGTTGCTTGTAAACTTCTATGAGTGTGCGACTCAGTGCGTTTGCTCTCTGCTTCAAATTCATCCCTACAGCTATTTGATAAGTTTCTTTGCTAATTGTAAAACTAGTGTAATGTACTACTAAGTGTTTATTCTCTCTGAGGACAGATATGCAAGTAAAATTGCGTAATTCTTGCAGCCCTGTACTGTCTAATTGCTTAGTACTAGTTAGTCAGTTATATGTAGTACTACTTTTCATTAACCTAACCATCCACTTAGCAAATAACTTCACGCTTGCACTTCCTTTAAGTGCCTTAAAAGATTTGGATATGGTCGTATCATAGATTTGTTTTTCTTCATTTGTTGTTTCTCCATGCTGTGTTTTCTTTTTCTCTTTCCAAAAAACTTTCCCAAAAACCCCCATTCCCATCCATTTTTCAAACCCTAGCCCTCTTCCCCCGGGCAGTGTGGTTTTCATTGAGGTGTGTGAGTAAATGACAGCAATAATTCCACATGCTTGCTGGGGAGGATAAGGTCAAAGCAACAGAAATCAATTTAAAGGCAAGTGAAGGATTCCAAGGATATATTCCTATTTTGCTTGACACACACCCATGAGTATTTGCAAAACATTTCAGAATTTCATGTCCGCCATCGAGTGGATTCATCAACAACAACCTCCTCCTACATGTGACGAAAGTTTACACTGCTGTGTCCTTCAGTACTAGTTCTTGTAGTAGCCATAATCCATGCAACTACTAGTTAACTAAACTTTTGATTGAATACTTTAGCATTGCTTAGGCTACAATTTAATTTATGGCACTGTTCTTGTGTACTGTACTATCGTACTGTTCTAACGCTCCTCTCAGGCCACTCAATGTCTCATTTCCTTTTTTTTTTTATGCTGCTATTGCCAGTGTGTACCACTACTACTACCACCACAACAATGCCACTTCATCCGTCCAGGATTCCATTGCCAACCTTAATCGCCATTAGCCAAGCAGTCAGCCCTGTGCCTAGCCCTATTCTCAAACACTAATGACAGGTAAGATAAGCATTTTGTGGGAGGAAGAATAATGGAGTAGGAGGAGAGGAGAGACTGACGGTAGTACTAGTAAAGTAGTAGGACAATTGAATTCACTAACTCTGTCAGTGGCACTTGTGAGAAGTTGGCCTGATATGTGATGTCCACTATTCTAGTGGGTACCCTGTATCAGTCCAAACAACCCTTATGGTGATGGTTGTAAAGTCCACCTTATAGACCAGCTATCCTAGTGGTAGCATGGACAAAGCAGTCTTAGGCTAACACTTCAGAGAGCATGTGAAGCCAAATGTTTTACCAATAATAACCCCTTGAATATCAAATGAAAGGACACCACACAAGGTATATATAAAATATATATGTATTTATTTCTAACACAACCCCTCTGCACTCTTTATGAGGTCAGAGTTCGAGATACAGCACAAGTAACTTAATAAGCATACATTAAGTTGCACAATTACAATTCTGCCCTAGGGGCCTTACGAACCATATACCAAAGAAGTGGTATAAGTACCTATACGGGAATAGTGAATAGGCCTAGGACCTCGGGAATCGGTGGGGCTACACTGAATAACCACAGGTTAGGAAGCAGGAGTCCCACAGGATGCATGTGCAGTGTCTAAACACACACGCGAGTTCTCATAGACTTAGAATGGGAACGTAAAGTTTAGAAATTAGTTGATTTCGGACAGTCCGGGTGGACTTCGAGGAAACCCAGTTAAATTAGGACACTTGGATAGTTATTACCCACGGGAGCACCGGAGTACTCGAGTTACCTCACCCAGGGAAGCCGGGTGCATAAGTGCGAAGTTGTGTCGGGTTTCGTCGTCGATTCTTATGGAGAGCTGCAAGAAGATGCTGCAGGCGACCCGGAGGAAGATGTCCGGATGGATCCAAGGGTTGATCAGAGAAGTGAAGAACCTGAAAGCAGAGGGGACAGAGTTTGGGTCACTAGCCAGTGACCAGGATGGAACCAGGACGGAACCACATGATGTCGAGCTGCGATCAGTGAAGAAGTGAAGCTTGTCTCTGCAGCCACGTGGACCAGGAGGTGTCGACGATGACCATGAGCCGGATATGGACTGTCCCAAAAAGTCTCTTGCTGTTGGCGGTGTCGGCTTCTGGATCAGAGTCAACAAGCCTTGGCAAAGGTAACCCATGCAGGATATAAAGATCGGCTTCTGGTACAGACCAGCAAGATCTGTGGAGCTTCCCGTTTGCAAGAAAGGAGGAGCAAGCCCAGAGCAACCAGGCAAGCAGTGTTGTTTCAAAATGGAGTCTTCAAGATGGCCACTAGCCAATGGGCCAGCAACCGCAAAGATGTGTAATGAGGAAATGCAAGAGCAGGCCCCACAAGGCACTCGTGGAGTGTGGAGGGCTGAGCTTCAGTGCACTTACGACTCGGTGTTGGGTCTTCTCAATCCCCAATGCACAACTTCGAGGACGCCTCAGAAGCTGCACAGTTGAACAAAGAGCAAAATGGCCAGGTGTCAGGTCCCACATCTCTCTTGTCCGCCACGGGTCTCAGCTTTGCTGGAGGTGTGGGTCAGGGTTGGAGAAGTCTGGCTGTCCAGTCCTGGAAAGCAGGGTCATTGGGATGCTTTGGGAGCGGCGACAAAGCAAACCAGCAATACATTAGTTGGTATTTGTTTGCACAGGGTGGTCACTACTTGACCACAAGGGAGATTCTTCAGTCTTCTAGTTGCAGTAGAATGTCAAAAGTCCAGAGTTTCAGTTAAGGATAATCTAAAGTCTCTAGACTCAGCTCCTAGCTTTATACGAATTAAAGGGCCTGGATTACCTGCTAGGTCCCTCCTATGGATGAGACCAGGGAAGGGGATGGTTACACCCCTTACCCTTTGTCCAGTTTCACGCCAGAGCTGGGGCTGGAGTGCCCTAGCAACTGGTTTGAACAGGACTATGCATGGAGCACCTTGTGTGCCCCATGCAGTGTCTCATTTCTTTCAACCCACCCTGCCCCAATACAGTATAGCCTGTCTGGGGAGGTGCTAGCACCTTCAAAGGCAGGAAACCTATTGTCTAGGCCTCCCTCACTGGAAGGGCTCACACCTACAGGAGGTCAGACTTGTGTCTGTGGCAGCAGCATTCATTTTGTGATTCTGAGGCTCTGTTTAACTTTAACCGGGTAAAGCTACAACTACATGTCTTCTCCCTCTAGAAGGGTGGAATGCATACCCCCGCCACCAGAACTGGCGGGGGGTAGTATTCCAACGCGTATGACACCTTACACGACATGTTTTGATGAAGCCAAACCAAAGTTAGCAATAACTGCGAGGATTATAATGCACTTAAGAGTATATGGTATGGCTATATCATAGAACAGCTATAAGGACATGGTTCCGAAAGCTTCAGACAGGCTCAGCTCATGCTAGGGCACTATCTCACATAAAACCAAGCACTCTGCCTCCAGGATTGTTAAGGCCTGCCATAGGAGTGACTTATAGGTATATATGTGTCTATATATAATGGTAGGTATAGGAATACTATACCTAAGCAAGGGTGATTACACAACCTTGCCCCAGCTGAGTGATCAGCCAATTGTGTCAATTTGGATGGCCAGCCAGAGGTGGCATAAATCATGCTGCAGCCTCTGGTAGGCCTTGGATGCACCTATGCCCTGGGTACCTATGGTACACTAAACAGGGGCTCACAAAGGTGACCTAATATCCAATTAGATATGTACTTAAAGTACATGGAGTTCATTTTACAGCGAGAGCAGATAGCCTGGGGCCCTGAATAGCAGGATCCCAGGCCACCTAAGTCAAAAAACAGCTAAACACTAGTCAAAAAGTTGGGGTAACCATATAGTTAGATATCCACCTTCCTACCGCACTTTTGTAGAAATGTGGGTGATTACTTACACAATTAGAATCAAGCAGCCAGTTAAGTTTCAGGATAACAAACGTACAGTTGAGTTAACCCCACCCTGCCTCCTCCACAAAACATAAAACGCGTTTCAGTAGAAAATAAATAATTATTTTTTCACTAACAAAAATAAACTATCCCGCAAGACCCAACCCACCCCCCTCCCTAACCCCAACCAATGTCCATGAAATCAAATGTGCCAAAAGTCCAAAAACCCAACGCCCAATTCTCACCCCCTAAAAGTCTTTAAAAAAGGGGCAAGGGACAGTCTCTCTCCATCTACTTCCGCAGGCAGTGTCCTGTGGCCAGGTGGTCGCAGAGCTCTCGACAGAGGGCCTTGAGCAAGGCTTTCTGCCTCGACAGTTGGGCCACCTGCTGCTCAAGGTAGGCCACTCTCAGGGACAAACGGTGCATCCTTGCCTTGCAGGCACTGTGGGGGGCAGCTGTTGTTGTCGCTGCGCGGCGGGTGGCTGCCAGACCACGGCACCGTACCGCTGGAGGATTGCGCTGACCGTATGACCCATGGGGAGCGGAGGAGGATGCAGCTGTTGTCGATGTCGACTGCGATTCCTCCTCCTCCTGGGCCACCAGCCACCGATATTAGGCGACAATTGCCTCCAGCTTCTGGCGCCTGGCCCGGATTGCCAACTCCTTCTGAGATAGTTTAAAAGAAGGAGTATCTAGATGAAGAAAAAGAAAAATACTATAACCAAGTCCAATACTCTTTAAGATTAACACAAAATAATTCAACAGAAAGTTGTGTCACACTAGCACTAGCAACTTACAAGCACAGTACATAACATTTGTGTGGCATGTATCTATCTAACCTCCCACTTCGTCGGCCTCTCCTCTAACATTAGTCGGAGTTTCAGGAATTCTACTAGCACTATATGGACTCACTACTTTAGACTCAAACAGTACACCAGTCTTCTTCTTCTCTCTTGTTTAGCGAAATTAGTATGTAAACTTGTGGAAGCCGGCATAATGCCAGCGCAGTCAGCTAGCACCCAAGAAAAACAGACGCAAGCCATGATGACGCAGACTTGCGTCAGTGTTACCAGTCCAGTACATGCAGGTGGTGAAGCTCTTACTTTTCTATTATGGGTGGTACTGGCCATACTCTGTTACAAGGGCTACTGCTCAATTAATTTAACTTTCACCCTGCCCTGCCCCGGACTACTACAAACGGAAAATAAAGAAGATAATATGATCATCTATCCCTTCACAGGATATTTGCTTATATAAGGGATGACTTTACGTGCTTTGTTTTTATAGATTAAGTGAACACCGATAGGTCACACATGAATGACAGAGTTGAAAAAAAATTATTAACAGAGGTAGTGAGTGGTCCCCGTAATCGCCAAAGGAAGGCACTGAGTTGTGACTTGACTTGATAATGTGAACTATACAATAGATACACAATATATGCTGTGCTTGAAAACTACTGTTAGTCAAGGGAGTATACTGGAGAATTACAACTTCTACTTTCCTCGGCTTTGCTACTATGGCACGGACGTGCAGTGTTACATGCTCTTCAAAGTAACACTCTTAGTCTTCATCCAGTGACCGCCTACTCTGTCTACTTTACATACACCTATGCTATCTATGAGGAAGATACCATCCAGGCATCCATCCATTCAAAGTAAATGTCATCCATCCATTCTTCTTAATGGACAACCCTTACTTTTTCACACCAAAAAACACCCTTTTTATTTGTTTTTTGAAAGCCGCCAGCCATGCATATGTGCTTGACTTGCACTTGAATTTGAACCAAAGGATATATTGCGCACACATACATTTTCTGTTTCACCCACCCAGGCAGTCCTCTTTACTTTCTCCTTCCACCCATCCTTGCTTCAGCCTTCCACCGGCCATGCATCAGATTCACAGCCAACTGTGCCTGCATTCAAAAACACGTATCATTCTGCATATCGAAGGGCTCGGGTGTGCTCAAGAGTATTCTGAATAGACTGAAGACTCTGGAATCAGATCTTAGACGCGCGGAGGATGCACTCCGCGCACATCCTGGGAGTGATACCCTGGCTGTGATCCATGCCAAACTGTCAGAATACACTGATGAAGCTGCTCGGGAGGTGAAGTTCAGGAACAAACACTGGGTGGCCAGAAGATATGGGGAGGGTGAAAGGCCGGGGAAGGCCTTGGCTGCAACGATTAGACTTATGCGCTCGCCTACTGTCATACTTGAGTTGGAAACGGCCGAGGGGGACTACTCAGGGACACCACACACATACTGGAGAAGTGTGGCTCACTGGTTAGAGCAGGCAGACCCTGAAGCAGAGGTCAGACCCGGGACCAGGGTTCAATTCCTGACGCGGCAGGGTCTTGAGCTCAAATGTCCACGGACTCGATAATTCTCGCTTCGGTGCCTGACCTAATCATGGGTTCACACTCTGCAACTCTGGGCATTAAGCTTGCTTAATCTCCACAACGGCCCCCCGCGGCGGGATGCCTGGCTTTCACCTTGGGGATGCCCTGTAGGGGCTATCTCACTGGGAAAAAAGCCAGGACGGGTTCCCAAGGCAAGCGCTTAGAGACCCCTGGGTTATAAGCGCTATATAAATCCAACATACAATACAATACAATACTAAATGCCTTTGTAGAACACTACAGTGCGCTATACTCCTCGAACAGAACAGGGGAACTAACACTTGACGACTACCTGGCGGATGTATCATTGGGGTGGCTGAGCGACTCACAGAGGGCCTTCCTAAGCGCCCCGTTCGAATTAGATGAAGTACGTGAAGCTATCATGCACATGAAATCGGGCAAGGCCACAGGGTTGGACAGCATCCCTATTGAATTTTACAAGACATTCATACACTTCATGGCGCCAGTCCTGCGCGAGGTGTATGAGGATGCCTTGGAGGTTGGCCATCTCCCCGCCTCTATGAGAATCGCCCTCATCACGTCCCTCCTCAAGCCAGGGAAGCCTGCTACTAACTGTGATTCATATAGGCCCCTGTCATTGCTGAACTGCGATGTGAAAATTCACGCTAAGTTAATAGCAGCGAGCATTAGTGTCAGGCTGCAGAAAACTCTGTGGTATTGGACTGCACAGGAACAGAGATGCCGATTCCCAACTCCACTCTGAACGATAACCCAGAGCCCACAGATAACATGAGCCTCTAAGCCATCATCCCGAGGGAAGGGGGATTGGATAAAATAACAAAAGAGAGAGAAGAGAAGAGACTGTCTGGCAGATTCTTGTCTTCAGATCCGGTCTGCAGATCTTGTCATGACTAATGCAAACAGGGAAGAGAGAAACATATCATTAGCTCCTAATTCTATCTCTCTAACCTATCTAAATTCCCTATGGATTCTGACCTACCAAGTAAATCTCCAGAACTAGCCTCTCTTCTGTACTATCAGTGTGCATGAGAGTTTCTTTGCTGAATTGCACCTTCTCTCCGGACGTCGAGAGTATGGCTTTAATGTTCTTTACTTCGTGCTTTTCCTTGATACTTTTCGATGACTTAAAACTTAGGGCAAACGCCTCATGAATTCTCTTGACTTGACAGTTCTATGTAGAGATAGTAATATCTTGACTAAATCATTCTCTGCTCGAAACTAGTCTTTGACTTCGCAATTTCTCAGAAGACCATCCAATAGCTAGAACTTCAGAATTAGGTAATTCACAGTCTATTAAGCATGCTCTAGATGACACTTATCTACGTTGTTCCATTCTCTCTCTTCACCGAGAAAACGGAGCGCCAACTCCTCCTCAGTCGTCAGTGCGGGACATACGCACTCGACAACACTTCACAGAAAACTGGAAATTTCGCGCTGCAAGTTTCTCCAGAATGATCTTCTCTTGGCTGGGAAAGGGGCAGGGAAGCTCTAAAGGGAAAAACTATGAGAACGGGACTCGAAGATTTTCTTCACAAGAAACACCTTGATAGCTTCTACCTCAGGCCAGGTTCACGGTGAAGTGCGCAGCTCTCTGGTTGACGGCGCCTCACCTCAGCTGCGGTGATGATGAGGCTGGAAGACTAGAACGCTAAATCCGAGCGACTCTGGCGGCCATCTTGGAGTGCCAGAGTCGCATGCATGCTGACCAAGAACCTCTTCCTTGTTGTGCATTTTCTTTCAAGGAATGTTCCGTAGTGATTACACTCACACGAGGGGTATGGGTTCTGACAGTACCCCCCAACAAGGCAGATTCCTTCCCCCTTGGCTTGGCAGGGAAGCGTTGATGAAACAATTTAACCAACCTGGGAGCATGCACATCTTCTTCTCTTTCCCATGATCTCTCCTCAGGTCCATAACCCTTCCAGTCTACCAAATAGTACAGTTGGTTTCTAGATTCCTTTGAGTCGAGAATTTCCTTCACCTCAAATTCTTCACCGTCTTCCAACTGTATTGGTTTGGGGGGTAAGATTTTTCGCAGCCTAACTGGAACCTTTTTTAGCAACGAAATGTGAAAGACTGGATGAATTTTGAGGGTGTGCGGTAGAGTGAGTCGATAGTTCACCTGGCCAATCTTTTCTTCCACTGGATACGGACCAATGAACCTTGGTTGGAATTTTCGGTTTCCTCGTAGTCTCAGATTTTTAGCATTTAACCATACACGATCTCCAACTTCAATGCAAGGCCCTACTCGTCTTTTCTTGTCTGCGTATGCCTTGTATTTAGCCTTGGCTAAGGTCAGATTCTCTCTTGCACTCTGTTGTACTTGCTCTAGATGAGAGACAATTTCTGCTACAGCTGGAACTGATATATCTGTCTTTCTAATGGTTGAATTAGGGTGTCTTCCATAGTTCATATAGAACGGGGAGTAACCAGTAGACACATTCTTGGCATTATTATGGGCAAACTCTGCAGCCCACAAATACTCTGGCCAGTTCCCCTCCTGTTTCAAGAGATATAACCTTAAGTATTGCTCAATCTCCTGATTCACCCTTTCCGTCTGACCATCGGTCTCGGGATGGTAACTAGTGGAGTACCTCACCTCAGTTCCTAAACTTTCCATGAAGGATTTCCAAAAATGGGAAAGAAACTGGGATCCCCTATCTGAGATAATAACCTTCGGTATCCCATGTATCTTAACAATTTGAGTACTAAAGTGAGTGGCTAACTGCTTGGCACTAGGCACCCCTTTTAAGGCAGTAAAATGGGTCATTTTAGTAAACGAGTCCACTACAACTAGTATTGTATTGTAACCTTGGCTTAAGGGCAAATCGGTGATGAGGTCTAGGGTGACAGTATGCCAGGGATAGGGTGGAGTGGGTAAAGGTTGAAGGAGGCCTTTTGGGGCTTGCCGTTCGGATTTTCCCAGAGCACAGGTTTCACATGTCTTAACATACTCTTCAATATCTTTTGTCATCTCAGGCCACCAGTAATGTCTCTTAATTAGTTCTTTAGTTTTTACTTCTCCCTTGTGTCCGGCTAACTTGTCATCATGGCATTCACGTAGAACTTGCTGCTGAATTTCCTTTGTGGGAATGAATAAGGCGTCTCGATAAAATGGTAATTGGCGGATGATTCTCCGGTCTTCTCCTTCCTTAACCCAATTCTGCACGGCCGTCTCGTCCATTACTTTTAAAACATCCTGTTCTAGACTGACAGATAATGACGTGGCTCCAATGATTCTCTCCGGAGGGATGATTGCTTGACTTTCCAGAGGGGTTTTGTGGTCTTCGGTATCCATCCTTGACAAGGCGTCGGCCTTGCCATTTTGAGCGCCGGGCCTATAGGTGATTACAAAGTCGTAATCCGCAAAATACAATGACCACCTTAATTGCCTCGGAGAAAGGGTCCTGGCGGTCTTCAAGAATTTCAGATTACGGTGGTCAGTGAAAACTGTCACTTGATGTCGAGCCCCCATGAGGTAATGGCGCCACTCCTTGAAGGCATCTTTGATGGCTAAAAGTTCCTTCTCCGTGATGGAATAATTTCTCTCCGCTGGGGACAGTTTCCTCGAAAGATATGCCACTGGATGCAGTCGTCCAGTCACCTTATTCCTCTGAGATAGCACCCCCCCAACCGCTTGATCGGAGGCATCAGTTTCCACATAGAAGGGTTCCATGGGGTCTGGATGTTGCAGGATGGGTGCTGATGTGAAATCCTGTTTCAAGGCCTTAAAGGCTTCTTCAGCTTCGTTCGACCATTCAAATTTAGCTCCCTTCTTTAATAATTGAGTGAGCGGCAAAATTCTCCTCGAAAACTCGCTGATGAACCGCCGGTAGAAGTTCGCGAAGCCTATGAAGCTCTGGACTTCCTTGACGCTTGTGGGCGACTTCCATTCGACCACAGCCTCAATTTTCTTTTTATACATAAGGATTCCACTAGGTGAGATGACAAATCCTAAGAACTCCACTTGATTCATGCTGAATGCACACTTCTCCAGCTTCACGAAGAGACTATTGTCCTTAAGTTTCTGTAGTACTCCCTTGACATGCATTTGATGTTCCTCCGCATTCTTAGAATAAATAAGAATGTCGTCAATATAGACGATGGCACATTGATCTAGGAAGTCTTTCAGGACATCGTTTATGAAATATTGGAAGGCTGCCGGGGCGTTGCACAGGCCATAGGGCATAACCTGGTACTCGAAGAGTCCAAACTTGGTCCGGAACGCCGTCTTCCACTCGTCACCCTCCTTAATTCTCACCAGATGGTAAGCTCCGTGGAGGTCGAGCTTGGTGAAGATACTGGCTCCTTTAATTTGGTCTAACAAGACTGAGATGAGGGGCAGGGGATATCTGTTCTTTTTGGTGATCTTGTTGATGGCACGGTAGTCTATACAAGTTTGCAGATCCCCTTCCTTCTTCGGCACGAAGAACAACGGCGAAGATACTGGAGACTGTGAAGGTCGAATGAACCCGTTAGCAAGATACTTATCTAGATAGTCCCTCAGGTGCTGATGCTCTTTTTCTGTTAGAGCGTAAACTCTACTGCATGGCAGATTGACCCCAGGTTCCAGTTCGATTTCACAGTCGTACCTACGATGGGGAGGGAGCTGTTCGGCCTCTTTTTCATTGAATACCTCTTTGAAATCCTTGTATTCTTTTGGCACCTCTTGGGCATCGATGACACAGACGGATTGCCCGGTTTGACACAGCGAATAGGCAGTATTCGGTTCGCGTATTCCTTCATATTTCCCAAAACAATTTTCCAAACAGCAATCTGAGATCATTTGGATGGATCTGGTGCTCCAATTAACCATTGGGTTGTGCTCGGTGAGCCATGGGAGTCCCAAAATCAATTCGAACTGAGGGGTGTCTATCAGGTTAAATTGGATCTTTTCTTCATGCCCATCACTCGAAATAAGTTGAATGACTTCGGTGTGGCTTACAATGGGGCCCGAAGATAGGTTTGTGCCATCCACAGCCCAAACCGGTTCACTCCTGGTTTTCTTGATGGCTAGTAGGCCCACTCTGTCGGCAAACTTCAAGTCGCAGAAGTTTCCAGTCGCTCCTGAATCTATCATCACCGAAATTTCCGACAGGACAATGTCTCAAAATTTCACCCTCATCGATAGTATCAAATGAGGTGTCGCTGACTGTAACGTGTTGGCCACTCTATGCTCTTCTGGAGTTTTCTTGATTAATGCATCCACCTGTTCAACTCCGTCAACAGGTGGTGCCTCTAGTTTTCCTTCGGCTTGAAGACTGTTTTAGGTTTCTTAGGGCAGAATTTCACAAAATGGCCACCAGTACCACAGTACATACATATATTGTTTGTTCTTCTTTTCTCTTTCTCCTCTCTGGTTAAGGGACCTCGAATGGTGCCTATTTGCATGGGTTCTGTCCCTGTCTCTCCATCCTGGCTCCGATGATTCTCTGATCGAACTCTGTCGAATCTAGGAACGGCTGGTCTGAAGTCTCTCCTTTTCTCGCCCTTTCTTTCGCCTTGCCGAAAATCCAATTCCAACGCGAGATCCACTAGCGCCGAAATTTCCGTGGGCCTATTAGGGATGGCCGCCAGCCCGTCCTTTAACTCGTCCTTCAGGCCTCTGTAGAAAACTGCCGCTCTCTTGCTCTCCGGCCAGTCTGTCTCCACTACGAGCTTGTTGAATTGCGCTAGATAAGATACCAAATCCCTATTACCTTGTTTTAGGTCCAACAGTTCATTATCCGTCGCTTGGGATATTCTTCTCCTATCGAAGATTCGTAAAAATTCCTGTTTAAATTCTTCGTAGTTTCGCAAAATGGGGTCATTCTTGGTGATTAATGGTAAGGACCAAGCAGCAGCGTCCCCACTCAGATACGAGAGTATAAAGGCGACCCTGGACTGTGCGTCTGGAAAAATCGAAGGGCGACACAGAAAATGCAAAGAACACTGCGTAATGAATATCTGCGCCTTTTGTGGGTCCCCACCAAATCTCTCTGGGGCAGATAGTGGAATGACGGGGGATAGGGAGTGAATAACTTGGGTAGTCATTCTATTTGAACTCTCTGACATGGATCCCGCTAATTCCTGCTCTGGACTAAAAGGTTGTCTAATCTTTTGAGCCAACTCTGCAGTTTCTTTCTTAGAATTTATTAACTCCGACCTAAGGTTTCGGTTTTCCTCTCTCAAGTCACTAAGTTCCTTTTGTATGGTGTCTAGAATTGCCCCTCTGCCATCTCTTTTCAAGTGCGAAGGCAACTTGGGCACTTCACTCTGTCAGGCTGCAGAAAACTCTGTGGTATTGGACTGCACAGGAACAGAGATGCCGATTCCCAACTCCACACTGAACGATAACCCAGAGCCCACAGATAACATGAGCCTCTAAGCCATCATCCATAGGGAAGGGGGATTGGATAAAATAACAAAAGAGAGAGAAGAGAAGAGACTGTCTGGCAGATTCTTGTCTTCAGATCCGGTCTGCAGATCTTGTCATGACTAATGCAAACAGGGAAGAGAGAAACATATCATTAGCTCCTAATTCTATCTCTCTAACCTATCTAAATTCCCTATGGGTTCTGACCTACCAAGTAAATCTCCAGAACTAGCCTCTCTTCTGTACTATCAGCGTGCATGAGAGTTTCTTTGCTGAATTGAACCTTCTCTCCGGACGTCGAGAGTATGGCTTTAATGTTCTTTACTTCGTGCTTTTCCTTGATACTTTTCGATGACTGAAAACTTAGGGCAAACGCCTCATGAATTCTCTTGACTTGACAGTTCTATGTAGAGATAGTAATATCTTGACTAAATCATTCTCTGCTCGAAACTAGTCTTTGACTTCGCAATTTCTCAGAAGACCATCCAATAGCTAGAACTTCAGAATTACGTAATTCACAGTCTATTAAGCATGCTCTAGATGACACTTATCTACGTTGTTCCGTTCTCTCTCTTCACTGAGAAAACGGAGCGCCGACTCCTCCTCAGTCGTCAGTGCGGGACATACGCACTCGACAACACTTCACGGAAAACTGGAAATTTCGTGCTGCAAGTTTCTCCAGAATGATCTTCTCTTGGCTGGGAAAGGGGCAGGGAAGCTCTAAAGGGAAAAACTATGAGAACGGGACTCGAAGATTTTCTTCACAAGAAACACCTTGATAGCTTCTACCTCAGGCCAGGTTCACGGTGAAGTGCGCAGCTCTCTGGTTGACGGCGCCTCACCTCAGCTGCGGTGATGATGAGGCTGGAAGACTAGAACGCTAAATCCGCGCGACTCTGGCGGCCATCTTGGAGTGCCAGAGTCGCATGCATGCTGACCAAGAACCTCTTCCTTGTCGTGCATTTTCTTTCAAGGAATGTTCTGTAGTGATTACGCTCACACGAGGGGTATGGGTTCTGACAATTAGCCTTCTATTACCCGATCTGATACTCCCCGACCAGACTGGATTTGTCCCGGGCAGGGCGACATCACATAATCTCCGCACCTTTTTCTCTGTCTATGATTCCGTACACGAAGACTTGCCGATGGCGGCCATATTTTTGGATGCCACCAAGGCGTTTGATTCGCTAGAGTGGGATTATGTATTCAGGGTACTCGAACGCATGGGCTTCCCACCTATCTTCATATCCTGGATTAGACTATTGTATACACGCCCGGTAGCCAGGGTACTCATTAACGGCAGATTGTCCCCGGAATTCCCGGTGTCCACGGGTACTAGGCAGGGTTGCCCCCTTTCCCCACTCCTATTTGCCATAGCTACTGAGCCCCTCGCAGCAAAACTGCGTCAACATCACCGAGATGTTTTCAACGGCAGATACTAATCTCGATGTATGCCGACGATATTACACTCTTTGTCCGCCACCCGGGTGAGAACTTGCACCCCATCCTTAGAGAATTCATTCGGTTTGGAGCCCTCTCTGGCGTCCAGACTAACTGGACCATGTCGTGTATTTTCCCACTTACCGCCTCGACCCATAAATTTCCGTTGGAGTACCCACTTGCCTGGTGTGAGGGAGATTTTAAATACCTAGGAATACACATAGAAAAAGACAGGGAGGCATTGATTCGGGCCTAATATGGCACAGTGATGGATAAAATCAGTGACAATATCTCTAGATGGATAACCCTTCCCCTTTCCATGGCTGGGAGGGCTTCCTTAATTAAGATGGTGATACTCCCTCAGCTCCTATACCTTTTCCTGAACATACCATTTCACCCTGGAGCCTATTGTTTTAAACTGCTATGCTCGGAACTGCTTAAACTAGTATGGGGCGGGAAATCACCAAGGCTCAAATGGGAGGTCCTTATCAGGCCTTACTCACAGGGTGGCTTTGGGATCCCGGATTTTGAGCTTTATTACCGCGCAGCTCAAGCCCACTTTGCCTACTTCTGGGTACGACAACCTAGATACATGCCCCAATTGGCAGCTGAACACTGGCTGGCACACCCAACCCCGATTGAAGGCGCATTATACTCCCCGGCGGAAGGTAGGGACAAGACCCCCAACACAGTAATGAGCACAGTGACTGCGTGGCAGCGGATAACATCGCAACTCGATCTGCGACTATTGTAGGCCCCATTGTTACCCTTGGTTTACCACCCGCAGCTGCCACTTCTACAAGAAGCAGGCTTTCAGAAACTACTGACGAAAATACATGTCCGAACATGGGGGGACCTATACCGTAATGGCACGTTCCGTTCCAAGGAACAACTATACGAAGGTATACAGCCGACACCGCTAGAGGTGTTTTATTATATCCGACTCCGGCACGGTTTACAGGCAGTTACACCTGACTTCCCACACAAGCCTCCTGTACTTCTCCCACTACAGAACCTACTTTTGCATGATAACCCCAACAAACTGGTGTCTACACTATATAAATCAGTCCGTGCCAATCTGGAATACACTGACTTACCTGCTAAGAGGAAGTGAGACCAGGAGTTGGACACAACCCTTACTGATAGACAGTGGGATTTTTGTATGCAACAGACGGAACGCATATCGGCTAGCAGCAGATATAGGATCATTCATTACAAATTCCTACACAGATTGTACCACACACCTGCACGGCACCACAAATTCCAGTTAAGAACCACTGACAATTGTGATAGATGTGGTGAACCTGGGGCAGATTTCTTACACCTTGCATGGGGATGGGATCAGGTACGTCGTTACTGGGATCAAGTCTTTCAAGCCATCTCCAAAATGATACACATGGTAGTAGATCCATCCCCGATTGTAGCGCTACTGGGCTATGTAGAGCCACTCCAGGCAGCCCACCGCAAGTATGTGGCACTGGCTATGCTGTTGGCCAAGCGCAGAGTGGCTTGCAGGTGGGGGAGAGGGCGGGCCCCCAAATTCAAGGATTGGATGCAGGACATGGTGTACTGTCAAGAACAATTGCATGCCTACTCTGAACTGTTACCGATTGCCTCTAGACCTTCTGATATATGGGCCCGCTGCAATGCTATCTACTGGAGGTTACCTCGGAAGATGACAGGGATTGCTGATTTATGGGATATGCTAATGATGTGCTGCTATGTACTCGCAGGGTCACGGGAGAGTGTACAAGAGTGGTGTGCGGTTGTGTTTTTCTGGTATTGGCATTTCCGTTCCCCCCCCTCCCTTTTCTCCTTTTTAGCCTGCGGACCGCTCATGCAATTGGTGTTGTTCCTGTGCTTGTTAAGTGACGCTGTAGAAGTAATTGCCCGATGTATGGGGTATGGGGAACCATGTTGAGGTCTCATATGTAACAATGGACTGCTCCAGTTTTTCTTCTTGTTCCCTTGCGTTGCACTGTCTGAGCTTCACCACGCCCAGGAGTGGGCCCGCCACTTACCTGACGCTCGAATGTCTCCCATTTATAGACTTGATACCGCTCATGTTGAGGTTTAACAACAAAAAAAACTGTAAAAAGCGAGACAAATTGATTTGTTTATATTGCCTATGCAGACTGTCAGTACATTTCTATAACAACTATGTAACTGTACCTGTGAAACTGTTTTTATATATCTTATAATCCTGATGATGGTACAAATAGCGGCCGGCCTCAGGGTTGTAGGCGTGACGCTGTGTTCACTTGACAGTACTTAATAAAAGTCTTGCACATGTATCATTCTTTGCCATTAATTAACTTGCTCGTCCTTCCTTACACCCTTCTTTCCCTTTTCGTTCATGCCATCCATCAAGTTCATCTCTGATCTGACTTGGCTTCTCGATAAAACTTTCACAGCTGAGTTGAAGTCAAATTCAGAGGAGGCCATTGGTTACTCGTCAACTCCTGCCGCTAATGCTATTGCTAATGCGACGTCAAGGGTGACTGTCTTCAGTTCTAAGTTCTACCTGGTTGACAAAAACTTAGTTCTAAATGTATAAGTCTACTTAACAGTAAAGTGCACTTTCTTGTACTGTACAAGATATACACCCCTGCAGCGAGCCTACTCTGCAATCTCAATAAGGAAGGAATATAATAGCTTAAGCTTACCACTGCCCCCCACCACCGTGGCATCCCCCACAGCAGTTCCTGCTGGCACCGCATCCGCCCCTGGAGTGACCGCCTTGGCGCTGGCCCCGGCACTGGTGGTTGGCTGCGCCGATGGTGTTGCGCCTAGAAAATACTTGTGAAATTTTTAGATGCCATACACCACTCCCTTTGTCTAGGAATTAAAAAATATGTTACTATAAACAAATTTAATTATTTTTGACTCTCTAGTCTAAACTAAAAATTCCCCTTTCGGAAGGGTAGGGTGTTTTTTTTTTGCTTAGCCATGATAAGAAGCTACACTTTTTGGCACAACTGATAAATGCTTTCTTTTTAACACGCACCATTTTTCTCATTACAAACAGAAGCTTCCCTTCTACGAACAAGAGCTATATGTTATGCTAATCATCATCATCACCGCCAGTACTTTAAGTTCCAACCAGGTGAGGGGTCTCCCACAATTAATGTGTAAAATCAGCCACTGTTCAGTTTGACTTCACCGTTTACCTTATATGAATGAATTTGATTGTAATACATGTTTTTATATAATGCACAATTGAAATGTAATGTACTGACTACTGAGTACACACATAGCTAGTTGTTTTACTTTTTCTGTTTGAAAAAGCTTTATTAGAATAATAAAAGATAACAATTGACAAAAGGAAAGGTACAAGATAAATGGAGAAGTACAAAGCTTAAAAATCCTAGTGTCAAAATGGGTATTCACAAAAGCATTTTATTAATTTTGAATTTTGAGGGGAAAGAATAAGGGGGAGAAAAAGAAAAGAGGGGGAAAGCAAAGAGAAAGAAAAGGAAAGATGGAGCGAGGCAGAAAAAGGTACAATGCAATCAGTAAAGGCAATCTGCAGAACACTGGGCATAAAGTATTATAAAAGGAAGTATGAAAAAAGTGAAAAGAGATAATAAACCACATCCAGATAAGTAAAAGAGAAGTAAAAGTATAAGATATAAATACGGAAAGGGATAAGTCATTTAAGGAGGTTTAAAATTCTCAGAATAGACAATCAATGGTTTCTTCTTAATAGCTAAACGATCTAAATAAACAGTAAGGGGGAGCCAATAGAGCTCCACATTACGAGGAGGTTTCCAGGATGAGGCAAAGGAAACATCAAGTCTATGAAAATGACAAAGAGAGTTCCACCAGTGTTGATGGAAACATGTGTAAGGGATTTCCAGTTAGAAGAGATGTGTTGAAAGACGAGTGCAAGCATAAGGTCAAAAAGACCACAAGAGTGTGGAGGTAAAGAAATGTCGTCTGAGAGACTACCCAGAAAAAGAAGAGGAGGTGAATGTGGAATGCAAAGTGAGAAAATTTGAGAGATACAATGCCAAACCTGTTTCCATAGAGTGGAAACCACAGGACAGTAGAAGAACGTGTGTAAAAGGTCAGCTTTAGGCAATTTACAAGTCCAACAGGTAGAATCAGAAAGGGAAGAAGAAAAGCAGGAGAGGGACAAAGGGGAAAGATAGAGTCTGTGATACAAAAAGAAAAGAGATTGAATGAGAGAAGCAGAGCGAGAAACTTTCAAGGATTTAAGCCAAAGTTTATCCCAAAGGGAAACGGGCCAAACACACCCCGAATCCGCCTCCCAAGAAAGTTCAAGTTTGGATTTAGGGCGATCCGGATTAGGAGAAGAGAAACATTTGTATATAAGAGACGCCTTAGAGAGGGTAGAAAGTAAGGTCAAGAGAGGGGAAGGGGTAAAGAGAGAGAGTGCAGGAGGTAAGGAATAATAGCGGTCAAGAACAATTTCCATAAGAAGAGTATATTTGTGCACAAAGGAGCAGGGACAAGAAAAACGAAGTTGAAAAAGAGGAAATGAGCAAGGGGCAGTACCATCAAAAATCTGCTGAATCCAAATGATACCCTTTTGTCTCCAAGAAGCCCAACAGAGAGGTCTATTATTGTGAAGAAGAAGCGAATTATACCAAATGGGTTGCTGTAAAAAGAAGTCACGAGAAATAATTGGATGAGTAAATAAAGGTCCAAGAAGAGAAGAGGTGTACTTAAATAACGGAAAGGATTGATATGGGGATTTTGAAGAAAAACGGATTAACTCATCAAAGGAAAAGGGGGATAAAAATATATGTTCAATAGATAGCCAAAGAGGAGAGAAAGGAGAAACGTTGCGAGAGAGCCAGCGCTATGCTTGACGAAGTTAGAAAGATTTATGATATAAGCCAAAATCTGGAAAATTAGCGCCTCCTTTAGATTTGGATCTACGAAGAGAAGAAAGAGAAATTCTAGATTTCTTACCTTTCCAAAGAAATTTGGAAATGGAGGAATCAATACGTTTGAAGTATAGAGCAGGAATGTGAACAGGTAACATAGAAAACGCATAGGTTAGGGTAGGCTCAACCATCATCTTAACAGAATCAAGTCTACCCCACCACGAAAGAAAAAGCGGATTCCAGGATGAGAATAGATGATCAATACGAGAGTGGACAGTGGACATGTTCAATTTGACAGAAGAGGTGATTAAACTAGAGAACCAAACTCCAAGGTATTTAATTTTGGAACTATTCCAAGCAAAACCCGTAGATTGAAAGAGGTGGGGAAGACAGAACTTCGTCAAAGGGAGAATTTCTGTCTTATCTGAGTTAACTTCATAACCAGAAACAAGGGAAAAGCATCAAATTCGGCCAATAAGGGGGGAATAGAGGTTTCCGGGTCTGAAATAAACAAGAGGATATCATCAGCATATGCAGAAAGCTTTAACTGGTAATCTCCATATGGAAAACCAGATATAGAAGAATTCTGACGAATGGAGGATAAAAAGGGTTCAAGAGCCAAAACAAAAAGACGCGGAGACAAAGGACATCCTTGACGAACGCCTCTAAGAAGAGTAAAAGAAGAGGAGAGATTGCCGTTAACAAGAACAGAAGCCTTGGGGGAGGAATACAATAAAGAAACAAGAGATATAAACTTAGGACCAAAACCATGCCATTGAAGAGAAGCAAACAAGAAGGACCAATCCACCCTATCAAAAGCTTTCTCAGCATCAACTGAGATAGCAGCCAAAGGGGATGACAAAGAGGGGGCTTTATTTAGGACATTAAGAAAGAGGCGAGAATTATCAGAGGTAAGTCTACCCTTGATAAAACCACATTGCTCCTTATCAATAAGATGAGGCATAAAGGAATCTAATCGTAAAGAGAGCAATTTGGCAAAAAGTTTATAGTCCACTTTCACTAATGAGATAGGCCGATAATTTTTACAATATCTTGGGTCCCTGCCCTCCTTCTGACTTAGACAGATAGTAGCATCTTGAAAAGTGCCCGCAGCGGAACCCGACAAAGCAAAAGACTGAAACAGCAATAAAAGCTTGGGTAGAAGGAGATCTGAAAAGTGTAAGTAAAATTCCACTGGAAAACCATCAGGGAAAGAAGTTTTACCTTTAGTAAGGGAAGAAAGAGAAAGAGAAAGTTTGTGAAGAGTAAGATCAAGATCAAGGGACGCTAAATTAAGATGAGACGTAGATGGCTTAGGGAGATTTAGTAGGAAGAGAGCATAGAGGGAGAAGGAGGGGATAGAGTATAGAGTTGTTGGTAGAAGCTTTGAAACTGTTCAAGAATCTTATCAGTCGTATGAAGGGGAGTATTATCAGGTGAAAGAATAGATTCAATACAAGTGCGCTCCTTACGGGATTTAAGATAATTAGCTAAAAGCTTCCCAGACTTGTTACGACCTCCATAGTAACGCGCAGTACTTTGAAGAAGGAAGGAAGATGCATTATCTGTAGAGAGTTTATTAAAGGAAATTTTGGCACGAAGAAGGTCTGGAGACATACATTTAGCAGAAGAGGTATAAAATTGGTGTTCTAATCTTTTTATATAAGCGAGAGAGGATTTCCGCTTCTGAAAAAATTGCTTCCTTTTTCGTAGGGACAAAGTCTATAATGAAACCTCTTGCAGTGGCCTTGAAAGAATCCCAAAAAGTATGTAGAGGACTATCAGGGGAAGAGTTGGTAAGAAAGAAATCATCAGTAAAAGTATGAAAAGAAGAGGAGAAATTAGGGTCAGTGAGAAGGGAAGAGTTAAAGCGCCACCTGGAGGACTTGGGATGAGGGGGGAGTAAGTCAATATCAGTGATAATAGGAGCATGGTCGGAGATGACAATAGGTTCAATGGAAGAAGGTAAGAGATTCTGAGTGAGAGAATGAGAAAGAAAAATATAATCTAGTCTAGAGAAAGAAGCATGAGGGTGCGAGAAAAAGGAATAGTCTAAAGTGTCTGGGTGAGTGAGTCTCCATGAATCCGAAAGATTAGTTTGGGAAATAGTGTCCAGAAATTGTTTATGAGGTTTATGGGGAACAAAGCGAACGGAGGACTTACGGTCTAGAAATGGATCAACAACTTGGTTACAGTCACCACCTAACAGCAGAAAATCATCTTTGTGATGCATACATTTGCTGGTGATTGTCATGCCTCGAGACTCCTAAAAGACACTGTCCCTTTAAGATGATCGCTATTTAGGGCATCAGGAACCTGGGAGCGACGCTTCACGTTCTTGCGTCAAGCTCCCTTCGTGTTTTGCATCCGTCTTGTCCTTCTTTGCCTGACTTCCGTTTTGCCTGGGAGTTTCCTGTTTTGGAGCGCTGCTCGGCAGAGTGCTTTACCGGCCCCCGCGTCCTTGAGCGGGCCTCGGATTGCTATCCTGTTCGGTGGCGGTTCGCTGTTTTGCAGGTGTTCAGGCTTGGGCGCCTGTAATCCTTAGTGTTAGGAGTTCACGTTCTTCTTCGTGAACCTTTCCTTATTTCCCCATTTCCTTGAGCCTCGTCCGGCGGCCGGGTTTTACCCCGCCTTCCGGCTGGACTCAGCTTGTGCTTGTTTTGGAGTTGCCTTACCGGACAGCCAGCCCTGATCTCCGTTGTCCGGTTTGGACATCCGTTTTCTCCTCCTTTCCCTTTAGTTAGTCAGCTAGTGTTCCTTCCACATTTGTCCCCCTTCAGTAATTTAGTTATCCCTATCTATACTACTTCTGGAATACTGCCTTTGCATTTGGAGTGATTCTTGCGTGGATCCAAGTGGGTACTATCTTCAGCTTCTCTACAGGGAATCACGGTAACAGCGCTTTTTGCGCTCTTTTATACTTCTACAAAAACTAGTCATACGTATGATTATATATGTTGTTTTGCTTTTCATCTAGAGATAACCCAGCAAGAGAAGAGGTGGCTAAAGGTTTCCTTACATATCCCTCATGTGTGCCTAATACTTCACGAAGTCCACAAGACAGCTAAAGTGAGAAGTGTATTACTTAGACCATAGAATCACTATTGAGTTTAGTGCATACTCACTAATACCTTACATTATCTTTGTCACAGAGCCAGATGATGTTCCTTATCTAGACGTCGTATATATACATGTTCTACACAGAGTAAGGTTTCCGGTATGTGTTATTTCTATTTTTTGTTGTGCTAGTGTTTATTCAGTGTAGGGTACCAATAGCTAGTTGCTTACGTGCTTTTCTTTGCAGGCTGCCTATTGCCAGTTCCCCAATTGATGTACCACGCAGATCATCCAGAAGAGTACCTACACATCATTTCTTCTTCACCATCTTCCCTTGTTTTGTCTCCCTGTGTTCCCCTGGCGTGTCTCTCGTACTCTAGTGTTTGATAGAGTCGAGAGGCCGTAGGGGAGGACTGTGGATTATTCTTCGGATTCCTGACGCTCCTGTGGAACTCTCTTGCAATCCTTACAGAACGTGAAGCCCAAGTGGTGTGTTCTGCCCGAGCGTCATGGATCTCGAAGCAATAACTTTGGCAGATTTAGCGGGTATGTTAGGTAACCTGCAGGTTGAAACACAATCACTAATGACAAGAGTAGACGCTATTCAAAGACACCAAACCTCGGGGGCGACAGGAGGAGGAGCTTCAGTGGTACAAGTAACCACTCCCCCTGTCATACCTCTAGCACCCCCTGAAAGATTTACAGGAGACGCAGCACGCTGCGCAGCTTTCCTCAGCCAATGTCAATTGCACTTTACCTGCAAAGCTGCTTGTTTTCCCTCAGACCAGGCCAAGGTAGCCTTTGTAATATCATACCTTAGCGGGTCAGCGGCTGATTGGGCGATACCATTAGTGGACAGGGATGACCCTTTATTAAATAGTTACTCGGCGTTCAGGAGAGAATTCCGCAAACTATTTGACAGACATATGTACACACACTCATCTGATACCGAATTACTAGACCTTAAACAAGGAACTCAGGATTTAGTGACATATATAACTAAATTTCGTAGGTTGGTGGTTGAATCCGATTGGCCTGAAGAAAAACGTAGTACCATCTTCTATAGGGGTTTGCGGGATGATTTAAAGGATGCTTTATCTCAGATAGTTGATCTTCCCACCTCCTGTACAGAGTTGATTGATCTGGTAGTTAAGATTGACCATCGATACCAAGAAAGAAAGAAAGAGAAAGGGAAGCACGACTATAGATACGCTGTTACAAGGGAGAAAAAGAGTGCTCCAGAGAAACCCAGTGAAGATAGCGAACCTATGCAGATAGGTACAATTAAAGGACCCTTGACTCCCGAGGAAAGACAGAGGAGAAGGACCCTTAGACTTTGCCTATACTGTGGTAAAGCGGGTCATTTTTTGCGAGAATGCCTGATAAAACCCTCACAGTCCAAGTATTCGGGAAACTAGTAAGCCTGGGTTCTTGTGAGACGAGGAACCCAGGTAGGTCTGGTCTTACAGTCTCTTCCTCTGACCTTATCACTACCCCCACTAATCATTTCTATGTCTCTGCATTTTTGACTCAAGGTGCACTGGGTTTACATGTCCTGGTGATGATTGATTCTGGGGCATCAGGGAATTACATGGACTTAGAGTGGGCAAAAGAAAATAATATAACCTGTACCAAGAAAGAGACACCTAGTAACGTCACCACGATTGATGGTAGTACTCTAAAATCTGGCCCTGTAACTTGGTGTACCACCCCGTTAAGAATGACTATAGAACCTGATCATCGTGAAGAATTGATGTTCGATTTAATCTGTTCTCCTCAGATTCCTGTTCTGCTGGGTATTCCGTGGTTAAGGTTGCATAATCCTACCATTGATTGGGTGACTTCTACCATAACATTCCCTTCTGTCATATCCCCGTCCTTAGTTGGGGCTGCCGTGGATGACATAAATAATGACAATAACAGTGGCGGGAATGGTCATGTTCTTCCGTCCTGTTACCAGGATCTACAGGCGGTCTTTGATGTTAAGGAAGCAGAAGTCCTTCCCCCACACAGAGTTTATGACTGCCGTATTGACCTTGAGGCAGGGGCCAGGATACCTTGCAGCAGAGTCTACGCTCTCACTGAAAAGGAGAATGTGTATTTACGTGATTATCTGGACTCCATGCTTGAAAAGGGGTTTATACGTCAATCCCGTTCTCCGGCCTCTTCCTCTTTATTCTTTATTCCAAAACGGGAAGGGGGTCTGCGTTGTTGCATTGACTATCGGAAACTAAATGATGTGACTATAAAGAATCGGTACCCTCTCCCTCTGATTGCCTCCCTCCTTGACATGATCCGCAAGGCCCAATACTTCACTAAGTTAGATCTACGTGGAGCTTACCATCTGGTGCGGGTCAAGGAGGGAGACGAGTGGAAAACAGCCTTCTGTACCAAATACGGTCTTTTTGAATATCTTGTAATGCCCTTTGGGCTATGCAATGCCCCTGCGGCATTTCAATTCTTCATTAACGAGGTGTTAAAGGACATGCTTGAGGTCTATGTGATAGCTTACATAGATGATTTGCTAATTTTTTCTTCTACCATGACTGAACATCAACAACATGTACGCAATGTGTTGGAACGTTTGTTAGACAATCAATTGTACTGCAAGCTTGAAAAGTGTTCTTTTCACACCAAGGAGGTACCTTTTTTGGGATATGTTGTCTCCCCTAAGGGTCTTAGCATGGATCCCTCCAAAGTAGAGGCTGTTCTTGCATGGCCAGCTCCCTGTTCGGTAAAAGAAATCCAGAGCTTCTTGGGCCTAGCTAATTTCTATAGGAGGTTCATCCGTAACTTCTCAACCTTGGTATCGCCTATTACAGCCCTTTTGAAGAAAGGTGTTCCTTTTGTTTGGTCCTGTGAGGCGGAGAATTCTTTTCAGCTCCTAAAGGAGGCTTTCACTAGTGCCCCTGTCTTACGTTTTCCTGACCCTGCTCTGCCCTTTGTGGTGGAGGTGGACGCTTCACAAGTGGCTGTGGGAGGTGTCCTATCTCAAGCTGACGTGCTGACGGGCGAATGTCATCCTGTGGCCTATTATTCCCATAAGTTCACCCCAGCTGAATATAACTATGCCGTGGGGGACAAGGAACTTTTAGCCATTAAAAGGGCATTTGAAGAGTGGAGGCAATATCTTTTGGGGGCTAGACATCCTACTGTGGTATATACAGACCATCGAAACCTCCAATACCTCAAATCTGCTAAAGCACTGTCCATGAGACAGTTACGTTGGTCCCAATATTTCAGTGAATTTGACTTCACAGTCCAGTATAGACCTGGGAGGAAGAATGGCAAAGCAGATGCCCTGTCACGTTTGGGCTTTGATACCCCTTCAGTTCCCATAGAGCAAACCTGTATCATTCCCAGAGCCAACATTATAGGAACCATACATAACGAGGATGAATTCCTATCACAAGTTAGAATCAGTCAAGCCTTGGTAGACATTATGCAAGTGGTAGGGTCACAGGAACTATCGTTGAGAGGAGGATTGGTGCGAGTACAAGGGGGAGTGGTGTTACCGGCAAAGGAGTTACAAGAACAAGTTTTGAAGTGGTACCATTCTCATCCAATAGCAGGTCATCCAGGGATTAAGAGAACCACCGAAGCAGTGCGTGATCGTTTTTGGTGGCCTACTATGCTTAAGGACATTGAACAATTTGTGAAGACATGTTATGTATGCGCACAGACCAAGGTATCACGCCTCAATCCGGTGGGCCTTCTCATGCCATTACCCTCTCCTTCTGGCCCTTGGCATACTGTGTCACTTGATTTTATAGTAGAACTACCACTTACGAAGCTGAAGAATAATACATTGTTAGTGGTAGTAGACCTATTCACGAAGATGGCCCATTTCGTACCTTTGCAGGGACTCCCTACTGCCATAGAGCTAGCATCCATATTCATGCAACAGATAGTACGACTACATGGTTTTCCTTCTGTCCTGGTGTCCGATAGAGGAACCCAATTTGTGTCAAAATTCTGGAAGGGTCTATGTTCTTTACTCCAGATAGACGTCCGTTTGTCCTCAAGTCACCACCCACAGTCAGATGGGCAGACGGAGAGAGTTAATCAGTGTTTTGAGCAGTACATAAGAAATCAGATGTTGCAAACCCTAGAGGATTGGGATGAGTTAGTCTGGTTAGCGGAAATCTCTTACAACCACAGTACACACTCCTCCATCAACACCTCCCCTTTCTTTTGCTCATATGGTTACCACCCTAAGTTGTTACCCTCTGGTAGTCTTACTGATTGTCCAATTCCTGCTGCTTCCAACAGGGTAGAAAGACTACATGTAGTACAGAAGAAAGCCTTAGAGAGTCTTGAAATGGCTAAAGTGAGATACACAGAAGGAGCAAACCTACACAGGAGATTGGAGCCCATTTACATACCAGGAGATGGGGTCTGGCTTTCCACAAAATACATTACTCTGGGGGGTCCACGCAAGTTTAACCCTAAATACATAGGTCCCTATAAGGTGGAAAGGGTGATCAATCCTGTTGCCTTGAAATTAACCCTTCCTCCATCGTTTAAGATCCATCCAGTATTCCATGTGTCACTACTCAAACCAGTTGAACCTGGGACCAGGGTGCCTCTAAAACCTGCTCCTATAACTATTCACGATTCGGAGGAATATGAGGTGGAAGCCATCCTAGATTCCCGGAAAGTAAGGAACACAATTCAATACTTGGTTCATTGGAAGGGTTATGGTATTGAGGAGCGCACATGGGAACCCGCTTCCAACATCCATGCACCCCGATTGCTAAGAGTGTATCATCAAAGACACCCTGACAAGCCCAAACCAGGAGGGGACCATTGTGGAGGGAGTGTACTGTCATGCCTCGAGACTCCTAAAAGACACTGTCCCTTTAAGATGATCGCTATTTAGGGCATCAGGAACCTGGGAGCGACGCTTCACGTTCTTGCGTCAAGCTCCCTTCGTGTTTTGCATCCGTCTTGTCCTTCTTTGCCTGACTTCCGTTTTGCCTGGGAGTTTCCTGTTTTGGAGCGCTGCTCGGCAGAGTGCTTTACCGGCCCCCGCGTCCTTGAGCGGGCCTCGGATTGCTATCCTGTTCGGTGGCGGTTCGCTGTTTTGCAGGCGTTCAGGCTTGGGCGCCTGTAATCCTTAGTGTTAGGAGTTCACGTTCTTCTTCGTGAACCTTTCCTTATTTCCCCATTTCCTTGAGCCTCGTCCGGCGGCCGGGTTTTACCCCGCCTTCCGGCTGGACTCAGCTTGTGCTTGTTTTGGAGTTGCCTTACCGGACAGCCAGCCCTGATCTCCGTTGTCCGGTTTGGACATCCGTTTTCTCCTCCTTTCCCTTTAGTTAGTCAGCTAGTGTTCCTTCCACATTTGTCCCCCTTCAGTAATTTAGTTATCCCTATCTATACTACTTCTGGAATACTGCCTTTGCATTTGGAGTGATTCTTGCGTGGATCCAAGTGGGTACTATCTTCAGCTTCTCTACAGGGAATCACGGTAACAGCGCTTTTTGCGCTCTTTTATACTTCTACAAAAACTAGTCATACGTATGATTATATATGTTGTTTTGCTTTTCATCTAGAGATAACCCAGCAAGAGAAGAGGTGGCTAAAGGTTTCCTTACATATCCCTCATGTGTGCATAATACTTCACGAAGTCCACAAGACAGCTAAAGTGAGAAGTGTATTACTTAGACCATAGAATCACTATTGAGTTTAGTGCATACTCACTAATACCTTACATTATCTTTGTCACAGAGCCAGATGATGTTCCTTATCTAGACGTCGTATATATACATGTTCTACACAGAGTAAGGTTTCCGGTATGTGTTATTTCTATTTTTTGTTGTGCTAGTGTTTATTCAGTGTAGGGTACCAATAGCTAGTTGCTTACGTGCTTTTCTTTGCAGGCTGCCTATTGCCAGTTCCCCAATTGATGTACCACGCAGATCATCCAGAAGAGTACCTACACATCATTTCTTCTTCACCATCTTCCCTTGTTTTGTCTCCCTGTGTTCCCCTGGCGTGTCTCTCGTACTCTAGTGTTTGATAGAGTCGAGAGGCCGTAGGGGAGGACTGTGGATTATTCTTCGGATTCCTGACGCTCCTGTGGAACTCTCTTGCAATCCTTACAGTGATAACCGGCCAAAACAAACAATCAGGTTGCGTGGGACCATAAACATTGAAGACATTTAAAGGATTAGAATTCAACAGTAACTTAGCTAAGATCCAACGACCTTCCGAATCTTTTTCTTCTAGTAAAACAGTACATTTGAGTTTCTTGTGAATTAAAATGGCAACCCCATTCTTCTTATTGTCAGATGGTGAAAATAAAACACGACCCACCTAACTCCTCTTCAACTTGAGAGACTCAACATCATTAAGATGAGTTTCTTGTAAAAGAACAATGTCAGGGGTGGTGGAGGATAAGTGGGAAAGAACCCTCTGTCTTTTGATGGGATTAACAAAACCCGGTCAATAATACTTTTATTTGATTTATAATAAAATCATAAAAAGGGTGGAGCTTACCACCATTTGGTCAATATTTACATCTTTAAAACAACACAAAATCAGCTTCAAGTCAAAATAAAAAAGGATATAAAAAGCAAAGAGAATATAAAATTACACGGGCTTTTCAGGAAAGTGGTCTAAGGGGAAAAGTAAAACTTAAAGAGGTGTTATGAGTTGGATCAGGGTACACTTTTGTGACATGAAATTACACAGACTTTTCAAAAAGTGGGGTAAGGGGGAAAGTAAATTTCGGGGAAGCAATGTGGGTTGGATCAGGGTACACTTTTGTGACATGGATTGAAGTGCTAGGGGATGGAAACAAGAGAGTCCGTTAGCAAAATAAGAGTGAGTCCATGGCCGGCTGTGTCCAGACCTGTTATCCTGAGTTCTCTTTGGTTGCTGCCTTGTTTCCCAGCTCTTGAGCAGCATGCTCCAAAAATGTTATAGTGTTGCAAGATAGTTTTATCCATGTCCCACTGAGGCATATGATGACGGCCGCCCTGAAGGTTCTCACCTGAGCGACTCTTAAGAGTGGTAACAGAAGCACTTTCCTTAGTTTCTGCAGTGCAGGGCATATACATATTAGATGCAGTAATGACTCTGCGCCGTTGTTACAAAGGCTTGTAAGATTAACAGGAGTGTAACCCTAGACCAATTCAGGACTGGGTAGGTAAGATGCAAAAAAGAAACAATGTCCTGAGAGGTAAGAGTCAGTAGACAATTAAAACCAGCATGCACATAGCATTACTTTGAAAGAAAGAAGGAGAATATTCGTTGGTATGACAAAAGATAGTTATTCATCTTTATATTGTAACATTAGTTTCAAGGTCAGAAGTATACAGTTAGGAACAGCACTGCATAAATTGAATTAGTGACAACCTTGTGAAACTTGGTGCATAAAAGTGTACAAAGTTCAAGTGGCGACGCAAGTGAAGGTGAACAGCGTTGGCGGCGCACTGTGCATTAGGTGCAAGTAATTTACAGTGAGTGGCTCAGCGGCACATGTGACAGTGTGATATCACAGTGGGCAAGGGTTATTTCATTTAATTGTAGAGCCACAAGAGACAAGTGCGCCTATTGTTTAGGCTGTTAGGTCGACGGCGTTTCGATCCGGGTAAGTTTGGATCATCATCAGGACTTTGTTGTCTGAGTTAAGGAGTGCTGGAGTAGGATCCGAGTAATGGGAATCCTCTTTTAAGTAAGTGAGTATCCTCAGGAGGGAGACCGTGGTGACTTGTGGACATCCGCTCAAGGATAGTCTGCTGGCTGCAGGGGGGTACTTAATTAATCGGTGCCCCGGTCGGCCGTGTGATTCAGCCGATTCAGCCGATTTCACGAACGCTGTCTGATTCGACGTGCGTGGCGCTTCTGAGAAGGTAATCGTCCGGCCAATTACTTGCACCTTATGCACAGTGCGCCGCCAGCGCTGTTCACTTTCACTTGCGTCGCCACTTGCACTTTGTACACTTTTATGC
The DNA here is from genome assembly GCF_964263255.1 of Lissotriton vulgaris. Taxonomy (NCBI): domain Eukaryota; kingdom Metazoa; phylum Chordata; class Amphibia; order Caudata; family Salamandridae; genus Lissotriton; species Lissotriton vulgaris. The sequence goes on from NC_141695.1 coordinate 1,105,671,259, forward strand.
ACCAAGTTTCACAAGGTTGTCACTAATTCAATTTATGCAGTGCTGTTCCTAAATGTATACTTCTGACCTTGAAACTAATGTTACAATATAAAAATGAATAACTATCTTTTGTCATACCAACGAATATTCTCCTTCTTTCTTTCAAAGTAATGCTATGTGCATGCTGGTTTTAATTGTCTACTGACTCTTACCTCTCAGGACATTGTTCGTTGTTACAAAGGCGGCAGTCGGTAGTTGACCACGACTGTAGCCATTTGGGAGTGAGATCTTTACTCACAAAGCAGCCCAACCTTAACAAGCTTAATTTCCTTTTGTAATGGTCCCTGAAACAGTCTTGCAAATATGGATGGGGCTTCATGTGGATGTATGATGGCAGAACAATCCAGGCGTGGCTTTTACCTGCCACTGCAGCTTTATCCATTAATAGTGACGCTTGTTTGATTGCATTGTTAGTTCGCAGTTTGAAAGCAGTGTAAGTCATGGGTGCAAGCCAGGATTCTTCCTGTGCTAATGATTGAAGCGCTTGCCTGAGGGACTTATATATAGACTTGGGAAGTCCTGCCTGTTTTTCTACTTCCAGCCAACACAGATGAGCCAGGGAGTGATCTTCGGCGTCCCTCATTCGCCAGTAGTATTTGACGAGGGCTCCTTGTCTTGCCGGGAGCTGATTTGTGAGACTGTATTCCAAGCGTGTTTGAGATTGCGAAATATAGCGCAGGATTGAAAAAAGATTTTTAAAGAGGCTAGATTGGGCGAGGTTTAGCGCTGTGGAGTCCCGGGTTGCCATCATCTCAGAACCATATGTGAGTGATGGCAAGAATTTAGCGGCTACGATCTTTAAAATGTGGGCAGTGGAATTTCGGCATAGATGTTTTTGGACTGTTTTAAAGGCGAATTGGAGCTGTTTAACTTTTGATTTCCCCTGTTCCAAGTGCTGTTTATATTTTAGTTGATGGTCCAGTGAGATACCCAGGTATTTGTATTGGTCTACCTGAGTTAGTGTAGTGGAGTTTATCTTCCAGACAAATATTTGTCTCTTCTTGCGAGAGCCAGAGAAACATAAGACATTTGTTTTTTTAAGATTTATTGTCAGTTGTGCATTCGAGAGGTATGATGCAAGCTTAGAGATCATGTGTTGTAGGCCGAGAGGAGTTTGTGACAAAAGCACAATGTCGTCTGCGTATTGTAGACTCGTTATGGGTAAATTACCCAATTTTGGTGGATCTCCCTGAATGGAGCGTAGATCGCTTTCTAGGTCCGCTGTGTAAATGTTGAAAAGGCAGGGGGCCAATACGCAGCCTTGTTTTAAGCCGTTGAGTGTGCGGAATTTCTTTGTCAGGCATCGGCCGTCTCCTTTTTTCACTTGGACCCAGGTCTTTGAATACAGCTCTATGATTGCTCCCATTAGCTTTGGCGGCGCACCCAGGCTTTCATTTTGGCACAGAGTTTGGATCTTGGCACTTTATCAAAGGCCGCTTTTAAGTCCAAAAAACAAGTATACAGCGAATTAGAGTTGTCAATTGCCCTTTTTGCTAGTAGGGTTATTGCAGATAAGTTGGTGAGGGTGCCCATTCCTGGGCGAAAGCCTGTTTGGGTCAGGGGTATTAGCCCTATGCTGCTTACCCAAGCCTCCAGTTCTACCAGTAAATTTGACGCATAGATCTTTGCCTCCACATCTATTAAGGCTATTAGCCTGTAGTTGTTGGGGTCAGAGCGAGACCCAGATTTATGTATTGGGTGTAAAATGCTGCCCCTCCACAATTCAGGAATGTTCCCGGTTTTTACACTATGACAAAATAGAGGGAGTAATTGACTGGCCCAGAACGTGGGGTCTTTCCTGAATAGGGCATTGGGGAGACCATTTGGTCCAGGAGCTCCATCTGCTCTCAATGATTTTATGGTGTTAAAGACCTGCGTTAGTGTCATCAGGTCAGTGGCACCTGTATGCTTTGTTATTGGCGGTTCGCAAGTAGCTTTGGGGTCAGCGGGCTTTGGGTCTGTCGTTGTTCTCAGGATTGACAGGGCACACTCCGGGAGAGGCACAACTTTATTGTCAAGTGGGGTATCAAGTGTGAAGTTGTATAATAAATCGATGTGGCTACATCAAAGCTGGTCAGTCATGTCTGAGTTGAACTGCCGATGTTTACCGTTGAGCATGAAGTTTATTTTGCCCAAAAGTCTTTTGAGTTCTGCAGCTTACTAGCATGGAGTATAGTGCACGCTAGTTTTTCCCTGTGCATTCTCTAGGCCAGATTGGTCTCTCTTTTTAGCTCTTTTTTTAAGGCTGCGATTATTTTCAGAGTTTGTTGTGAGAAGTGAGGATCCTTTTTGCGTTCAACCCTGAGAAATGCATTCATTTGCCTTTTTAGTTGTCGCAGGTTTGGGGTGTACCATTTCCCTCCTCTGTTTCTTATGACTTTTTTTGTCCTCTGTGGTTAGATTGGAATTTCTTGTTTAAGTCTGCTACAAAGGACTCCCAGATCTTTATTATGTCCTTTGCTGTGTCAGATAGTGAAAGCAATGCATGGCATGACGCCATTAGATTGGAGAGGTTTTCTTCATTCCAGTTTAGCTGTTGTAAATTAAAGATTTGGGTGTTCAAGGATAAAGGCAGCGCTTGCTCAGACTTTTTTGCTTCAATTGTCAAGGTGAAGGTCTGTGGGAAATGATCACTTTCCCCACGTTCCTGGATATGGAAGTCTCTGATGTAAAGGAATAGGTCGGGGTCCGCCAGAGTATAGTCTATGGTTGATCCTGAATTTTTGGAAACCCTCATTAGGGCAGCCGGTGTGTCCAGATGACCCCTTCCATTTAAGGTATACAATTGTAGGGCTTCCAACTCCATGGCGCATTTCCTTCCTATTGTACTTTATCTGCAAAGGTTGCCCTGCCGGGGGACAATGTGGGTGGGGAGGCTTCCCTCCTGATGTTGAATTAGATTCATATTAAAATCTCCTGTTATAAGCATGTTTTCACTTGGATAGGTGGACTTTAATGCGTTGATTGCAGTAACTAGTTGTTTTATCCTCTTCCCCTTAAGTTTTCCGCCAGGGTGCATGTAGAGGTTCACGATCAGGAGGCCCATATTTGGGGAAATTTCAATTTTAACGCATTGCATCCATGTAGAATCTAGTTCAATGTGACTGAGTTGCCATAGGAGGTCCGTCGATATGAAAATGCATAGGCCTCCTTTTGCCCTGCCGAACCGGGCCTCCTTATGTGCTGGTGTAAAGAATTCTTTGTATCCCACAAGAGGCGTGTTTATTGTCTGCCAAGTTTCCTGGAGCATTAGTATTTTAAATTGAGTGATAAACTCTATAAAGTCTTCTTCCTCCAGCTTCGCTTTTAAACCATTGACGTTCCATGAACGGAACGTACAGCCCTGCTCTTTCCTAACCATTGGTCTGCTGTTGGTTCAGTCTGTGTTCCTATGGATTGATGCCAGAGGGGCATGTTGGCGTCTTTCGGGCAGGTCATTCACCTGTCGGGCAATCGTGATTGTGATTTGCCTGAGTTGGTGGCCTTCTTCTTCTATGCTGCCTCTTAACTCTGGTCCTTTAGCGTTTTTTAGGAGGCCTCGTTTTGGATTTTGTTTCCGCAACGGACTGGGATATCGAGCTGGCACCACTTTTTTTAGATCAATACCCCATGAGGCAAAATCCTCCCAGTGGGTCAGGATTTGTTCTGTGACGATGTGATCAATCCAGGTTGTTATCGTGGAATCGGAGCCTGGTTGGAAAGGGTTTGGTTTAAACTCTACTGATTCCCAATTGCATGATTTTAAATGACTGAGGCCTGGTAATTCCTCTAGGAGTTATAAGATTGCCCCTCTGTTCAAGATGTCATGGGTCCCTCTTGAGCAGTATTTTGGAATTAGCTCAATTTTATTGCTTAAAATATACCGTTTTTGAATTATTGGTCGTCTGCTCTCTTTGATGATTGGGGTAGACATTCCTTCCCAGTCCATCTTGGCTCTGAGGTGTGCTGGTTTACTGGCTGTGCACTGCTTGTAGTTGCTTGTTCGTTGAGGACTAGGGCTGGTGGAACTTGTGTTTCTCCCTCCAGCAGGTCTCGTGAATTTGGTTCCTTGATCTTTGCGGGTTTATCTATGCTAACTTGTCTTTTGTTTTCTGATACTTGAATGGATAAGATGGTATCCTTTGAACTTTTTCTTCGCTTGATGTTTGTGGTTATGACTTGCTCGTCAATTGGTGACTTGCGATTTGGCTTTTCTCTGGGTGGGTTGAGATGCTGAACGCTTTTATTGCATTCTGGATTGAATTTGTGCCATTTGTGGCTCTTTTTGGGGTGGTTATTTCCTTGTCAAGGGGTAAGCCTTTTACGGTTGACCCTTGCTCTGAGGTGGTTCTAGTTTGAGGTGGGTCACCCTTTGACTGCTCTTTATCATAACTATTGCTGAGGTCGATGTTGGTTTTTTTGGGGATCTTTGATGATGCGCCTCGCCTGTGTGCTTTTGCTTTTCTAGCTTTCCTTTGGCGCTTCCTTTCCCTTTTAGTAAGCGCATGTACCTGAACAGTAAGATTGGGACTGTGTATCGCAATTTGTGGGGACGCCTGAGTTGAATATGCTTCCCCTCCGTGGTCAGCTAGAGTATGTTCGTGTGCACTTGCTGGCGTCGTGATATCATTAGAGGTGGAGGGATATGATTGGTCTTGGGTTTCCAGGCTTGCTTTGCCGCTGCAAACCTCAGGCGGCCTACCTGGACCCTCTTTAGCATGCTGTTGACTTGTTGAGTGTCTTATAGTTGGAGTTGTTGTCATAAGTGAGTCCATTGTGGGTTCCGTGACAGCCCCCAATATCTGCGTCATCAGGCTTGGTACTGTGGCCAGTTTGTCTATTATGTCTGAACAGTGGCAAGTATAGCAGGTGGAGTCCTTGTTGAGTTGCACCTTCGTGATCATATTGTTTAAATCTTTTAAGTTTGATTCAATGCCCTGAAAGTGAAAGGCCAAAAGGTTAAGCAGGTCGACTTGCGTGTCCAATTTGTCCGCATGGTAGGACAAAGCGACGCCTATGGTTTCCATTGTCTTTAATAGTTGCGGCCAAATGGAGGCCGTTTGGGTGCTCTCTAGTGTTTCCCCCTGTATGTGGGTAAGCTTGGGTGAGGTGAAAGGATGCTCAGAAGGATCTAGTTGATTGTGATACTCGCACGGTTGCACACTCCTTAACGATGACCTTTTGACGTTGCCTTCTCCTTGCCAGGCGTTTGGTCATATTGAGCTGCGAACTGACACATACTCCGTTCCATTTCTACGATCTCACTTGCGGTTACGTTTTCTTCCTGTGGATTCGATGACTCACTGTGTTTGATGGCATCGGTTTCTTCCGTTACTAATCTGACAGATGGGAGGTGATGCTTTTTATCTAGTGCCAATATGGGCTGGCAGCTCGATTTACTGGTAGAATCTACCGGTGGCTGCGGGTTTTGAATGCAGTTTACTGTTTGTGTTTGTGAAGGGCATTCCTCGGTTGTTATCGAGGTCGTTTTCTGGATGGATTGTGGGCTTTGCTCTAAAAAGACTGAGCCGTTGCTTGCGTCCGGGGTCCAATGGACTAAAGCACGAGCAGGTGATATATGAGCTGTTTGTTGAGACTTGGGAATTGGGTACCCCCTGGTTTGGTCTGAGCCATTGGCTAGATGTCGGGTAATTTGGTCGTACGACCCAGGAGGATCAGATCCCCCATTCCCAGAGATCCTTCTTGTTTTGGTATTAAAGGCATTGCGCGGTTTGCTATAACACCTTATGTGAAGTGATGGTGATGCTGGCGATATGACGCCTTTGTTCATGCCCTCCTTGAGCGCTTTGCGCTGAGTACTGTTGGAATTGGAGCTGGCATCAAATGGACGAAGTTCTGTTCCATTCCCAGTGGAGAGTCTTTGACAGACTTTAACCGTTTACTTGATTTGGAGTGTGCGGCTTGAGCTTAAACTTTATGGGTCAGTGATGGCGTGGCGTCGTGATCCGATAATTCATTATTCTTGGCTATGGGACTACAGACTGTGCTGACCTTGTGGAGCCCCTTGGCTCCCTCATCAGGGCTCTGCAATTCGGATTTATCACGTTGGAGTATCGAGCCGGGAGGGGATTTTGCGAGGTCTACTGAACTGATGCCTTGTCCCACCGGGACCTGCTTCTTGGGGCTCTTGCTCTTGGCCCCGCCTGTGTCGGACCCGTCCTCTGCCTCATTGATGGTGCCCGGAGGGTTCCCCTTGGCCTTTTTTGTCTTTGCCTGTGGTTTTTCAGCTGGGTGTTCCTCGCCTCGTATCTTCCCGGATCTCATGATTAAGATACTTCAAGTGTGAGCGGTGTGATTGTTCCTTTCGTTTGAGGGGCAACCTGGGCTGAGGGTTCCGTCGGTGTGCTGTCGATGGGTCAGAACTGTCCTTCTTTTATCTCTTATCTTTTGTAATGGTTGGTTTTGCAAGTTGGTTCACAAGCTGGATTGCTGATTGGGGTTTTGTGGCAGTGGCTGTGGTGGTAGGTGGTGGTGAGGGCGGGCGAATGGCAAAACCAATAGGTTGATAAGCACCTGCTGTCCCCCACGGGATTCGATTTGCACCTGCCCTTGCCCTTGGCGTTTGTATTGTTAGGTTGTTAGCTGGGCAGCTTAGATTATGAAGTGAGGTGCAGGCTTGATCCGTTTGAGTCTGTGCGGGGGGGGGGGAGACAACAAGCGGAGCACACAGGGAGACCGCAGGCTGAAAAAACCTGGTAAGACAGCCTCTCTCGATCTACTCGCCGGGCTCTTACTTAGCTACCGCCTCTAACGGCGGCCGCGCTTGTGTCCTCCCCTCCTCCTCCGCCTCTTACCTCAACGCCGAGCAGAGCCGCCAGGACACCGCGGAGGCGAAGCTCCTGTGCACCTGTGCTCAATCCTTCAGCCGGGAGTGCTAAGACCTCGGAGCGAGGGAGCTGGGAGCTGGGCCGCTTCACGCTTCACGGCTCCCCGGCTCTGCTCTGGTACAGGTGCTGCAGATGAAGGGAAGGGAGCGGCAGAGTGCAGCGGTGAGCGGCAGAAACCCAAGAACGCCGACTTTTGTCCTCCCTTCTCTTGTGGCTTCTCTGCTACCGGCTGCCGTGCTCCTCCGCTGCCAACTCATCTGACCGCTGCGTTCACCGTGGCTCTCTGCTGCTCTCTGCTGGCCAAAGGAAACGCCCACAAAACCCTTTACATTCCAAGAAATGACTCTAAATTGTCAAACCAGGTAAACATGTTAAGTACCATATAGCAACAGGAACAATGCAAACATAATGAGAAAATTTTTTAAAAAAACATGCGAAAAACCACTTGCATGAAAAAAATGAGCACAAGAATAAAGAGAGAGAACAATAAACAACTCGGAAAAGTAAGAAGAAAAAGAAAATGATGACAAAGAAGAAGCCAGAAAAAGAAAAGTTCAAGAGGAAAAGAAAAAGAGAGAAGAAGGAGAAGAAACCAAAGGTCACAGAAAGGAAGCCAGAACTCAGAGAGAGAGAAGAAAGAGTGAAAGGAAAGGAAAAGTGGAGAGAGAAGGAAAGGAGGAGGAAGAAAAAATAGAAGAGACAGTACAAATCCAAAAGGACGACTGAAGAAAACATACCTGAGGAGAACAAAACAGCAAGGGGGACAGGGGTGACACCGGACAAGACGGACCGCTCGAACGAAGGGAACTCCACCAGACCAGGACAAGGAACTTGGAGGGAAGAAGAACTCAGAGGGAACCTGTTAAAAATAAGAAAAGGATAAACAACAACACATGTAACCAGAAGGCACAAACTAGAGAAACCTCATTACATCAGAATAGTAAAAGAGAGAACAGATAATGGTACAGCATCACAACAATCAGGCAAATCTTATAAGAGGAGAGAGAAAAACATAACAGCAATGCACCAAGCGAGCAGGCAAATAATCAGCCATTGGGAAAGGAAGAAGTAGAAGTGTCCATGTTGCCGTTGGAGTTGGAGGTAGCAGAATAAAGTTCTGAGTTCACCAGGGTCTTGAAAGGTCCACGTCTGGTTTTGATGGGTAACCTTGAAGGTGCAAGGATGGAATAGACCATAGCGGGCGCCTAGAGAACGCAATGGAGCACGGAGATTAAGAAATTCTTTGCGTCTGGAGGCAGTAGCATTGGAGACATCCTGAGCAAGGAACACTGTCTGACCCAACCATGAGACGTTGCGTTTGGCTCGGGCTGCAGAGAGAACAGTGAGAATATCAGTAAACTTCAGGAACAGAATAATAACTCCTCGGGGTTTAGAAGACGTAGAAGATCTTGGACCAAGTCTGTGTGCTCTCTGGTTCGATAGAGAGGTAGAAGAAGGCATATCCAAAAGCTTAGGGAGGAAGGAGGTGAAGAACGCAACAGGGTCGTCCTCTTCCAAAGCCTCCGGAAGACCATAAATACGAAGATTGTTGCGTCTGTTCCTGTTGTCCAAGTCCTCAGTATTCTGCTGCAGGGTCAGCACTGACTTTTCTAAGGCAGAAATGCGTTGAGCCTGTGACGGGATCTCCAGAACCTGCTGCTCCCCAGAAGATAGTCTACTGTCCATAGATGACCATTTTTCCTTTAATAGCTGCATGTCACTCCTAGTGTCCTCCACAAAAGGACGCAAAGCTCTAATTTCCTGTAAGATGAGTTCCATGGAAATGGGAGAAGAAGGCTTATCTGGAGATGGAGAGTCCTGCTTAAGGCGCTTCAAGGAAGGAACCGGAGGCGACACCTTAGATGACGACTCCTGAGCAGAAGAAGGGCGGTTTGGAGCAATGCCAGCCATTGATGAAACAATGGGGGAAGTAGCAGAGGTCACAGACGTAGAGCTTTGCGGAACCTTAGAAGGAAGAAAAACAAATTTGGGTTGGCGCAATCTGCCCATAAGTCACTGAACCCAGCAAAAACAAGGACAAGTGAACCAATTCCAGAGGAGTAATGGAGGCAGCAAAAAAAATATGAAAAAGAAAATTCACCTAGGTGGGCATAAGGAAGAAAGACACCAAAATGGGAATACTACCAAGCCCTGAAGCCTCCAGAAGGATTAAATGGAACACATCAAAGTACCGGAGGTGGCATAGAGGTAAGACTGGCAGGATTATTAGTGCACAACATTAGGTGACAGGTAAAATTCAAAAATACTAAGCTCCTCTAAGAGCAAAGTCATCTCCAGATGCGCTGAATCCTGATGAAAATGGCGGGTATAGGTACTCATGTACTGAAGGAATGGAGTGCCAGCATCGAACAAAACTTCATGTGTGAAGAGACATGAAAAGAGGCGCCAGCCATGCTCAGCATGAGGGAAACAGTCTTGCATAATGAGCAAAGCGAAGATATATCGCAGAGGAAATACAGGGAAAAGTGACAAATGCCTCCACAAGAAAGCTGTGACGCATTGTCACAAGCACAGGGTAGGCGGCAAATTAACAAGGTGAAGAAAAGGTGGGAAGCATCCGTGAAGTAAACTGAGAAAAAGCGAACCACAATTGATGATTAAAAGAGGCAGAGATTACCTCAAGTATGGCATAGTTCGTGGGACGCTAGTGAAGAGAGCATCGACAGGAACACAAGCGCTCCATAAAGTCGGGGTCAGCACACTGAGGGTTAATATGGCGGCGGCCGCCTCCGCCGTGAGGCAAACAGTAAGCGGGTGACAATGGAGCGAAGAAAATCCTGCGGCAGCGGGAATGAGCCTCACCAGAGACTCCTCATGCTCCGGTGCAGGATTCCGGCGACCAGCACCGAGAAAGATGCCAATTAGCGCACAAAGCAGGAAAAGGTCATCCGATGCAGCAGAGGACCTTGTCAGGCGGCCATCTTCGCAGGCGCCGTAGCCACGCCCTAGTTGTTTTACTTTTAATAAAGCTTTAAAACTTACATGAACTCTTTGCTTTTTTGGTCATGAGTGAGTGAGCGAAAGGGTTTGCAATTTGCAAGCATGATTCCGTGACTCTGAGAGGTCGGGAATGGACTCTGACTCCGTAGTCTTATGTTCTGGGTTGTATAATCATTGGGGATCATCGCTGCATTCAGGAGCTAAATAATGACTCTGACACACGAGCTAGTCTCAGTATAAGGAGATTGGGAGTTCAACTTCTGTTATGACTGAGGTATGTGGAAACTGGAAAGTCTAACTGCGCCTATTATCACCAATGCCCTATTTCTTGTATATAGTTCTGTATGTGCAGAATAGTCCCTGCAACAGTAGTAGTATGTCCTCATATCAAATCCAAAAGTAAACTAGTATCTTATTCTTGGTGGCCACTGACATTTTATTGTTGGGAATTGTCAAAGCATAAACATTAGGAAGACTTCAATAGACATTATGGACAACCTACAGGACTGAACTCAGTGCCTAGAGCTATTGCTGAATAGGAGTTTTGTTTAACACCTATTGCAAACTGTGCAAGCTTAGCTAGCTAGCTACACAGACAGACTAATAATAATAATCCAGTAGTAGCGCAGAGAGTCATAGTAGTGGCAGGATAAGAATTTAGAAACAGTCTACAAGAAGATCAAAGACGATTTAGGAAAAAATTGAATTATGAGGAACATTTAGGTGCTGTAAAATACAGGGAAGTATAATTATTATTATTAACAGGAAAACTTACTGGGGCAAGTAGAGGAGCCCTCGGCGGACCGATCCTGGCCTTCCTGCTCCATCGGCGCCGCTACCTCCTCTTCTGTCCTCTTGCCCCTGGGGAAAGCTGATGTACAACATGAAAGAAATACACAAACATGGATGATTGTTGCCAGCCAAATCAAACATTTCCAAAAATCAATAACAAATTATTTCGGGGAAATAGACAACAATTGCACTAAATTTATTGACCAGCCGCGGTGCGTCCATTGGGGCGTAGGGGCGTAGCCCCACTAAGCCTGGGGGACGCACCTGCGGCTGCAGCAGAGAGAGAGCACCAAATAATTAAATGAAGCGCTTCATCGGGGGTTCCGACCGGGAAAGAACCGAAGGAATAGGGAGTGCGCAGGGGGGTGGGGCTGGGTTAGTGTCTGGCAGGGGGTGGGGCTGGGTTAGTGTCTGACTCGACTGACTCAGGCTGCGCATGAGGAATTCAGGAAGAAACTTCCCCGTGCATGCGCTGTAGCCGTCAACTTCGTCAAGTTGACTAAGAGGGAGGGGGGTGTGTCCTTTGCTGGGCCCCGTCCTTTTGAGAAGGCACCAGGGCGAGTGACTGTGTGCCCCCCTAGCCAATCCTGGCGCTTATGCAGTGCCAGGATTGGCTGGGGCCCACGGCGCTGAAATACAGAGGGGAGCCGGGGAGAAAATCTGAGCAGACTCCCTTACCGGTCCACCCCGCCGAGCTACCGAGGAGCTGTTGTGTGTCCAGTGCCCGGGTATGGTACACAGTGTGTCCAGGTGCTTCATATTCTATTCACCCACCAGGGAGTTGAAGTCTCCGGCACATGCTGCTCAGTCCAGGGTGCTTCATGAGGGAAAGGTATCCAATATCACCACGGTATTTCAAGGCGGTCATTTCTTTTTTAAAGTTAGCTCTCTGAACTCGCAGTGCTGCTTGGCAGCAAAAAATGCACTAAATCTATCTCTGTCTGTGTGTCACAATTTCGCTCCTTCCTGATGTCTCAACCTGCCAGTGCCATTTACGCTCAGTTTATATAAAACACTCCACGAACGGAACACTCTTCTGGCAGTACATGAACTCAGTGACACTTCGAGTCATTGACACCAGAAGGATGAAAGGCTGAGTCATCCCAGGCGATTCAAATCTTCAGCTGTATGTTCCATGTAAATCACTAGTGTGCGCGTGAGAACAGTAGGGCGAGGATCCAGGCCAGCTTCTGTTCTGCAGCTACAAGTCACAGTGGACGGATGAGTCACAGGTCAGATAAATATTCTTTCAAAGGCAAGCTTAGCCGGCGCGAGGGAGGCCCGTCCAAAGACCTAAGCGGGATGCTTTTGCAATGCTCAGAAAGCTTTCAACTGGGAAACACAAATGGCGCAAACCTAAAGCAAGTGATTATATGTTGGAGGAGTTGCGGGGCCTCACAAAACATCAAATGGAGCACGCGAAACATAAGTTGGACGAAACTATCAAAAGTTCCTTCAGGAGCAGAACTGTCGTAAAATACTGTTCAGCATTGTGGGAAGCCTTTTGTTGTTTTTAATTATTTTTTTTCTACACAGGTAAAATATTTTTCCCCATGGAGAAACCCCTTGCACTAACTCACGAAGTTCACAGGTGTTTCTTTCTCCTTCCTTACCTTGAAAGGGAAATGATCTTACGGCTGCAGAGCGAGAAAGAGTCAGACACAGTTTTGCCACTAACTGATGCGTTTATGGGCGTTCTTAAACTCTCAAGGCATGCCATGCCTTGAACGGCCCACTACCCCTTGCCAGGAATTGATTTCTGCGGAATATCATTTACATTTTGGATTGTATTATGAGGGAGTAAAATGATTTACGAGTGCAGTGCAAGCAAGGATGTATCCTATTGTGAAAACACTGCATTCGTAAGTCCGGCCATTTGCAATGGCATCGTGAATTTAGTAGCTCAAAATGGATTTGTGAATTGGGCCAAATGTTATTAGTTGGTTTAGTGTCATCAACCGTAATTAATTACATTGTATGTTGAGAAAATGCAGTATTAAGCTTTAAAGCGTGACGCTTACACGAAAAGTTCTCGGTTTGGTTACTTGAACGGCATTAAGGTAATTATGAGAGAAGCTTTTGTATTTTGGGGAAGGATCTATCCACAAAGAGTCGATTCGTGATCAAATAACTTAATATGATTAAAGCTGGGTATTAGATATCTGCTAACCGGGCAAAGTTGAGTTTAATAGGTACAGAACTCCAAGGGCTATCTCAAGATAGTAAAATGCGTGCCTTTTTTCAGTGCTCGAGTTTTTCAAATAAGAGCAATTTTATTCGTCAATCGGGTAGACGTTAGATTTTTGGAGTTTTATAAAGTGCGTATCCTTCAGAGTTCTGTGTATATACAGGGTGCATTAAATAAAAATACCCTTACATTGCTGGTCAGTTAACCAGCATTCTAGTGAGGCCCGGCTGGCATTGAAAGGTTAGTAAACTAGTTCAAGTTCAAGTTCAGAAATTTGTATAGCGCACTACTCACCCAGAGGGTCTCAAGGCGCTTGAGGGAGAGTGGGTGCTTTACTTGTCGAATAGCCAGGTTTTTAGCTGCTTTCTGAAGGAGAGGTGGTTCTGTGTAAGGCGGAGGTGGGTGGGGAGAGAATTCCAGGTTTTGGCCGCTAAGTAGGAAAAGGATCTTCCCCCATGGTGGATCTATGGATGCGCGGAATTCTGGCGAGGGCTTGATTGGACGATCGTAGTTGGCGGGTGGGGGTGTAGAAGGACAGTCGTGTGTTGAGGCATTCGGGTCCTTGGTCGTAGAGGGCCTTGTGTGAGTGGGTGAGGAGACGGAACGTTATTCTCTTGTTGACGGGGAGCCAGTGGAGGTCTTTCAGGTGACCGGAAATGAGAGCTTGACGGGGGATGTCCAGTATGAGTCTAGCTGAGGCATTTTGGATGCGTTGGAGTTTTTTCTGTAGTTTGGCTGTGGTTCCGGCGTAAAGGGTATTTCCGTAATCCAGTCGGCTTGTGACCAGTGCGTGGGTGACCGTCTTTCTTGTTTCGGTGGGGATCCAACAGAATATTTTTTTGAGCATACGTAGGATGTTGAAGCATGATGATGAGACGGCGTTGACTTGTCTGGTCATCGAGAGGGAGGAGTCCAGGATGAAGCCCAGGTTACGTGCGTGATCTGTAGGTATGGGTGCTGTACCCAGGGCCGGTGGCCACCATGAGTCGTCCCAGGCAGAGGGGGATGATCCTAATATGAGAACTTCCGTCTTGTCCGAGTTAAGTTTTAAACAGCTGTTCTTCATCCATTCGGCTACTTCTTTCATTCCTTCGTGTAGATTGGTTTTGGCGGTGTTTGCGTCTTTGGTGAGGGAGAGGATCAGCTGGGTGTCGTCTGCGTAGGAGATGATGTTGAGGTTGTGTTGTCGCGCGATGGATGCGAGGGGACTCATGTAAACGTTGAAGAGGGTGGGACTGAGTGATGATCCTTGTGGTACGCCGCAGATGACTTCGGTGGCCTCTGATTTGAATGGGGGGAGGCGGACTCTCTGGGTTCGTCCGGCGAGGAATGAGATGATCCAGTCCAAAGCTTTTCCTTGTATTCCGACGTTGCTGAGGCGTTGTATGAGGGTGCTATGACAGACTGTGTCGAAGGCTGCGGAGAGGTCAAGTAGGATGAGGGCAGCTGTTTCTCCGTTGTCCAGTAGCGTTCGGATGTCTTCTGTAGCTGCGATGTGGGCAGTTTCGGTGCTGTGTTTGGCTCGGAAGCCGGACTGTGTGGGGTCGAGGGATTTGTTGCATTCAAGGAAGGCGGCGAGCTGATTGTTGGGGGCTTTCTCGATTACTTTGGCAGGGAATGGGAGGAGAGAGATGGGGCGGTAGTTCTTAAGTTCAGAGGGGTCCGTTGTGGGTTTCTTCAGAAGGGCGCTGAGTTCGGCATGTTTCCAGATTTCCGGGAAGGTAGCGGAGTTGAAGGAACAGTTGATGACATCGCGGAGATGGGGTGCGATGATGGAGTCTGCTTTGTTGAAAATGTGGTGGGGGCATGGGTCGGTTGGCGATCCTGAGTGGATGGAGTTCATCAGGCAGATGGTGTCTTCAGTAGTGATTGGGTTCCAGGCGCAAAGGTTGTTAGAGTGCTGTTTTGGTTTGGAGGTGGGTGGAGTTGACTGGTCTTCGGACTGGTTTTCAAAGCTGTTATGTATGTCGGCGATTTTGTTGTGGAAGAATGAGGATAAAGAGTTGCAGAGGTCTTGGGAGGGAGTGATGTCATTGGTGCCGGTGGTGGGGTTGGTGAAATCTTTTACGATGTTAAATAGTTCCTTGCTGTTTTGGGCGTTGTTGTAAAGTCGATCTTTGAGTGCTGATTTCTTGGTGGATCGGATCAGTTGGTGGTGTTTGCGGCCGGCGTTCTTGAAGGTGGCCAGGTTGTCAGTGGTTGGGTTTTTTCTCCAGGCTTTCTCGAGGGTGCGGCAGAGCTTCTTGGATTTCTTAAGGTCATCGTTGAACCAGGGGGCTTTTTTGCTACCTTGCTTGATTTGATGGTTTTTCAAGGGTGCTATTTCGGCGTCGGTGAGGGTGATCCATTGTGTGAGGTTGGTGGCTCCTTGGTTTGGGTCCGATGATTTGGCAGGAGGGTTTAGGTGAAGCGAAGAGGAGAGCTGGGCGGTGGTGATTTTGTTCCAATTTCTTCGGGGGATAGGTTGCGGGGGGTTGTGGGTCGTGGTCTTTTTGTAGTTGAAGTGAACGCAGCTGTGGTCCGTCCAGTGGAGAGCTGTGGTGTGATCGAAGGAGATGTCTTTGCTGGAGGTGAAGATTGGGTCGAGCGTGTGTCCGGCAAGGTGGGTGGGGGTGTCAACAAGTTGTTTGAGTCCGAGATTGGCCAGGTTGTCCAGAAGGGTGGTGGTGTTGTTGTCGTTATTCTTTTCCAGGTGGAAGTTGAGGTCTCCCAGTAGGATGTAGTTCTCGGAGGGGAGGGCATGTGGGCTGATGAAGTCAGTGATGTCTTCGCTGAATTGTGTGCGGGGTCCTGGAGGTCTGTAGATGAGAGTGCCTCTGAGAGTGGTCTTGGGGTCAGTGTGGATCTGGAAGTGAAGGTGTTCGGCGGTAGCGAGGTTATCGTCGGGACTGGTCGTGATGCGGATGGTGTTCTTATGGACGATGGCTATGCCTCCTCCCGTTTGGTTGATGCGGTCCTTTCGAATGATCTTGTAGCCGTCCGGGATGGCAATGGCGATGTCGGGCGCTGATGAGGCGTTCATCCAGGTTTCTGTAAGGAAGGCGATGTCCGGCGATGTGGTGTCGAGTAGGTTCCAAAGTTCAATGGAGTGTCTGTGGTCCGAGCGGGTTTTGAGCAGGATGCACTTTAGGTGGTTGTTGTCGGATCTCTGTTTGGAATTAGTGGATTTGGTGTGGGTCCTGATGCAGTCGAACTTGCAGGAGTGGCAGGTGAAGGGTCCATGGGTGTGTCCTGGGGCGGCTTGGTAGCAGTTTGGGAGACGGCCGGGGTTAAGTGCTGAGAGGGTTGCGGCGTCGTACGTCATGCGGGTAGAGAGGGGTTTGCGGGGGCCAAGGGGTCTGGCACTGGGCGTGGTCCCGGCGCGGACGGGCGTAGACAGGCTTACCTTTGGCGCACCTTCGGCGCGCATGGGGCACGACCGCTGCGCGTGAACGTTGCGCGCAAAAGCATCTGTCATATGAGGATAGTGGAGGGGGCGGGGGCGAGGGAGGAGCAGCTGAGAGGCGGGAGCGGGGTGGAGATCCGGGCAGGGAGGCACAACAACAACAAAAAACAAAATGGCAGCAAGCCAAAATCGATACAGGATTGGGGCACAATCACAAAAAGCGTGATGCTAATGGCAGTGGCATCGGCACGGTCAGGCAAAAATGATTACTTCAGGCAGCACAGCACAATTGAAAACAAAGTTACAGCACACTTTGGCAGTCTCGTGCTACGAAATAATTATGCTTAGCGATTATTTAAACAGTCAGGCAATCTAGCGCTACGTTACAATATTGTACACAATCTGGCAATAGTAATAGGGGTAGTAAGGTGAGGTGGCAGGCAGCCGTTTGGCGGTATAGCGTTACGATACCAGGTAGAGCAGGGGAGCAGCATGAGGAGCGTCCCCCTGCCAGGCGGAGCTCGATAACCCACCAAGGGTCCTGTAAATCAGCCACTGGAAAATTGAACTCTGAGAAAACCGGTTATTACATCGTGGCCGATAATCAGGGTGAGGCGTGTGTAGCCATTTTGTGCCACTCATTGGATGCGCCCTGTGGTAAGGAATGCATGTTGATTTATTGTCAACTGAACTGTACAGGGGCGGGCCCGGATTTATAGCAAAGAGGCCTGCATTCTGTGGAGACATGTGGGACTCTTTTTTCATGATTTCTAATGTACCCTTGGTGTTCCATTGGCGCTGGGCATCTCTGTTGCTCAGGGTTATTTCCCCCCGCACGTTTAAGTGGTCTGCTGACTTGCCTGGCTTAAGCCAGCACGCACTGATTATACATCACGAGAGATCACGTACTGTTTTCATGGATGAATAGTAATTACCGGGTTATGGTTTAAAACATTTCCTGAAGGAACATAAAGCTGTTTTCTAAAAGTCAAGAGCACATTAAAAGGATTACCACGTAGATATGATTTTTAGATAACGCTAAAAGGGTCCCAAATGGGCTTATGAAAAGGGATGCAATCTCTTTGATGGAAAGTGCACGGTCTGACAGCTTAGCATGCAAATAGGCCGCGCATATTGTCGTGAAGAATGTGCATTTTCCTCCACAAAGGAGTCCAGAAATCAAATGTTTTCGTGCTGTCTTAATGGCACCAGTTCTGTGAGTGTGCAGGCTTCTTGTAAACGCGAAGGGCCTTTAAGTCGTTGGGATCGGGAAATAAACCTCTAAAACATTTCTGAGTGACAAACAAAGTCCAGGGCCAGTTGTATCTGATGCACAGTACAAATGAAGCTCCACAGATTGATTATGTAAACATCTTCCACAATAGCACGTTTTTGAAGGCGCTATATTTATTATTAGGCCCCAAACATCAGGAAAACTTTTAACAAGGTCATGCTAATGCAGTGACATTGAGGTCTAACCAAGACGTCCATAAACTCCGCATTTCCTTCAGGATGTAGCTTAATGTTTAAATTTCGGAAAGTTCCCAGGATAACAGCTACCTTCAGTGCAGTCGGTGCAGTGGTACCGGGTTCGGGGCCGGGGCCAGGACAAAAAGTAAAGCTAACTTTAGATATCCAACCAGAGCATGTAGGGGGTCATCCTCCTTGCTAACCTTCCTTTCCACACCACTGAAAGTTCAGCGACTGGTCTTGGGTACAGCACACAATACATCTTTTTTTGGCACCAGATATTTGAACAGCACCTTCAAATGGTGTTCTGCAGCTGGTACTAATATCCCGTGATATATTGAGTGCAGTCAGTACCAGTGCAATGTTTCTGGCTCTACAAATGACATCTTGCCTTGCCCGGCAATAAGACCACACATAGTGTTTCAGTAGCTAGGTACCCCTCCCCCCCTAATGATAGCAGCTGCAGCTGCTACCTAGTATTACTGTAATGCAGCACCACCATGAGGGCAGGTGTCAATGGCCTTGATATTCTCAATCCCAACAAAAAGAGAGAAACTTCTCAGCACCTGTGGTCCTGTGGTGTCTTAAATTAAATGAATACCGTGTCATGAGCCTTCACATCGAGGTACTGAGGTTCAGAAACAACATTGACTTTTCAAATATTTTAAAGGAAGATTGATCCAAACTCTTAAAAGGTAATATCTAAAACCCCCAAAACAATGAAATTATCTAGTTATAGTTTAGTGCGCTACCTATATCTTGTGTCCCTACCGTGCACTGCCTATGCTATGACCTCATAGGTCAAACGATGGAAGCATTTTTCTTACTGCATTCTCTTTTTTACATGAAATATCATTGTCTACTAATATTAATAGTGGAAGTTATCTGGTAGCGCTAGTTTCTCACAGTGCCTGTCAGTGGGTGAAAAGGGTGTTTAGATGTGCTCATCCAATCCCTCGCCTCTCAGCAGAGCACAAAGAGCAATAGCTACGTGTGCCACCCACTTGTAATCGTGATTCTACTTCAAACAGTTTGAATAACATACATCGCTGTGGAAATATTGACTGGGTGAAAGTAAAACCTAGTGCTTACAGGTGATTGGGAGTGGGTGGGGGTGAAGTGAAGATGCAAAAAAAAGTACATGCAGGAGAAATTGAACACAAGGTGGTGAAGAAGAAAGAATTGTAGTGTAAGAAATGCTGAGGTGGCATCTGTAGAAAGATGTGAGGAGAAAAAGGGCACACGTGTCTGTCAGAGTGAAGTGGTGTGGGGGAAGAAAAGGCGGGTCTAGGATTCTCCGAAGTCCACTACACCTTTGAAAGACTTTAGTAATGTTTAATTCAGTCCCATATTTTCAGAATTGAAACATGTTCCATTCTATTCACACCAAAATCTTTGTTTTGACTCCTTTACTTACTACTGCTAAGTAGCAGAAAACAAAGCCAACAGGTCTGGCTCGTTTTAGGTGTTTTAGGATGGAATGTATGAAGCTCTGTGGTTATACTGAATAAGCAGCTACCTATGTCATGCCATCTATTAATGTAATAACTGCACTTTCACAATTGCTTTATTAACCTATCCTCCCAAACCCCCCTTTTGGGGTTCAGGCTCGCTCGCTGCGCTCGCTCGCTGCGGTGCTGTATGCGAATCACTTTGCGCCCCACCACTTGAAAATCTCACCCACCGCCCCTGTTATTGACCTATCTGATGTGGTCTACTAGGATATTAGTATTGCTGGATTCGCGGACCGTCTACTTGTGAAGTTATGTAACTCACTAACCCAACTACAAAAAGGTTCTACTAGGACTGGCAGGCAGCACTCCGCAGCACGCGAAGTGACAGACACAGTCATGATTGCAGACCAGTAAAAAGTTTCCTACTAAATAACCAGTCATAATATACTCAAACTATCAATCCACCACCACTATCTCTTCTTAGTGGCAGCAGGAGTACAAAGGAAGGACTGGACTTGAGTCTCTAGTGTCTAGCATTACGCTGTTCTGTAAAGTACACTCATACACAATCACCCTG
The DNA here is from genome assembly GCF_964263255.1 of Lissotriton vulgaris. Taxonomy (NCBI): domain Eukaryota; kingdom Metazoa; phylum Chordata; class Amphibia; order Caudata; family Salamandridae; genus Lissotriton; species Lissotriton vulgaris. The sequence continues at coordinate 1,105,690,952 of NC_141695.1, forward strand.
GCCAAATGAGCACAAAATTGATAACAAGTAAGCATATTAGCACCGCCAGTGAGCAAGCGAGCACGTGTAATCACAGAAGCTCTTCAAACATAATTTACCTGCAATGTAATCTCTAGTGTCTAGCATTACGCACTTCTGTAAAGTACACTCATACATAATCACCCAGGCCAAATGAGCACAAAATTGAAAACAAGTAAGCATAGTAGCACCGCCAGTGGGCAGGCGAGCACCTGCAATCACAGAAGCTTTTGAAACATAATTTACCTGCAATGTAATCAGCAGCATTCTTGCTCTTCAGAAAAAACAAATATTTGCAATATCATTCATAACACAGAGCAGGAGAAAACAAGTAGTGATCAAATAGCTACTAGTACTCACCAAGCCCAGGGATTTCCACACCAAGCAGGTCGAGCAGGTCTTGTTCCCGGTCCAGGAAGTCGGACCAACAGTGCGTCGCCTGGTTGTAGGTGCGCCGGACCCCAGACTCCCGATACATGGCCCGGCACACCTTCCCCCATAGCTGGCGAGGCTCTCGGAGCCCGTACCCGATACCGTGGCAGCCACGACAGACTTGGGGAGGTGGCGTTGGACAAAGAAAACCAGTGCGGCCACCTTCACCACGCTAAAGATCTACCGGGCAGTAACTGCCTCCCACCTTAAGCGCCTGTAAGGGAGTGCCGGCTACGGGGTGCGGGACCCTTCCTCTTAAGGTTTTTGTCGGCTCCCTTTGCCATGGTCCTGGACAGTGAAAGGAGAATAAAATAGGAAAGAATAGGGAAAGTAAGTAAAAGAAACAAGATTTTAAAAAAGTAGTTTTAAAGTAACTAAAAGTAGAAAAAAACACAAAATATAGATGTAGAAAAATAAAGAGATAGATAATGAATAAAAAAAGATTTTAAAAAAGTTCAAACAAAGCATTACAAAGATTAAAGGAGGATTGAAAAAGCATGCCCAGAACCATAGAAATGAATAAAAAACAAGATGGCCCTTTCCGACCGTGTGGGTGAGTTTGCACGATATTTCCCCCGCGAGCATGCAAAAACGGACGCGAACACGCAATCGCGCCCCGCGCACAACGCGAGCATGCAACTAGTGCCGGAAATGGAAATACGCAACTCGAACACTGAAAACAAGATGGCCGCGCCCATGTACGACCGCATGGGTAACTTCGCGGTAGCCGCGCTGAAAAAAAATCCGCGAACACGCAAAAATAAAAAAATCTGCAAGTTCGCATAAATTTGCGTATTTTGCGGAACGCGAATGCGCTTTTGCACGAATTTGCAGCCCGCGGATTCGCAAATTTCACCCATACTTAACTGTAACACAATGTAAAGCTCTACAAAACTACTCCACACAGTGTTAAAAAATAGATATTTTTAGACGTAAAACATGACCAAAACAAAAAAAATACAATAAGTAGAACCGGAGTCATGAATTTTTTACAGATTGCATGAAAATATAGTGCTTAGAATAGGCCTGAGTGGTGAACTTCGCACCGTTCGCGGAGGTTGCGGAGTTTTCTGCACTCAGCACTCCGTGGAGCTCACGGAGTGCACAAAACTCTGCTTCGCGATGTGCAGCTGAGTTTTTTCCCAGCTTGCGATCGCGAACGGTAAGTTTGTGTTCACGAACGGCAAGTTGACGAGCGCGAGCTACTGCTTGGGCAGAATTTCTACCCTAGAGGCAAGAATACCAGCACAAACTGCAGTTCGTACTGCACTCCGCCACTCATGGAACTTCATGGAGTTTTTTTGTAACTTTGCAGAGTTTCCTGTAGCAAAACTACGCGAACTACGCCCAGGCCTGGCTTAGAGTCATAACGCTGCAACCGGGGACATCTGGTCGCACTAGACCAGTGTTAATCCAAAGTTCAGGCCGACTGCAGTGGAGCGGAGGGGGAATACAGGACTCACACAGGTCCGGGTGAAAAAGTACCTTGCATGAGAAAGCATCAACTTCGAAGACATGATGCGAGGAGCAGAGGAGGCAATGTGTTGTCATTCATACCATGGATTGTGGTGATGCATCAGGTTCCGATCCACGCTGTTGGTGAAACATACTTGATGAAGGCAATGTGTTGTTGTGGTGCAGTCGGTTTGTCAAAGCGATATAGTCAAGTAGCAACTGGGTCAATGTCAAAGAGATGCGTCAGTTCCAGTTGGCGTAAATTCAGTGATATATGAATTCTGCTGGACCTGCACCGAAAACTCACTTCCAAGGGCCCAGGACTGGATTGGCACCACTTGGCAAGGCAGGACTCACAGATTGCAGATTGCAGTTGCTGTTGCAGAGTTGGAATAAGTATTTGGTGGCCCTGAGACTTCAGAACAGGGGGAAAGCCAGGAAGCTCTTGGAGTCACTCTGGGTTCAACTGAGATGGGTCCAGTCCTTTCCTCAAATGGGAAGAAGGCAGCAGGTAAAAGGCAACAGCAGCAGATCAAGCGGAAAAGTAGTTCCTCCAGAGCAGCAGTCCAGAGTGACAAGCCTTGTAGCAGCACAGCAGTCCTTCTTCCTAGCAGAGTGCCTCACAAGTCCAATAGTGTACTGTCTTTGTGGGCTCAGAGACCCAGTACTTATACCCAATTGTGTCTTTGAAGTGGGGGTGACTTCAAAGAGGGGTCTTTGAAGTGCACAGAGGTCCTTTTGATTCAGCCCTGGCTCCAGGCTATCAGTAGGGGGTCTTTATGTGGGGACAGGACACTACCTATTCAGTTGCAACTCTCAGCTCCTCCTTCCCTTCCTGGCTAGGAACAGCCATGAGCAAAATTAAGCTGTCACTCACTCCAGACGTCTATTGGAGATAGGCAGCAGGCACATAGAGCAGTAAGAGCAAAAAAATACCCACTTTCTAAAAGTAAAACCAAAGGGGATGATGGACACTGCATGCACTCACCCCAGTCAACTGATCTGGGTTTACTCCATCATCATTCTTTAGTTCACTCCGCCACCCCAGTTCAGACATGGCCATATGCAAATCAGCCTTTCCCTGTGCCTCATGGGAACAGTCCAGCCCGAACTGCCAAGCCATGTCTTCCCTGGACCGGAAACAAGCCTCCTTGGACCGGTTTCTGGCTAATCAGCCGTCATCAGCCAGGCTAGCTTGAATCCATTGGCAAAGTGAGCAAGGGACTCACATCTAAGCATACCGTGCCAACTTAGGGCGAACAAAGCAGAACCAAAGGGGATGATGGACGGAGTGTTGAAAAATGCAAGCACTCACCCCCAGTCAACTGATCTGGGTTTAATCCATCATCATTCTTTAGCTCACTCTGTCACCCCAGTTCAGACATGGCCATATGCAAATCAGTCTGACCCTGTGCCTCAAGAAGACATGGCTTAGCAGTTCGGGCTGCACTGTTCCCATGAGGCTGTCAGGAATCATGGGAGGTTTCCTCCTCATACCTCCTCGGTGGCTTCTACCCTCCCATTCCAAACTCAGTGAGTAATTCATCCTTTGAGTTGGAGTGCTTGTTGGCATCGCAGAAACTCCAACATGGCTGCCAACATCCTGACACTGCAACAGCTTACTGCTGTTTAGCAGTCTAGTCTTCCAAGCAATCACAGCCTGGTGAAGTGTGCTTCAACATTCTACTGCACACTTCACTGAAGAATTTACTAGAAGAGCATCTGAAAATGGAGCGTCGTGGAAGTTAGTCAGGGTAGACTCGAAATATCCGGGTTTAGTTTCGTCGGTATTATCACAGATTAAAAACTAAAGGTTGGTGTATTATTCTATGTATTCTTGGAGTCTAAATGATTAATCTTTACCCTTGTCAAAAATAACCTTGGCTTCGAAGAAAGAAATAAGGTTGTCTAAAAATCCAAGAGGGGCGTGGCCAAGATGGCGGGCTGAGAGGACGCTCTTGCAGTGAGCTCCCGAGCCCCTGGAAACCCTGCACCGTTTTCCACCGCTGATCTCCCCCGGATCGATCGGAAAACACGCCCAGTGCACCCCACGGTGGTGTGGAGCAGTCCGCAGCCCCCAATTTCCTTGCTGCGGCAGCGGTGCCGCAAAGAGGCCGGCCCACGGCGAGAACCGTCTGAAGAACCGCCGACAGGCCGGAGGCCCATCGACCACAGTCCTCCGGGGATCCGGAGAGGAGGTCTTGGAGCACGGAGAGGACTAGCGGCTTGCGGGTGCTCCGACGACGAGACCCCGCCGTGGCCTAGGCACGGCCATCCCCTGCGGAGCGGAGCCGCATTAGCGGAGAGTAGAGAGGCGGAGCCGACTGGACGCAGCTACGCAAACCCGGGATCAGGTAGGCCGCGAGGCCTGAGCCATAGGGCCCGACCCCGAGCCCCGCCCTGCGCCTCTACCGAGTGACTCTGGCCTATCGAACGCTTGGGGACACCCCCGCTGCCTGCAGGGCCTGACTCTTCCCCGGTCCCTGCCACAGAACGATCTACTTGGCCGGCCTTCGAACAAGTCAGAATCGAGCGGGCCCGGACTCCGGATACTGGGCTGAAGGAGGCCCCCCGCCCCCTCGCCTTCTCCACGTGGAACCCTGGCTGGCTCGTGAAGTGACGGATAATTGCAGCGAGCCCCGGAAGAAGTGAGATATCCACGGACGCGGCCCAGACGGAGTCGCTGACTGTGGTGTGGTGCGACGGCCAGAGGGGGAACTGTCCTGTGGCGCCTCTCTCTGTAACGGATGTTCTCGACCTCGGCCCTGGCCGGAGAGGGGCGACACATATACAGCCCAGAAGACGGGACTGCACCCCAACTACGCTGATCCTCCAGGATGAAGCAGAGTGCATTCTTGGACGAGGGCGGGCCGATCACACCAGCCCTGTGGAGCACCCTTCGCTCCAGGCACTCGGAGGCGCCTAACCGAGCTTTAGTTTGCATCAGCGCTTCAGAGTCCGAAGACTCCACGAGTAATGAGGATTGCCGCCCTATGACGGATTGCTGTACGGGCCCGGACCCCTTCCTCGTCATAGCGCGTGGGCCTCTGTTTCTCCCCACCTCCACGATGTCGAATGCCAGAGGGACGAAGAGGGGAGACCGGACCTTGCCAGACATGCTGGGCAGAGGCGCCCCAAGACAAGACAGGAACCAGCCAGCCCCGAGCCCCCCGACCAGCTCTCGAGGTGCGAAAGGCGGAGAACATCCGGTAACTAGATCTTTTCTGGAGTCACTGTTCAGCTCTTTGAGGGAGGACTTTCAAGTCCTAAAACAGGAGGTGGCCGGGGAGGTTCGAGAAGTTCGGAGAGAGATTGACTCCCTGGGAGAGAGAGTGAACACGGTGGAGGCGGCTGGCCACTCCAGAGATGAGGAAATCACGCACCTACAGCAGGAGGTCCTGAGACTGAGAGATCAACAGATTGGCCTACAAGCCCATGCAGAGGACCTTGAAAACAGGTCTAGACGTAACAACATCCGGGTACGAGGCGTTCCATCCAGTGAGGATGGTGAGGATGTGGCCGCCTACCTGGGGGCCCTGTTCCGTGAAATCCTGGGAGAATCTGAAGACTTCCCGATCCGAATCGACAGGGCATATAGAGTGGGTCGACCCCGAAGAGCCTCGGCGCCTCCTCCAGACATTTTAGCCTTCCTGCCGGACTTCCCTCTAAAGGATCGGATTCTCCGTGAGGCCAGACGACAGCAGCCTTTACGTTTCCGGGACCATCAAGTGGCTCTGTATCAAGATTTGTCCGCAATAACGCTGCAGAAACGGAAGGCCTTTAAAATTGCTACGGATTTTTTGAGGGAACATGACACAAACTACTCATGGGGTCATCCCTTTCGACTCATCTTCCGCTGGGATGGGGCTCTGCATCAGCTCCGGTCCCTCCAGGACATTTGCGGAGTGCTGGGAATCACCGCGACGGACACAGATACTCCAGCGCCTCGTCGTAGGCGGAGCACACGAGACGGCTGGCTGCTGGCCGGGGGACGGCGATTCCCGCCGCCGCCCACAAGACCCGACTCGCCTACAATCCGAGCGGAAATGACCAGCGCCATACAGGAGGCTTCCAGAACCACGGCGTCTGGTGATGTAGCCTTGACGGCTTGAACATACTCCAGGGGTAGACTGCAGTAGCCTTATCTTCATTGCAGGTGCGGGGGTTCCGGGGGTGGGGGGGTGGCGGGGGCACTGGAGTTTGTGGCTGGATGTCCACTTGAATAACTTTCCACGGCCTTGTCCGTTGAGGACCAGACTGGGACAATGAAGTACTATGCATGGTTGGGGATGAGGGGGTGGGCGAGGGAGTTGAATGGGGGAGTTTGAGGTTTGGGGAGTTCACTGAGCGGCGGGAGTGGGGGGGTGGCATTGGGCTCTGGGGAGCGGGTTATCACAGTTGGGGGGGAGGGGATACAGGGACTGTACTGTGCTATGATGTCATTCACTTTCACTGCGTGCTGTGGCTGCGTTATGTTGCCTTTGAGTTTAGACCTGCGGGCCGCGCCCGCCTTACTAAGCGCTACTGGTACTCTTCTCCCTGATGGCCCTTAAGATTGTCACCCTGAATGTGAAGGGGCTGAATAATCCGGTCAACTGAAAGGCTGTACTGTCCCTACTTGAAGACACGCAGGCAGACATTTGTCTTCTGCAGGAAACCCACCTTTTAGCTAAAGACTGCCACAGACTGCGGACCCCAAAATTCCCCACACAGCTCTTCTCTTCCTGCACTTCCAAAACAGCAGGAGTAGCGATCATGGTGTCCAGGAAGTTCAAAGGGGAGGTACTACAAAAGGTAGCGGAACAAAAGGGGAGGCTTCTAGCTTACAGAGTCAAGGTGGGAGGTCTGTATTCACTGTAGGCTCAATATATAGCCCCAACGACCATCAGGAACAGTTTTTGAACAGGGCACTGGAAGACGTGACAACCACCCCTGACAGACACATTGTTATTGGAGGGGACCTGAATATGGTCTTTGATACGTCCCTAGACAGGTCAGCGCAAAGACGCCTGCAATCAGGGGAGCTCTCGCGCTCGATTAGGTCCCGCCTGGAAGATCTAGACCTGCATAATATGTGGCGCCGCCACCACCCTGCGACCCGTGCCTATTCATACTATTCCCACGCCCACAAATCCTATGCGAGGCTGGACCATCTCCTGGTAACGGGTCCGATGTACGAGCTGGCCTCGGCCGCTGACATGGGAGTACTGTCTCTCTCCGATCATGCCCCGGTGGAGGGCACTTTCCAACTACCTCCTATGTCTCCCTCACGTGGGGTCTGGCGTCTCAGGGACACTTTGCTACACAAACAATCAGTAGTGAAGCATATCCGCGAGTCCATTGAGGAATACAAGCGTCACAATGATAATGATGAAACTACCCGCGCGACACAATGGGCCGCCTTAAAGGCGGTGCTCCGTGGCGAGTTTATTGCAGTCTCCTCAGCGGAGAATAGAGACCGACAGCTAAAAAAAGACGAACTTACACGCAAGGTGAGAGAACTGGAACAGGTGCATCAACGGACAGGAGCCCCTCGAGTCTGGAGGCAACTTAAGGCCGCTAGAAAGCTTCTATCCGTGCTCGACATGGACAGAGCGGAGTACGCAGTACTACGCCTGAAACACAAATACTACACTGGCGGAGACAGGTGTGGCCGGCTCCTTGCGCATAAACTCCGTGTACAACATCAGCAGCATCGGGTGAAAGAACTGTCGGTTCCCAACGGAGGAACAGTCACTGAAGATGGCCAGATCGCGGAGGGCTTTCGTAGATATTACGCCGATCTCTACACCGGTGTCCCCCCCTCACCGCTAGCCGAGACTGACTATCTGGAGTCGGTAACTCTCCCCTCCCTCACGCTGGACCAGGCCCAACATCTTGAGCGAGAGTTCCGGATTGAGGAGGTGGTCACGGCCATTTCCCGACTCAAACACGGGAAAGCTCCGGGGCCCGATGGCTTCATACCTCTCTTCTACAAAACATTCTGCCAAGACTTGGCACCACTGCTGACGCGCCTGTTTAACTCGTTCTCTGAACCGGGTGCTATCCCTCCGGAGTTCCTCCAGGCGACAGTGTCGGTGATCCCTAAACCGGGTAAGGACCGGACCGAGTGCGGCTCCTACCGCCCGATCTCGCTCCTAAACGTAGACCTGAAGATATACACCAGTATCCTTGCGGCGCGTCTGGCACTCCACCTACCGGGTATGGTTGACCCGGACCAGGCCGGGTTTGTCCCAGGCAGGCAGACAGTTGATAATACTAAACGGGTGACCCACATACTGGAGAAGGCCTCCCGGATTCCCGGGGAACGCATGCTCCTCTCTATCGACGCGGAGAAAGCGTTCGACAGGGTGCACTGGCCTTACTTAGAGAAAGTATTGTGTAAACTGGGCATAGGAGAGAAGTTTAGACACCTGATATTCAACTGCTATAGATTCCCGTCCGCAGTGGTGAGAGTGAACGTTGCAGCTCCCAGAAGTTTGCGATAGAGAGGGGCACCAGGCAAGGGTGCCCATTATCGCCACTACTCTTTGCCCTCTATATGGAACCGTTCGCTCAGAGGGTTCGCCAGAACCCTGATGTTACAGGCTTCCGCATGGGGGAGTTTGTCCACACCCTTAGTCTCTACGCGGACGACGTGATCTTGACGCTCGATGACCCTAGGAGGTCGCTGCCTGCTTGTATTGATGAGCTGGAAACCTTCACGGCTGTGGCAGGTTTCAAGGTGAACTTTGGGAAATCGGCAGCCCTCGACATCTCGCTGTCTGACTCCACTAGAGCTGACTTACAGAGGCTTTTCCCTCTGAGCTGGTCTAAAGACCAGGTGCCCTACCTGGGAATTCTTTTAGCGCCCTCTCTTCCTGCCATGGTCACAGCCAATTACACGGCCTTAAGCAAGAAAATTAAGGGAGAACTGACCCGCTGGGACAAAGGCACGTTGTCTTTGCTGGGAAGAATAGTCGCAGTGAAAATGACCCTTCTACCGCAAGTCCTGTATCTCTTTCGGGCCCTCCCGTTACAACCCCCTAAGGGGTGGCTCAGACAGACCCAGTCTGATATCGCACGCTTTGTATGGCAAGGCCGTAAACCCAGGCTCAAAAGAACCCTATCCACGCTGGCGCCTGAGTCCGGGGGGCTTGGCATACCGGACTTGCACAAATATTTCCAGGCTGCACAAGTGCGTTACCTAGTGGAATGGAGTCGATGGGAATCTGATAAACACTGGTTGTTTCAGGATCAAGCGGGGGTGGGCAGGACACTGCAAGAAGTGCCCTTCCTACGCAGAGCCCACCGTCCTCCCAACCTTTATGCGTCTTTCGTCACACGGGTTCCGCTCCAAGTATGGGATTCCGTGTCTACCAAACATGAACTTACCACCTTTCCTTCCCCGTTTACGCCGATACTCGGAAACCCGGACTTTAGCCCTGGTATGGAACCTGGAGCCTTCGATCTTTGGCGAGCAGCCCGGTGGTCTGCCCTATTCCATATGTATGGCCCTGAAGGTGCCGTCTCCTTCCAGGACCTTCGGCGGGACTTCGGCCTACCCGAGACAGAGCGCATGAGATACATGCAGGCGCGTCACTGGGCGCTCCAGCCGCAGATACGCGCCTTGGCGGATCGGAAGCTCACGCCCTATGAAAGATGGCTAGTGACACACTCCTCAGACGCCAAGCTTATCTCAGATCTCTATAAACTTTTGCAGCCCCCCCCTTTTCATATCTACAATCCCGGACGAGAACGCTGGGAGCAGGAGCTGGGACGATCACTGAGCCACACTGACTGGGACCACATTTCCTACCGGGCACGACACTCTGCTTATCACACTGGGCTCACTGAAACATTCACCAAAATATCCACTTACTGGTATTGCACCCCCGAGAAACTTCACGAAATGAACCATACCATACCACGGACCTGTTGGCGAGACTGTGGACAGACAGGCACACTCACTCATATACTATGGGAATGCCCCCTACTGAATCCCTACTGGGAAGAGGTGTTGAATGAGATAGACCGGTGCTTTGATATTGAATTGCCCCGCTTCCCTGCCTATGTTCTGCTAGGTTTGCCAAACGGCTTGATGTACCCACTAAGATCTAAGAGAGGTAGGCAGATAGCGATTGCCTTGGGATCGGCGATTCAGAATATACTCATTCACTGGCGCACTGCCACGCTTCCTACTGTTGTTGGTTGGCTACATAGGTTGTGGCATGTCCTAGGCATGGAGAAGATGTCCCTGGTGGTGGCCGGGGAGGTGGACACATTCGAAGAGCTGTGGTTGCCATTCCATACATTGTTACAATCAGAATTTAGGGAAATTACCTGTCCTAGATACCTCAGACTGCTATGGCTGACGTCCCAGTCAGCCCCGTCCATCTGAAATGCCTGAGATGATAGCTAGGGGGGAGGGATGGATGACTATGCTGCTATGGTGAGGAGAGGAAGGATCGTTAGCACAGTACAGTGGGTGGGGGGAGGGAATCGGGGGGGATGGGAGGAGGGCAGTTGGTTGGGGGGGTATTGTTTTTCCTTTCTTTTTTGGTTTGTCCCACCCGCAGGTGCACTCGCCATAAGACTCCGGAGTATGATGTGTCCAACACACTGCACAAGCGGATTGCACATCTGTAACAAACTGTTCGCACTATTTCACGTGGGGCACCTGTGGTTATTTGTTTGTATTGTTGCCTTTTTCTTTCACTGCTGCAATAAAATACTTTAAACCTAAAAGTCTGAGAAATGTTGTTGCAGTGAAATAAAAGAACGGTTTAATTTCCAAAGAATAAATCTTAGTAAAATATTCCAGTTAAGAGTTGACACTGGCATGACCTTTCAACACGCAGTGTCTGAGAAGAAATCTCTGAGGCTTGTAACGAGCAGAAATTCAATTGAAGGTTTATGTGAGCACTACCTCCTTTCGTGCTGCATTTTACCTTCTAGTTAAAAGAATGATTAAATATTAACACGCGCAGAATAATATCTTGACGTGTTTTGAGTAAAGCCTGCTATTCATCTTATTTGACAGTTGCTCACTGTGTTTAATTAAGGAATAGGAACATGTGTGAGCTCTTCAGTTTACTACATTAAATATTCTTCTGAGCTCAATTAGAAAGTCAAACTTTAACTTCACAAGGCAGTGATTTTCAGCTTTGAAAGCCGTCTGTAAATGTGAAAATCATTTCTTCTCACTTTTTAAAAAGAAATAGCAAACATAGGCAGGGAGAATTGATTTCTTGGAGAGAAGTGAGGGATTCGACACAGCAATCCAGACCCCCATTAAAAGCCACTATGTTTACTTGTTTAGTAAGTATTAATAAGGAAGGAACTCTAGCAATTACACTAGAATTGAAGGAAGAACACACACTCACCTTGTTTTCTCCATACTAGACAGAGCAGATCAGGAAGCTGAACGACCTGTAAAGAAAAGAACAAGGAACTAGTGAAGGCTTCTTTTGGTGAAACAGACATTACATTAAGAGAAGTAAGAAGAGAGGCAAGCCCCAAAACAACCCTCTGGTAAGATAAGTTATTCATATGCTTAATAAGGAAGTACGTTTATTGCAAACAGAAAAGGTTATATGAGTACTTATTTTTAGCCTAAAACACAGAAGAAGAAGAAGAGCGGAAGAAGCAGAACAGGCAAGAGTTTTGGAGCGGTCTCTTCTCTATCCCTATTCCCTTTTTTCCCACTTAGTACTTACCTGCAAGGAGTAACCAACCAACCTGGCAACGGGGTACTGAGAGGGGCATTGGGACTTAGCGGCATTCTGCTCCTGTGTGGTTACTGGCTGTATATGAGCAGCCCCTTGACAGAGTGAAGTGCCCACGTTGGTACAAGCACCTGAGCAGAATGGCAGAAGGTCTAGACCTTAAGAATCTAGGCGACATTTTGAGTAATATACAGAGGGACTTGGAGGCAGTGAGAGAGGAGAATAAGATATTAAGACAAGAGATAATAACCTTTAAAACAGGAACGTCAGTTTTGGGTGCTAGCCAAGCTTCCGCATCCTTTGCAACACAGAACCCAAACGCTAGCACTCCAACCTATGCCCCTATACAAGTTATCCATTCCTTGTCTTCAGTAATTCCTCTTGCCCCTCCAGAGAGATTCAACCGAGACCCACAGAAAACCCAAATTATTTTGATTCAGTGTTCCTTGCATTTTATGTGCTGCCCCATGATTTTCCCTGATGCACAATCACGTGTGGCGTTCATCCTTTCCTATCTGAGTGGGGACGCCGCCTCTTGGTCCATGCCACTAGTGTCCAAAGAAGACCCAATTTTATACAGCCTAGATAACTTCAAAAAGGAATTCCTTCGTATTTTTGATCGTAGAACTGCATCTCAAGCCTCAGACAACAAACTGTTAGAATTAAAACAGGGAAACCGAGAATTAGTGGCTTATCTAGACCAATTTAATAAACTGGTGGTCGAGACAAACTGGCCTGAAGATAAAAGAGTCGCAGTATTCTACAGAGGGTTACGAGAAGAATTGAAGGACGCCATTTCGCAAATTCCGAATAGACCAACTGATATCTCGGCCTTAGTGGATTTAACTCTAGAAATTGACTATCGACTAAGTGAGCGAAAAGAAGAGCACAAAAGGGAGTTCAGGTCTAGTGTTCCTCGTTTCGAACGAGCCAGAACTGACTCCTCACGATCTGCCGAGAGTTCTACTGGAATCGAACCCATGCAAATTGGAGCAGTCAGAGGTCCTCTTTCTAAAGAGGAAAAGGAAAAAAGAAGATTAAACAAATTGTGTTTATGCTGTGGAGGAAGTGGACATTTTGTCAAGAATTGTTAAAAAAGGCCAAAGTTGCCTGCCAAGAAGAAGGAAAACTAGAGGCACCACAGGTAAGCGTGGTTGGACCTGTGGATGCAAATAGAGTAACAACTCCAATTGGTCACCAGTTAGCAAATACACTCCAAGTTTCTTCTCCACAGTTGATAATGGCTGTAACTCCAAGGTTTAGAGGTATAATGTTGGCTGGAGTCAATGTGATGGTGGATTCCGGGGCAACTGGTAATTTTAGCGATCTCAAATTTGCTGGCCAAATTGGATTACAATCTATACAAAAGGAGAAGAGTGAGAAGGTCAGAGCAGTAGATGGCACTGAGTTGACTTCTGGACCAATTACCTGCCATACCGAATTGGTACACATGACCACTGTTGAAGGCCATCAAGAGACTTTACAGTTTAATTTGATAGACGCCCCTCAGTCCCAATCGATCCTAGGTCTTCCTTGGCTGACTGAACACAACCCCTTGATAGATTGGGGAGCCCGTACTATTCAATTAAATTCAGAATACTGCACCAAACATTGTTTTGAAAGTTCGACTCATTCCATGACAACAAGTCCGGTTATTCAGTTATGTACTAATGGAGGTTCAGTATGTGTGATTCAGACTACAGAAATACCAGAACCCTATCAGGATTTTGCAGATGTTTTTGACGAGGTCAAAGCTGAAACTCTACCTCCACATAGACCCTACGACTGCAAAATTGATCTAGAACCTGGCGCGAACCTACCATGCAGCAGAGTTTATGCCTTAACTGAAAAAGACAATATCCACCTGAAAGAATATTTTTAAAAAAATTTGGAAAACTGTTTTATCAGGCCTTCCCAGTCCCCTGTCTCTTCCCCTCTTTTTTTGTACCGAAGAAGGGGGGGGATCTCAGGACTTGCATTGACTTTAGGGCTATCAACAAGATCACTGTCAAAAATCGATACCCGTTACCCCTCATTTCGGTACTAATTGATCAAGTAAAGGAACCCAAGATTTACACTCGATTATATCTAAGGGGAGCGTATCATTTGATCAGACTCCGTGAAGACGACGAGTGGAAAACAGCGTTCAGTCCAAATTTGGACTCTATGAGTATCTGGTAATGCCCTATGGTCTTTGTAATGCACCTGCAGCCTTCCAGTATTTCATTAACAATGTGTTGAGCGACTTTATTGATCAATGTGCTATAGTCTACATTGATGACATCCTGATTTATTCTAACACCATGGCGGAACATTGTGACCAGGTCAGAGCTGTTCTCCAACGTCTACGGGAGAACTCCCTGTATGTCAAATTGATTGGAAAAGTGTTTGTTTAATACAGTCACAGTGGAATTTCTAGGTTTTGTACTTTCGCCTAACGGAGTTCAAATGGATGAACAAAAGGTACAGGCGATAACGGATTGGAAATCCCCCACATGCATCAAGGAAGTTCAAAGTTTTATTGGATTCTCCAATGTTTACAGACGATTTATTCATGATTTTTCATCAAAAATACTCCCTCTGACTCGTCTTTTGAAGAAGGGTGTTTCGTTCCAATGGTCTGAGGAGGCGGAAGAGGCCTTTCAATTGATGAAAAAGAGTTTCACCACTGCACCAGTGCTACTTCACGCAGACCCTTCTGAGCCCTTTTATTTGGAGACTGATGCTTCTGACCTAGCCATTGGAGGGATACTTTCTCAGAGGCATAAGGACACTGGACAACTGCATCCGGTAGCGTATCATTCATGCAAGCTTAACCCTGCAGAATGCAACTATACGATTACCGAAAAAGAACTTTTGGCGATCAAGGATGCCTTCAAGGATTGGAGGCATTACCTCATGGGGGCTAAGCATACGGTACACAGACCACCGCAACCTAGAATTTTTGCGATCTGCTCATACCCTCACACCACGTCAGTTGCATTGGTCTCTGTACTTCGCCGACTTTGATTTTGTTATCACCTTTCGTCCTGGATCCAAGAATGGAAAGGCTGATGTACTTTCACGACTTGATACAGAAAATCGAACTTCTATTGTTGAAAATCAACCAATCATTCCCGATACCAAATTCATTGGAGTAATTTCATTGGAACCTTTTGAGCATCTTGTTCGGAACTCGATGTCGGACCTTGATATGGAAACTTGGGCCACTGAAGATCCTCAACGTTTCATCCACAATGGCCTTCCTTATCAGGACTCTGCCTTGTATTTACCCACCAAGGACCTCCAGTTGATAGCAATGCAGGAATGTCATGACAACCCATTGGCTGGTCACAAGGGCATCTTCAAGACTGAAGATCTCCTCAAACAAAACTGTTGGTGGCCATATATGTGCCGTGATGTTCGCCAATATGTTTTAGGATGTGAACTTTGTGCACGGGGAAAATCGGACAGGCAGGCCCCCAAAGGTTTTTTACAACCAATGCCCACTCCTCCATATCCTTGGCACACAGTCTCGTTAGATTTGATTGTGGACTTACCTTCTTCCCATGGTTATGATACAATTCTTGTAGTGGTTGACACTTTTAGTAAAATGACACCCTTTGTACCCTTTAAGGGTACTCCCACTTCTAAGCAACTGTCACAACTTTTCAACCAACACCTAATTCGCCTTCATGGGATTCCTAAAGTACTCATTTCAGACAGGGGTTCTCAGTTCCTTTCCCGATTTTGGAAGGCTTACATCAAGGGCCTTAATATTGACCACCGTTACTCCACCAGTTTTCACCCAGAAACTGACGGTCAGACTGAACTCATAAATCAGGAATTAGAACAACATCTCAGACTTTACTTGTTAGACAAAGAGGGTGATTGGTCTGATCATTTGTGGACGGCGGAGTTTGCCTATAATAATGCCCTTAATGTATCCACAGGCTGCTCCCCCTTCTTTACAAATTCTGACAGACATCCTAATTCCCTTTCTAATTTTGACAATGCTACCATCCCTGCGATTCAAGATATTGCTAACCAATTAACCAAGATTCATCGCACAGTCACTCAGAATTTGTCTGTCGCGAAGGCTCATTACAAACACTTCGCTGACCGAAAACGTAAAAAAGCTCCTGAACTTCATGTAGGCAATTTAGTCTGGTTGTGTACAAAGAATCTCAGGCTCAAAGGTCCTAGTAAATTTCAGCCTAGTTTTATGGGCCCTTACCCAATTGAGAAGGTCATAAAC
The DNA here is from genome assembly GCF_964263255.1 of Lissotriton vulgaris. Classification (NCBI taxonomy): domain Eukaryota; kingdom Metazoa; phylum Chordata; class Amphibia; order Caudata; family Salamandridae; genus Lissotriton; species Lissotriton vulgaris. The sequence goes on from NC_141695.1 coordinate 1,105,706,801, forward strand.
CCAGTCACTTATAGACTATCTCTTCCTAGTACTTCAAAAATCCATCCTGTCTTTCATGTTTCTCTCCTGAAGCCAATTCACCCAGCGTTGCGGAGGTCTTCTCCTCCTACCCCGTTAATCCTTCATGGTGAGACTGAATATGAAGAGAAACGGATTTGAGATTCCAAACTCATCCGCAATAAACTCTTTTACCTCATTGACTGGAAGGGTTATGGACCTGATGGGAAAAGAGTACTGATGTCCATGCCCCCCGCCTAATTAAAGCTTTTCATGCTAAATTCCCTACCAAACCCCGACAGGAGGAAACCCTGTTGGGAGGGGGTATTGTCAGGAATCAAGGGAGGTTTCCTCCTCATACCTCCTCGGTGGCTTCTACCCTCCCATTCCAAACTCAGAGAGTAATTCATCCTTTGAGTTGGAGTGCTTGTTGGCATCGCAGAAACTCCAACATGGCTGCCAACATCCTGACACTGCAACAGCTTACTGCTGTTTAGCAGTCTAGTCTTCCAAGCAATCACAGCCTGGTGAAGTGTGCTTCAACATTCTACTGCGCACTTCACTGAAGAATTTACTAGAAGAGCATCTGAAAATGGAGCGTCGTGGAAGTTAGTCAGGGTAGACTCAAAATATCCGGGTTTAGTTTTGTCGGTATTATCACAGGTTAAAAACTAAAGGTTAGTGTATTATTCTATGTATTCTTGGAGTCTAAATGATTAAGCTTTTCCCTTGTGAAAAATAACCTTGGCTTCGAAGAAAGAAATAAGGTTGTTTAAAAGTCCGAGAAATGTTGTTGCAGTGAAATAAAAGAACGTTTAATTTCCAAAGAATAAAGCTTAGTAAAATATTCCAGTTAAGAGTTGACACTGGAGTGACCTTTCAACACGCAGTGTCTGAGAAGAAATCTCTGACGCTTGTAAGGAGCAGAAATTCAATTCTATTGCAGGACAGGAGGCTCCGATTATGCTAGTCTCATTTCTTTATTGAAATGCTCAGCAGCCAAGTAAAAAACCACATTACCCAGAAACACTTGGGTGATAACCATAGAGTCTTGTAGTATAAATCAGCGTGCAGACAATCCCACTTCCTCTTTCTTTGCTGCTCCGCAGCCAGTTAAGTGCTCTTACCTTATTCTGATTGTATTTGAGCTTTATTGTGCTTTACATGCTGCATTGTGTATGCTTTGTATGCGCTTTGTTTGCGCTCTTTGCCGCGTTGTATTTGGTTGCTCCGTTTTGAATTTCGGTGTTGCGCGGCTGGAAGCGAGAGTTCTCCTTCCTGGGACCGGGCGCTTTGTGCCTGTGCTCTCGTTTGTTGTTGTGGAGTGGATATAAGGGTCCTGGTGGCCTCGCGCTGTTTGCGCGAGCTACCCTCTTTACTGGAAGGCAGCCGGTTTTCGCGCATGCGCGCATTGGCATTTCCGGCGCTCCGTGTTTACTTCTCTCCGGAGCTTGTCTGACTGGCGTCTCTCATGACGTTCTCGCCCACAGCCTTCACAGTTGACCCTTTGGACGCCGGTGTCTATCAAAAGTCTCCGGCTGGAATAATTTGAATAGGCTTTGCCTAGAGTGACTTTTCTTTCTTTTTGTGGCAGTAAGCCATCCCTCCCCTCTTTAATTGACTTTTGTCTGTAGTTTTTTCTACAGTTTGGCTTACTGTGAGGGTTTTTTCACTCCCCTTTGAATTGGCCTTTGGCTTGCTTTGAATTACCTTCCTCCGTTGTGGGCATAATTTTCACGAACCTCGTGACCATGAGTGATTACTACTATGAGGAGGAAGAGGAATTTGATGAGGAGGCTCCGGACACCATGGAGCAGCATCTTGTAGAGGCTTTAGACCGGGGAGTTCAACACTCCATGAATAAGGCACTAGTCCGTGCTATCACGCCGCCCAAGCGACACTTGACTTCATATGCCCGTCATCAGGGTTGGGTCCCTGCAGCCAAGAAGGCTTCTTCCACTTCCCCTGCTAATCCACATGCTTCAGACTTTAAGAGGTTGGCACAATCCTTATCCTCTACCAAGTCTTCCACTATTGTGGAGGAAGAAGAGAGTGAAGACTTACAGTCCTCTTCGTCCTCGGACCCTGCTCCTCCCCCACCCAAAAAGAAGAAGTGCAAAGAACATTTTGTCGATGCCTCCGCACATCCCCCTGTGCTTACCTTTGAACCGGCGGACATTGTCCATCCTCAATCCACGGCTTGGCTTCCTTCCCCGGCTGTGACGGAGTAAGTCCAGCAGCACATACGTCAGCCCTTTGAAAAGGAGGTACGTGCCCGCCTCTGGTCTGAATGCCCGCGACCGGACTTGGCTGACCATCTGGCGGAGACCCCAGAGGTGGATCCCACCATGACGACGTACCTGCGCAAATTTGCGAAAGATCCCAAAAAGGGTCTTGATAGGTCTTGGCTGGCTTGCCAAGACAAGGTTTTGGATCTCTTGGGGCCCCTCACCAAAATGTTGGACCTTGGTTTTCTGGCGAAGAGTACCAATCGGATGGTTGATCCGGATGAGCTGATTAATTGGGCACAACGCGCCATTTGCCAGTTGGGTAATGCCAATTGTGCGCTCTCTGCCGAGCGGCGCCGTTCCATTTTAGTGAAATTGGACCCTAAGCTGGCAGAATTGGCGACTTCAGAGTCGGGCCCTGCGGCTCAGGGTCTGCTTTTTGGACATCCATTTTTAAAAGAGCTGACCAACTTTGTGAATACCTTCAGCGGCCTGGATAAGGCACAGGCGTCTCTGCGCCGGACCTTTCGTCTGGTTTTCCACAGGGCCGGAAGAAGTAGGGGGCGTTCCTCCTGCCGTGGTCAGCAGCAGCCCTCCCAGAAGGGGTACCAGTCCCAGCGGGGAGGTCAGCAGGATTCGGGATATACCCCACGTTCGAACTTCTATCCCTCCAGAAAAGGCCGTGGCCAGTTTAAAAAAGGACGTGCTGGTGGATCCTCCGGCGCCTACCACGATTCCGCCACTTCAGGTGAGAATTCTTCCTGCATGCAGTGTTGTTCTGGGGGGCAGGATTCGCCTTTTCCTAGAGAACTGGCGATCAATCTCCAGCGATGCATGGGTGCTGGAGACGGTTCAGGGCTTCAAACTAGAGTTTTATCAGCCTGTTCGTCAGTCCCGTCCTCCCTTTCCTCTCCGTTTCTCAAGACAAAGTCAAGAGTTCATCACAGAGGAACTCAGGTCTCTGGAGGCGAAAGGGGCGATTGTGCCGACAGTGCGCCATCCTCAGGGCTTTGCCAGCTCAATCTTCCTTGTGGAGAAGAAGGGAGGGGGATCGAGGTTGGTCCTCAATCTGAAGGACTTCAATGCGGGAGTGGTTTACCGCCACTTCAAGATGGAGGGCATCCATCTCTTGAGGGATCTCCTGAGGGAACGGGATTGGATGGTCAGTCTGGACCTCAAGGACGCATACCTCTCTGTTCCGATTTTTCCGCCCCATTGCCGCTTTCTTCAGTTCCAGTGGCTGGGGATATGGTATCAATATCAGGTTCTTCCTTTCGGCCTTTCGTCAGCACCGTGGTGCTTCACGAAACTGTTGCGTCCGGTCGTGGAGTCTCTCCGCAGTCGCGGAGTTCGCTTGATCATCTATTTGGACGACATCCTCCTGCTAGCGGATTGTCCAGTCAAGCTTATGACTCATCTGACGTGGACCGTAGACCTTCTCCAGTCTCTAGGATTTTTAGTGAACGTTCCCAAATCTGTACTTCAACCTACTCAGGTGATAGATTTCTTGGGGTTCCAAATCAATTCCCTCTCTTGTCAACTTCTGCTACCTCGTCAGAAAGTTCGATACATCAAGCGGGAATTGAGGTCTGTTGTCTCGAGTCCGACGGTGTCGTTGAGATCATTAGCTCGAGTTGTCGGTCTTTTAGCGTCTTCTCTGCAGGCGATATTTCCGGCTCCGTTGCATTATCGAGCGTTGCTGCGCTTGAAGATTCAGCATCTTCAGAGGGGCCTTCGCTATTCCGACCACATTCCTCTGTCGGAGGAGGCGAAGTCGGAGATGACATGGTGGTTGAATCACATGGAGGCCTGGAACGGCAGGGCCCTCTTCGGATCTTCTCCGGAGATTGTGATCGAGTCGGATGCCAGCCAGTGGGGCTGGGGAGCCCGCTGCGGCTCGGTCACGACCGGGGGACGGTGGTCCCCCCAAGAACTTTCTCTCCACATCAATTGTCTGGAGTTGCTGGCGGGATCGTTTGCGATCAAATGTCTGTCTCCACTTCAGTCCCGCTGCTGTATACTTCTCCGGATGGACAATGTGTCAGCAGTCCGTTATATCAACAAGCTCGGGGGGACTCGTTCGAGGTTGTTGGCGGAGATCGCCAAGGAGTTTTGGCATTACTGTCTACACAACAGGATCACAGTTATTGCGGAATACCTTCCGGGTTGTCGCAATGTGGTGGCGGATTGGAACTCCAGGTACCTGAGGGATTTCAGCGACTGGAGACTCCATCCGCGTGTGTTTCGACAACTTCTACGGATTTGGGGCCCTTGTCAGATCGATCTCTTTGCGTCCCGGCTCAACGCCCAACTTCCCCGGTTCTTCAGCTGGAGACCGGACCCGGAGGCTCTGGCAACGGATGCTTTCCTTCAACCGTGGCCGACCTCCCTGTGTTATGCGTTTCCCCCGTTTATGATGATCCCCAGGGTTCTGGCCTATGTGACACGTTTTCAGGCGGAGCTGATTCTGATCACTCCTCTGTGGCGGGCTCAACCGTGGTTCCCGGTTCTCCTGGAAATGACTTGCGCATTGCCATTTCTTCTGCCTCAGAAGCGGAATCTCCTGTTAGATCCGCTTCAGAATCCGCATCCCCTGGTTCAGTCAGGCTCTCTCCTTCTCCTGGCGTGGCGGATTTCGGGGAACGTTGGGCTGTGTCAGGCCTTTCGACGGACGCTACCAGACTCCTCAGCAACGCCTGGGCCCCAGCTACCCGCAAACGTTACAGAGGTTCCTGGAAACGTTGGAGTGATTGGTGTGCTCAACGGCAAGTTGATCCGACATCAGCAGATGTCTCTTTAATTGTCAATTTTTTGGCTTCCCTATATTCAGCTTCTGGTTCAGCGTACCGTACTATCAACAATTTCCGCTCTGCTATTTCAGCGGGCCATCTTCCTATTGATGGTAAACCTGTGGGGGAGTATCCTTTGGTGTCCAAAGTCCTTAAAGGTGTTCGTATGGCTGTTCCTCCGCGTCCCAAATATGTGGCTTTATGGGACGTTTCGGTTGTTTTGCGTTTTTTGGAGGCCTGGCCGGTCAATTCTTTGCTATCCCGCAAACAACTTTCGGCCAAGCTTACCATGTTGCTGTGTTTGCTTTCTTGCAAACGGATTTCAGACGTTCACGCATTGGATCTTGCTGGTCGGAGTTTTACTCCTGAAGGGGTTACATTTCGCCTTTCCAGGCGCACCAAAACTGATACTGAGATTATCTCTTACCCTTCTTTTCCGGCTCGTCCCAACCTTTGTGTGGTCCAATGCCTTAAGGCTTATGAGGTGAGTACTTCGCTTCTTCATTCTGATATGCAAGGTCAGTTGCTGATTGCATTGCTGAAGCCTTTCCGCCCCGTTACTCCTGCTACATTGGCTCGCTGGGTACGGTGGCTTATGGGAGAGGCAGGGATTGATGTTTCTGTTTTTGGTGCTCATTCGTCTCGTGGAGCCATGGCCTCTAAGGTCTTTTCATTGGGGGTCACCTTGGGGGACCTTATGAAAGCTGCTGATTGGTCGACAGATTCTGTGTTTAAGACTTTTTACTTTAAACCTGTACCTACGGTTGCTTCTGTGGTGTTGGATGAGCTTTAAACAAGCATAATCGGAGCCTCCTTTCCTGCAATAGAATTCAAAAGTTGCAAACATTCGTGACAAGAATTTTCAATTCTATTAAGGACTAGGAGGCGAGGATTATCCCACCCATAGATTGTACATTGTGATTACTGACAATTGTTTATGCATTATTCTGTTACAACAGTCTCTATTGCTTTGTCTTCTTTTCCCACCCTTATTTCGACATGTTCCTGTTTTTTACTGGACGTGTATTACGGCTTTGTGTCTCTTTTCAGGCTCTGATCCCAAGTGATGCATCTCCGGTTCCACGTAGGAGTGCCTGTTCTCTTCTCTGAAGATGTTTCCTGTTTTTCTGCCTTCGGCTGTTTGGGATGTCTCCCTTCGTTACCTTCCATGGACTGAACTCTGATGTTGCATTGACTGTACTGTTTTGGATTGTTTACTGTTTCCTGGATTCTCCTCACCAAAGAAAGAGGAAGTGGGATTGTCTGCACGCTTATTTATACTACAAGACTCTATGGTTATCACCCAAGTGTTTCTGGGTAATGTGGTTTTTTACTTGGCTGCTGAGCATTTCAATAAAGAAATGAGACTAGCATAATCCTCGCCTCCTAGTCCTTAATAGAATTGAAAATTCTTGTCACGAATGTTTGCATATTTTGAATTGAAGGTTTATGTGAGCACTTTCTCCTTTCGTGCTGCATTTTACCTTCTAGTTAAAAGAATGATTAAATATTAACACTTGCTGTGTTTTGAGTAAAGCCTGCTATTCATCTTATTTGACAGTTTCTCACTGTGTTTAATTAAGGAATAGGAACATGTGTTAGCTCTTCAGTTTACCACGAGTCAAACTTTAACTTCACAAGGCAGTGATTTTCAGCTTTGAAAGTCATCTTTAAATATTAAAATCATTTTGTAGTGATCCAGAATCACGGTCAGCAGTCTAGTGCTTTGTAAGCCAGCACACTGAACACCCACCCACCACTGATGTCACTGGTCAGGTGACACAGCTTTAATAAAAGAGGCCGAGCGCACGTGCTCTAGGGCAGTTGTACCAAGTATCTGATTGTGTCTGCGTCAGTCCTTTTAGCAATGAGGGCCCAGGGCCCCCAACATTACATTGGCGACAAGGCAGTAACGTAATACCACGCGTGCGGCAGCTGAAGATCCTCGGAAAGAAGAAGGGAAGTGCCCATGTACATGGCACCCCTCTGGGGAAGCAGCGCCGGCCGCCGAGAGGCCGAGGGGCTTGTGCCATGCCCCGGGCCAAGGCATCCAGGAGGAGGTGACCGGGAGCCCACTCCGCACCTCCGTGCCCAGCATGAACCTTCCTGTGTGAGGCGAAGGAAGAGCGGACCGACCGGAGCCCACCCGCGTCGGCCGCGACTGCGCCCCTGCCTGGGGTGAAGAGAGGGAGCCATGCAGAGCCCACCTGCATCGACCGCCACTGAATCCGTGATGAGGTAGACCATCGCGGAACCCACCCGCGGATCAAGAGAGGCCCGTTGGCTGAAGGTGAGCCCGTGACCTGCACGCAAGCGGAGCCCACCCGCAACGGCCAAAACGCCATAATGGCGGCTGCCAGCCGGCGCCGCCGAAAACACGAAGCGGAGCTCACCCGCTATAAACACTAACTGTGCCCGTAATTAAAGCAAGGCTCGCGGAGCCCACCCGCGGCCTGCCTGTGATGCCTCCTGTCCCCCGCTGTGAGGGTGAATGAACATTAATTAGGCAGGACTCGCAGAGCCCACCCGCGGCCTGCCCGCAGCCTTTCCCCCGCAGCGTGTGTGAAGTGCGGCGAAGGGGTTAAAGATTGTACTGAGAGCGCCCGCAGCGTGAGGAGAGCTGCCAGGCGCCCAGCGACGAAAGCGGAGCCCAACCGACACACACACTGCCGGCTCAGTCCGAATCAATAAACAAACCTTACCGCTAGGAAGTGAAGTCCTCCAGCGGTGACCGCCTGCACAGGCCCCAGCACGCGGCGTCAGGAGCAGCCCGTTCCCCACATATGCAGCTCTGAAAATAGCGCCAACACCCCTCCCCGCCGCACCCTGTGTGGACTGCGAGGCTGCGGCGGAGGAGTATATGCAGAAACGCTACGGGAAGGTACACAGCCGAGAGCCAGAGGGGACGGAGAGTCCCCAGTGTCTGCCCCGCCTCAAGGCGGCAGTAGAAGGAGCCCTGGGATTGTGCTATGACCCACATGCGACTGCTGAGACAGAGGGCCACAATCGCGCACTAACACACATCGGGGAAGGCACTCACCTGTCTCCAGTGCCTGGAAGGAGAAGACAGAAACTCACCGGAGCAGGCTGGGGGAGGCCGGGAGCCCCGTAAGCAGCCGGGACTATCAGCAAGTAAGGCCCCGGGACGGAGGTCCCACAAGTTACCCTACACGGCCATCTAGTGGCCGACTGCAGCTACTGCCCCTCCCGAGCAGCAGGTGAGCAGAGAAAAAAGCAGGCCGCCTGGGAGTGTGGTCACCCACGGGGGCAGCGAGCACAACTGGCAGGGGAGAAGAAACTGCTGAGGACAGGGGAGCCAGGCAAGCAAATCCAGCCCATGCCTTCGTATGCACTACGGCCCCAAAATAAAGCACCTGTCACAGAACTGTGCCACAGTGAACAATAGACAAAAGGACACTAGAGCTGCTGTGACCTACAGCAAGGAAAACAAGGCACCACCACATGACCAGCCAGAGAAAAGGTCGAGGTGGGACAGCTCCAGAAGAGTGCCACCCTGCTTTCAACGCTCACACTAGTACAGCACAAGCACAAGGCAAGCCCGCAGCGACGCAGGCCGAAGACTGCAGCCACCAGGATCATGGCGAAATGATTGACTGCAGTGCAAGGGACACTTCAAGAGACGGCGCAGGAACGCGCCAGAAGCAAAGCATTGCGCAGGACCGCGCAAGGAGTGAAGGAACTCCACACCTCAGGACCAGACAGCATTGCGCAGGACCGCGCAAGGAGCGAAGGAACTCCACGCCACCACGACTGAGTGACGCAGGGATCGTGTCCTCGGAGACCTGTCAGTAGGTCACAGCGAAGATGACTTACCAGAAAGTCACCGCCAGAAGATGACCAGTCGGTTGGTCACCCAGAAACGAAAGGAGAAGATGACCAGTCAGTTGGTCACCCGGAAAGGAAAGGAGAAGATGACCAGTCAGATGGTCACCCGGAAAAAGGAAGGAGAAGTTGGCAGTCAGAAGATCACGACTGCGATGACATGCCAGAAGATCAAAGGCATGGTAACTGAATAGATCAAGAAGAGGTCCATGGACGGGACCCAGAAGAAGTCTGATGACACCGTCCCGAAGTAAAGAAGGAGCGACAGGAAGAAAGGTGCGATGCCTGGTTTTGGTCATTGGAAGAAGAGAAGGCATGTCCTAAGGGTAGGACGCAACCAGGGAGACACGTGTGGAGTGCACGCCACACAGAGATGGCCTGGGTGGTTGAAGAAAAGGAAAAGGACCAACCACGTCGCGAAAGGAAAGGAGGAGAAGAAGGGAAGCGAGTGCCACGGTGCTGCTAGAAGATCACCAGAAGAGAAGAGAGGTGACCAGCCAACTTACACAAACATCAGGAGAAGATGGCGACATGCACCAGAACACCCGAGTGCAGCGGAGAACAAGGCCTGGCATGAACACCGGCGGCACAAGTCGAAGATATCCACCTACAAGCCATCCATCAATGTGGCAATCGCAGAAGAGGGCAAGTTTGGACTGTTGACAACAATCTACCTTTGGGTTGAGCGGACGATTGGATGGCGGGAGTGCTCACACATGCGGCTGAGGAACTGACCACTCCACATCAACCCGTGGCAGCCCAAGAAGCAAAGGCCTCAAGGGACTCTGGTGGCAGCAAGTCCCGCAAGAGAGACAGATCCACGACGGTGCGTCTGCAAGACCCACTGAGAAGGAAGCTTCGCGTGGAAGAAAAGAGTCAACAGCGTAACCTTCAGGTGGAACTAGGACACAACGGTGAAGATCGTGGAGCGCCCCGCTCACGGCCTGAAGGCTACGGTGGAGCAACATGACCGACAACACCAGTCCAGTGGAAGCCTGGCAAAGAGGTCCTCCCGGACATCTTGTGAGAGAGGAATACCGGCAAAGAGGGGCATCCTACTGAGAGGGATGTATGCACCTACTCCTTTCATCTGCCCAGAAATACTTTGAAGCCTGCCCAGAGACATAACCAAGGACCAGGACTGAAGAGGAGAACCGAGAAGAAAACAATACTCGGATCACGTCACCCTTCTATCTAACTACCAACTGTCACCAGTGGTGCCAAGCAAAGGCAAGACCAAGAACAATGTCCAGGCGGCGCAGACAGAAGATAGGACCCGCCAAACAACGGCAAACCATGCCACAGTGACTCATGAGTCCTGGATGCAGCAACTACACCATCTGCGACCTGCAATCCACCAAAGAGACTCACTTCAAAGTATAGAGTCCAGTGTTATTTTGTATGTACATTTTCTTTCCCACAGGTGGAACTTTGTCGTGTGGTTTTTGTGAACTACAACTTTCTCTCCCATAGGTTGGACTTTCTTTTGTTTTCAATTTTCCCCGAAGTTTGGGAGGGATGTAGTGATCCAGAATCACGGTCAGCAGTCTAGTGCTTTGTAAGCCAGCACACTGAACACCCACCCACCACTGATGTCACTGGTCAGGTGACACAGCTTTAATAAAAGGGGCCGAGCGCACGTGCTCTAGGGCAGTTGTACCAAGTATCTGATTGTGTCTGCGTCAGTCCTTTTAGCAATGAGGGCCCAGGGCCCCCAACATTACATATTTCTTCTCACTTTTTAAAAAGAAGAAGAATTGGTTTCTTGGAGAGAAGTGAAGGATTTGACATAGCTTTCCAGACCCCCATTAAAAGTCACTACGTTTACTTGTTTAGCAAGTATTAATAAGGAAGGAACTCTAACAATTACACTAGAATTGAAGGAAGAACACACACTTACCTTGTTTTCTCCATACTAGACAGAGCAGATCAGGAAGCTGAACGACCTGTAAAGAAAAGAACAAGAAACTAGTGAAGGCTTCTTTTGGTGAAACAGACACTACATTAAGAGAAGTAAGAAGAGCGGCAAGCCCCAAAACAACCCTCTGGTAAGATAAGTTATTCATATGCTTAATTAGGAAGTAAGTTTATTGCAAACAGAAAAGGTTATATGAGTACTTATTTTTAGCCTAATAAACAGAATAAGAAGAAGAGCGGAAGAAGCAGAAGAGGCAAGAGTTTTGGAGCGGTCTATTCTCTATTCCAATTCCCTTTTTACCCCTTAGTACTTACCTGCAAGGAGTAACCAACCAACCTGGCAGGGGGGTCCTGAGAGGGGCATTGGGACTTAGCGGCATTCTGCTCCTGTGTGGTTACTGGCTGTATATGAGCAGCCCCTTGACAGAGGCACAAGGTCAGACTAATTTGCATATGGCCATGTCTGAACTGGGATGGTGGAGTGAGCTATAGAATGATGATGGATTAAACCTAGATCAGTTGACTGGGGGTGAGTGTTTGATTTGCTCCAACGCTCTGTCCATCATCCCCTTTGGTATCACTTTGTTCGCCCTAAGTTGCCAGGGGTCCCTTGCTCACTTTTCTACTGAATTCAAGCTAGCCTGGCTGATGACGGCTGATTAACCAGAAACACGTCCCAGGGGTCTTGTTTCCGGTCCAGGGGAAACATGGCTTGGCAGTTCGGGCTGGACTGTTCCCATGAGGACCAGGGTTAGACTGATTTGCATATGACCTGAACTGGGGTGGTGGAGTGAGCTAAAGAATGATGACGGATTAAACCCAGATCAGTTGACTGGGGGTGAGTGTTTGATTTGCTCCAACGCTCCGTCCATCATCCCCTTTGGTATCACTTTCTAAAAGTGGCACTTCGAAATTAGTAATAATAAATCCACCTTTACTAGTAAAGAGGATTTATCATTATCATTCCAATGATATAAAAAAGAGTATTAGGAAATTTCCAGTTTTAACCTAGGAGAGGAGTATGCCTCACAGAAGTGAAAATCAAATTTGGATGTTTGTCACTACCAGGACATGCAAAACTTAAAAGTACATGTCCCACCTTTTACTTAAGCAACACCTGTATCTATGGGCTACCTAGGGCCTTAGGGATGACCTATGTGTAGTAAAAGAGGAGTTTAAGGTTTGGTTAAGGGTTTTAAATGCCAGGTTGAAGTTTCAGTGAACTGCACACACAGGCCCTGCATTGGCAGGCCTGAGATGGGTTTGAAAGGGTACTTATGTGGGTTGCACAATCAGTGCTTCAGGTCACTAATACAATTTAGTTTACAGTCCCTGGGTATATGGTGGTCCACTTTACAGGGGACTTACAAGTAAAATACATTTATGAGTTGTGTATACACCAGTGTTACCATGGTCTGGGGAAAGCACATGCATTTTAGCACTGGACAGCAGAGGTGAATTGCTTAGAATCCTACGGCCAACCCAAAGATACAGTAAAAAGACGAGGTCATTATGCAAAATGTTTGGGGGATGACCTATCTAGCATTCATACAACTTGTATTTCTGTCACTGTGCACAGTTCTGTTTACACAGTGTAAGAAATTGGGTTATTAGTTAAGGAGGTCAACTCTCCACCTTAATCATAAACCACAATCATTTTCCAGTTAATCTACTAAAGTCAGGGAGTTAACCTGAGCTCAACTGTTGCCCATAGCAGGCAATCTTAACATATAGAGACAATGTGTAAATTATTATGCATTATCAAATGAGTACTATCCTGCACCAATTAAAACAAAATCGAGCACATTCTAATAAATAAAATAACCCCTAACCAACAACACTCCAATAAGGGAACCCAGAGATATGAATTTTTAAATTGTAATCTAAGAGCGAAACCAAAAAGCATTAAGCACCAACCATGGTCAACTGGTCAGAGTAGACTGGGACCTAGAGAAGATTTGAGGAGGGTGGCAATGAAGCATGGGTAGGATACAGACACCAGGTTCGACCCAATAAGAGGTTTTACATTTGGAGCTCGTCAAAAATGGTATTCTAGGGGGTGTGGCCTGAGCAGCGATGGAGAAGGCCACCTAGTCCTTGAGCCCTGTATTCCCGGGGCCCAACGCACAGCTTCCCGCCGCCGCTGAGGATCTCTGCCTGCCCCAGTGAATCTACATGAATCATCTGTGACCTGGTGGAGGAGCAGGGACAATACCGTGGACCGGATTGTGGCACACACTATGGCTGGAGCGGAAGACTCAGGGGCGGCGCGTGGCAGCCACCATCTTGCAGTGAGGAACAGCCTGGTTCCAGAGCTTTAGGAGCCCCGCGGCGGCACGGGAACCTGTGCAGCGCTCCGCTGTTCCCACGCTAAAGGTGCCAGTGCTCTCCTAGAGCAGTAGTGGTGTTCGCTGCTGGGAGCGGCCTCGTCAAGGCCTTCTGCCAGTTACGGCGTGCAGTCCCTGCCGATTTGATCGCTGGGGACTGCCTTGCTACTACGGCCTGGAATTGCACGGGAGACCCGGCAAGACCCTGCCAGAAACTGGCAGGCAAGGATCAGGGTCCCCTCGGTGCTGCAGTGGTATAGGGAATTGCACCGAACCTCTTAAGGCCGCTGATCCTACCCGGCAGAGGGGAGACTGCCATCTTCTCGAGGGAGTCTGGTGCTTCAGTGGCTGCCCAACCGGGAGGGCTCGCAGCGGGACGCTGTACATGCCGCTCCTTTGTCCCCCGGTGCTGTGTAGCCTGAGGGGAAACTCCTGCAACTCAGACCTCCTGGGGCTCATCCGCCCTCAAAGAACCAGTGAGTGTGCAGAACTGGACAGTGACTTTCGGGGGGCCGCTCTGCAGCGGAGGGCCCACCTGCATAGCCTTAATATCTCACGGCCCCTGCATGTAGAGGGGGCTGTGCCCGGTGGGCCCTAGGGACACAGGGGCCTGCCTTCACTGTGTTCCGACACTCCAGTTGCATCCTAGATGACCCGCCTCCCCGGACCTTCTCTCATGGAGGGTGACTCCTCCAGTGGGATGAGAGCACTTCTGTGCTGATCTCCGCGGACCAAGAAGTCCGTGTTGGGCCCAGTTGGCCCTCGGTTTGCTTTTTTGTTACCTTGATTGTTTCCGCAGGTCACTTAGGACATTGCTTGTAGAAATGATGGTGGTGTATTTGTGGCTGTGGGCAGGAGGGGGAGGGCGCAGATAGGCTGTTACTCACTAATCTACTGGGTGCAATTCCTCATGGATGGCGGCCCGGAGGACTGGGGACTGTTTAGCCTGGTTGAAGTGGAAAGGCAAACACAGGACATGGGGGACAGCGACTCTTCTCTGCAATGCAAAATATTTTTGCCTTTTGATGCCAGACCATACACATAGGCCGGGGATGCACCCTTCACTACTCACCTCCCATGGGGGACACTAAACTACTCTCACTAAATGTTTGGTGTCTAAACTCCCCAAACAAACAAAAATAAATATGGCGCTACATCCTGCACCACAACCCAGATGTCATAATGCTGCAAGAGACCCACCTAATGAAGGCAGACTTGCACGGCATGACACACCCGAAGTACCCTCATCGCTACTGGGCATATGCTACCTCTAAAATCCTGGGGGTAAGAGTGCTGTGTACGGCCAACTATTATACCTCCGTTATTCAGCGTTAGCAACTGTTTTATACAGGTAGGCCTGGGGTTTTTTCCTCAGTTTGTTTCTGATTTGGCACAATGCACTTTGAGCACGAATTTTGGGACATTATTATCTCCGGTTAGACTCAATTATCACATCCAGCACCCCTGTCCCCGCTATAATGAGACACATGTGGACTCTATACATGTATGGATGGCCAAATGACCGCACTGCACGTACACGACCATCATTGATCTGTATATCAGTTGACTCTGAATTGGACTACATGTGTATTCTATGATTCTCCTTCCTTGTGCGCACTACTAGGGGAGATGAATCCAATGATATGAAATTGCACCTGGCTTACTAAATGTTTCAATATGAATTTGCATGTATTTTTATGAACATGTTGAGACAATAGCCCACTGTATTTGGGGCTCATACTGTATATTTTTGTATATGTTTTTCCAGCCCTGAGAAAGTCGTGGGTGATCGGCCAGAGCGACGAAACACGTGTCAGCTGGAGCTGGAACATCTTTTCTGACATTAAAAATACATCCTGTCAACGTTAAAAGACAAATGTATTTGTTGATATATGTATGGTGGTGTGCTAGGTTGTTTCTCTTAACTACTTAACTACTTAACTACTGTCCAAAAAACTGCTTTGGATGCATACATCAGGTGCATGCTATGCGAACAGCTTAAGGAGTGGACGGGGACATAGTGCTATGCAGAGATTTCAAACTAGTTTGGGACTCTTCTCTAGACAGAAGCACCACAACTTTTCAACACAATAGGGCAATTTCGGCACACCTTAAGATGGACATTGAAGAATCGGGCCTGATAGATGCATGGCAATACAAACATCCCAATGTAAGACACTACTCTTACCATTCACATGCGCACACTTTCTATTTGCGATTCGACTACGCTTTCGTTACAGCATCTCTCCTTACATGCCTACGCTCGTGGAGCTCTCGGATATTTCCATAGCTGACCATGCTCATCTCGAACTCACATGGCAGGATAGGGCCTCCCATCCAGTCAGTCCACCCGGAAGGCATATGCCCTCGCACCTGTTGCGACATCCGGTGGATGTGGAGGAGGGACGGAAGAGTTTCAGAGAGTATTTCCAACTCAACACCTCCCCCGAGATCTTTCTGCATAAACAATGGGATGGGTTCAAAGCCACGATACGGGGCACAATAACGTCCATTGCCATTGCAAGAGAGGGAAGCGAAATTAGTTGAATCTAAACTCACAGCAGAGATCAACCTACTGGAGCACTCGGACAAAGAAACCCCAGCCCGACTAAAAGGCAATTAGCCCAGCTGTGAGGTCAAATGCGGGCTCACGTACGGAAAAGGAAGAGCGCATGCTAATGGCCTTGCAGCAGAAATACTATGAGGGAGGTGATAAGGTGGGCAGGCTCCTGGTAAGTAAACTCTGACAGGGCCAGGAGAAACCACACATCGCTAAAATCAAGACATGTGCCGCCATATGGGTGACAGCAGAAAGGGACAAATCTGAGGTATTTCGGAATTACTACCAGCGACTCTACTCTCCCACGAGACTCCGCTTCTACTTTGATGAATGTGAGTGGAAACCAATGTCGAGGCACTGCGCGACTCTCCTAGATAGCCCCATAACATCAGAGGAATTATGTGCAGCTGTTAAGAGTCTCTCCCTAGGTAAAGCACCAGGCCCAGATGGGCTCCCTCAAATGCAGGGACACCTCCTGCACCTGTTTGATTCTATTACAGGAGACACAGGCCTCACCCCAACCATGGTGATGGCCGCGATCTCCCTTATCCCCAAGGCAGGCAAGGAGCTGCTGCAATGCTCTTCCTACCATCCAATAGCACTCCTCAACACGGATGCTAAGCTTTTTACTGAGATATTAGCCACATGTCTCGCCCTATAGCTCCCTGGTCTCATTAGTCCAGATCAGATGGGGGTTATTTGCCACTGGCAGGGTGCCGATAATGTCCCACGTATAGCCCACTTTTTCAAAAAAGCATAGCACTTTAAAATCCCCACTTACCTTCTCTCGCTGGATGCGGAGAAGGCATTTGACAGGGTAGATTGGTCCTCTCTACGCACAGTGCTGAATATAATAAGCCTTGGGCGAGAATTTATCTTGAAAATGATGGTGTCATATGTGGCCCCAACTGCTTGCATTCAAGTGAATCAGCAAACTACTTGGCTTATATCGCTTAATCGGGCCTAGTAAAAGGGGTGTCCATTCTCACCCCTGCTCTTTGCGTTAGTGGTGAAGCCCCTAGCCATACGGGTGAGGGAACTAGAAGAGATTAAGCACGTGAACTTTGGAGACCAAATTCACAGGTCGACCTCCTGCTTACACTGACCCAACCGTAACTCTCGCTCCCATGCGTGGTCGAAAGCTTGCACACCTTTAAAGCTGCCTCCGGCTTGAAAACGTAATCTATCTAAATCATCACTACGCAAAGCGACGCAAAGTGCTAAAATCCTCCACTGCACCACGCGGGGCTTCACGAGCAGCGGAGTATGGCAGAAAAATGCCATTCGCAGTGATTGCACAGTGCCGAAAACTTGTCGGCACTATGCAGTCATTGCAAATAGCACCATGCACAGCTCACGCCTACCTTTTCTGCAGCTCGAGTAGATTTTTACTCGAGCGTCAGCTTTCTCAACCTGAACGAGCAGATTGTCAACGCGAGTGGTTGCGAGCATACGCGACCATTCGCAATGCGAAACCTGATCGCCCCGCGTTGAGAACTCTCACCCGGAGGTTTAGTTTCCATGCTCGCACTCGCCAACTTGATGTTGGTGAACGCGAGCGAGGAAAAATCTCGCCGGGACGTGGATTTTCCTCACTCGTGCTCGCTAACTTGAAGTTTTTCAGATCTCCGCAAGCTCTGCGTAATGCTGAGTGCGGGAAACTCCGCAAACTCCGCGAGCAGGATTATGCAGGACCTGACCCTCTTTCACTGGACAATGGTCTCCATTAAGTATCTAGGGCCCAATATCACCCCCACGCTTGCCTCTTGGTCCTGTACTACTTGGGTAACTCTCCACTGGTCAGTGCTAGTTGATATTCAGAGATAGAATCCCCTCCACATTTCTTGGCTGGGACGCATCAACATTATTAAAATGAATATCTTGCCGCAGGTTTGTATCTGTTTCAGAAACTGCCAACCCCTATCCCACAAGCAAGCATCCAGAGTCTCCAGGGAGACCTACGCATTTTTGCATGGAATGTAAAGCGACCATGGGTAGCGCACTCGCTAGTGATGCACCCGCAGGATAGAGAAGGCCTGGAATGCCCAAATTTATTGGAATACTATTGGGCAGCCCATCTGAGATATATCTCTGAGTGGGTTGTGCGTGAGAGTGCGAAGCAATGGTTCCACATTGAATCCGTTCAGTGGCGTGCCAGCCATTGTGGGACCTTGCCTGGTTACCTAAACATGCCAGACACCGGAGTGCGTAAGTCGTGACCGCAACCAAAACAGTCCTTGATATTTGGGATAGAATAATGGTTAAAAAGGGGCTGAACACATTTCCGTCCCCAAATACACCTATCGCACGCAATCCGGACTTCCACCAAGGCCTGCCAAAACAGGCATTCCGGGGTGGAGCGACGAAGAGTTGCAGATGATCCTCGACTTATTTGTGGGAAATGACTTTAAGACATTTAAATACCTGCAGGTCCGAATTTACATTACCTCCCATGACAAGGCTTCAATATATGCAGCTGAGGCGCTGGCTCTCCACCCCCAATCTCGGTGCGGCTGCAGTGCTCCCCTTCACCCTATTCGAGAAACTGGTGCGGGCCTTTGTAGGCACAAGGGGATTGATCTCTAAGACCCAGCCTCAATAGGCAATTCCGGATGCCGCAGATGCTGGGCGCCCTCGCCCCACACATGTTTTACTGCATGGAACAAGCTAGACACCCCACATCTCATATCACATTATGACCTGTACAGTTTTTGTTGCTGTTGCCAGTTCTTTCCTTTCTTTCTTCTCTAATGCCACCCTGGCCATAGGAACTCACACACATTCTGCCATGTGATGCATATGACATAGCTGGGTAACAGCCACAGCGGGGACTGCGTAGGAGCAGATGCTCCCGCAGGAGCACCGCCAGACCCCCCAAACTCGCACATCTGGTTATACCTGCCTGGGGACACATGAACATCGAATTGCTACTCATGATATATAACCTTAGCTCTACATGATTTAGATGACAATCCTACAGCCTGTATACTCTGTGAAGTGATTACCCTTCGCGGCTGACCCGAAGTGGTTGTAGGTGACTTGCTGTGTACCCCCCTGCTGACTATCTCGGTGTCCTTGTAAGACTTTACACTGCCGGCCCCTCCATGGTTGTAGGCATCCTGCTGTATTTCACACTGATTGTCTTCAATAAAGATTCTTGAAATAAAATTAAAAAAAAAAAATAATGGTATTCTAAAATCTTCTGCAATGCAAGCCATTAGGCTGCAGGCAAAGGGCTTTCCAATGATACCACTTAACCACTGGACAAGGTCTTAGTGAGGCCAATGACTTTTAATGGGAAAGCTTAGAGTGGGGGAACATTTTATTTTGTGCTGTCAGGACTGTTCCCAAGACACTAAAACTCAGGGCTAAAACAGTTAATGCAACCCTTTTTCAAAGAACTTCTTACACTACAAAATGGGTTAAATCAAATAACAGGAGAATACAGTGGAGTAAGAAGAATTCAGACATGGCTGCCAAATTGCACATTCAAGAAACCGGGTCTAGTGTTTCTAGGGTTTCCCTCTGAAGCTCGGAGTGGAATGTTCGTGATGCAAGAATTCTATTGCAGGACAGGAGGCTCCGATTATGCTAGTCTCATTTCTTTATTGAAATGCTCAGCAGCCAAGTAAAAAACCACATTACCCAGAAACACTTGGGTGATAACCATAGAGTCTTGTAGTATAAATAAGCGTGCAGACAATCCCACTTCCTCTTTCTTTGCTGCTCCGCAGCCAGTTAAGTGATCTTACCTTATTCTGATTATATTTGAGCTTTATTGTGCTTTACATGCTGCATTGTGTATGCTTTGTATGCGCTTTGTTTGCGCTCTTTGCCACGTTGTATTTGGTTGCTCCGTTTTGAATTTTGGCGTTGCGCGGCTGGAAGCGAGAGTACTCCTTCCTGGGACCGGGCGCTTTGTGCCTGTGCTCTCATTTGTTGTTGTGGAGTGGATATAAGGGTCCTGGTGGCCCTCTTTACTGGAAAGCAGCCGGTTTTCGCGCATGCGCGCATTGGCATTTCCGGCGCTCCGTGTTTACTTCTCTCCGGAGCTTGTCTGACTGGCGTCTCTCACGACGTTCTCGCCCACAGCCTTCGCAGTTGACCCTTTGGACGCCGGTGTCTATCAAAAGACTCCGGTTGGAATAATTTGCATAGGCTTTGCCTAGAGTGACTTTTCTTTTCTTTTTGTGGCAGTAAGCCATCCCTCCACTCTTTAATTGACTCTTTAATTGACTTTTGTCTGTAGTTTTTTCTACAGTTTGGCTTACTGTGAGGGTTTTTTCACTCCCCTTTGAATTGGCCTTTGGCTTGCTTTGAATTACCTTCCTCCGTTGTGGGCATAATTTTCACGAACCTCGTGACCATGAGTGATTACTACTATGAGGAGGAAGAGGAATTTGATGAGGAGGCTCAGGACACCATGGAGCAGCATCTTGTGGAGGCTTTAGACCGGGGAGTTCAACACTCCATGAATAAGGCACTAGTCCGTGCTATCACGCCGCTCAAGCGACACTTGACTTCTTATGCCCGTCAGCAGTGTTGGGTCCCTGCAGCCAAGAAGGCTTCTTCCACTTCCCCTGCTAATCCACATGCTTCAGACTTTAAGAGGTTGGCACAATCCTTATCCTCTGCCAAGTCTTCCACTATTGTGGAGGAAGAAGAGAGTGAAGACTTACAGTCCTCTTCGTCTTCGGACCCTGCTCCTCCCCCTCCCAAAAAGAAGAAGTGTAAAGAACATTTTGTCGATGCCTCCGCACATCCCCCTGTGCTTACCTTTGAACCGGCGGACATTGTCCATCCTCAATCCACGGCTTGGCTTCCTGTGACAGAGTACGTTCAGCAGCACATAAGTCAGCCCTTTGAGAAGGAGGTACGTGCCCGCCTCCGGTCTGAATGCCCGCGACCGGACTTGGCTGACCATCTGGCGGAGACCCCTGAGGTGGATCCCACCATGACAACATACCTGCGCAAATTTGCGAAAGATCCCAAAAAGGGTCTTGATAGGTCTTGGCGGGCTTGCCAAGACAAGGTTTTGGATCTCTTGGGGCCCCTCACCAAAATGTTGGACCTTGGTTTTCTGGCGAAGAGTACCAATCGCATGGTTGATCCGGATGAGCTGATTAATTGGGCTCAACGAGCCATTTGCCAGTTGGGTAATGCCAACTGTGCGCTCTCTGCCGAGCGGCGCCGTTCCATTTTACTGAAATTGGACCCTAAGCTGGCAGAATTGGCAACTTCAGAGTCGGGCCCTGCGGTTCAGGGTCTGCTTTTTGGACATCCATTTTTTAAAAGAGCTGACCAACTTTGTGAATACCTTCAGCGGCCTGGATAAGGCACAGGCGTCTCTATGCCGGACCTTTCATCCGGTTTTCAACAGGGCCGGAAGAAGTAGAGGGCGTTCCTCCGGCTGTGGTCAGCAGCAGCCTTCCCAGAAGGGGTACCAGTCCCAGCGGGGAGGTCAGCAGGATTCGGGATATATCCCACGTTCGAACTTCTATCCCTCCAGAAAAGGCTGTGGCCAGTTTAAAAAAGGATGTGCTGGTGGATCCTCCGGCGGCTACCACGATTCCGCCACTTCAGGTGAGAATTCTTCCTGCATGCAGTGTTGTTCTGGGGGGCAGGATTCGCCTTTTCCTAGAGAACTGGCGATCAATCTCCAGCGATGCATGGGTGCTGGAGACGGTTCAGGGCTTCAAACTAGAGTTTTATCAGCCTGTTCATCAGTCCCGTCCTCCCTTTCCTCTCCGTTTCTCAAGACAAAGTCAAGAGTTCATCACAGAGGAACTCAGGTCTCTGGAGGCGAAAGGGGCGATTGTGCCAACAGTGCGCCATCCTCAGGGCTTTGCCAGCTCAATCTTCCTTGTGGAGAAGAAGGGAGGGGGATCAAGGTTGGTCCTCAATCTGAAGGACTTCAATGCGGGAGTGGTTTACCGCCATTTCAAGATGGAGGGCATCCATCTCTTGAGGGATCTCCTGAGGGAACGGGATTGGATGGTCCGTCTGGACCTCAAGGACGCATACCTCTCTGTTCCGATTTTTCCGCCCCATTGCCGCTTTCTTCAGTTCCAGTGGCTGGGGATTTGGTATCAATATCAAGTTCTACCTTTCGGCCTTTCGTCAGCACCGTGGTGCTTCACGAAACTGTTGCGCCCGGTCGTGGAGTCTCTCCGCAGTCGCGGAGTTCGCTTGATCATCTATTTGGACGACATCCTCCTGCTAGCGGATTGTCCAGTCAAGCTTATGACTCATCTGACGTGGACCGTAGACCTTCTCCAGTCTCTAGGATTTTTAGTGAACGTTCCCAAATCTGTACTTCAACCTACTCAGGTGATAGATTTCTTGGGGTTCCAAATCAATTCCCTCTCTTGTCAACTTCTGCTACCTCGTCAGAAAGTTCGATACATCAAGCGGGAATTGAGGTCTGTTGTCTCGAGTCCGACGGTGTCGTTGAGATCATTAGCTCGAGTTGTCGGTCTTTTAGCGTCTTCTCTGCAGGCGATATTTCCGGCTCCGCTGCATTACCGAGCGTTGCAGCGCTTGAAGATTCAGCATCTTCAGAGGGGCCTTCGCTATTCCGACCACATTCCTCTGTTGGAGGAGGAGAAGTTGGAGATGACATGGTGGTTGAATCACATGGAGATAGGTCGGGTCGGGGTCCGGTTGAGGTAGTACGAGGTGTACAAGTGGGCTGCGAGTGCTGAGGGCGATGTGCCAGGGACACTCCAACCCCCCTTCCTGAGACCCATGGTGCAGATAGCGCCAATCTTTAAAGTGCCGAGACACTCCAGAACTAGGAGTGATTTTTCGGAATGAGCATTTTGCTCTTCCAATTTTGATGCACTTTAAACACTTTTTTTACTATTTTTCACTTTCACGCCCCCAGGTCAGGGTGGACGATTAGAGAGTCCATACCGCCGGGGTTTATCATTGTCCTGACGAATGCCTAGGTAAAATAAAACCAACACTAAGGCTGAAACATGTTGACATAGTTAAATCTGAATTAAACCATCCATTACCTTTGGCTTTACAATTCAGACACATAGAACCCTTGTATTTGTGTCCTAGGGATCATTAATAAAATTTTTTAGATACACTTTAGACACTTTTAAGCTTAATTTATCCTCACAACACACCCTTTACACAATACCAGCTCCGCAGTCTTCTGGTGTCGCAGCACACCGAAGAGGCATTAGGTCTCTTCGGTGGGGCCCGATGATGAAGCATGACACTGACTAGGTCGGTGTGTGAGGGCTTTCTTTTCAAACCCAAATAGGGTGTGAATTTCTTGAGTCTTTTGGCTCCATCTAAGTGGCTCATAAGAGACATTAACCTCTCTTCTTTTGTTTATTGACATATTACTGGGGATTAAGAGAGTGTTCCTGCACTTCCCTATCTCTCCCATTGTTTTCCTGAATCACATGGAGGCCTGGAACGGCAGGGCCCTCTTCGGATCTTCTCCGGAGATTGTGATCGAGCGGGATGCCAGCCAGTGGGGCTGAGGAGCCCGCTGCGGCTCGGTCACAACCGGGGGACGGTGGTCCCCCCAGGAACTTTCTCTCCACAGCAATTGTTTGGAGTTGCTGGCGGGATCGTTTGCGATCAAATGTCTGTCTCCACTTCAGTCCCGCTGCTGTATACTTCTCCGGATGGACAATGTGTCAGCAGTCCGTTATATCAACAAGCTCGGGGGGACTCGTTCGAGGTTGTTGGCGGAGATCGCCAAGGAGTTTTGGCATTACTGTCTACACAACAGGATCACAGTTATTGCGGAGTACCTTCCGGGTTGTCGCAATGTGGTGGCGGATTGGAACTTCAGGTACCTGAGGGATTTCAGCGACTGGAGACTCCATCCGCGTGTGTTTCGACAACTTCTACGGATGTGGGGCCCTTGTCAGATCGATCTCTTTGCGTCCCGGCTCAACGCCCAACTTCCCCGGTTCTTCAGCTAGAGACCGGACCCGGAGGCTCTGGCAACGGATGCTTTCCTTCAACCGTGGCCGACCTCCCTGTGTTATGCGTTTCCACCGTTTATGATGATCCCCAGGGTTCTGGCCTATGTGACACGTTTTCAGGCAGAGCTGATTCTGATCACTCCTCTGTGGCGGGCTCAACCGTGGTTCCCGGTTCTCCTGGAAATGACTTGCGCATTGCCATTTCTTCTGCCTCAGAAGCGGAATCTCCTGTTAGATCCGCTTCAGAATCCGCATCCCCTGGTTCAGTCAGGCTCTCTCCTTCTCCTGGCGTGGCGGATTTCGGGGAACGTTGGGCTGTGTCAGGCCTTTCGACGGACGCTACCAGACTCCTCAGCAACGCCTGGGCCCCAGCTACCCACAAACGTTACAGAGGTTCCTGGAAACGTTGGAGTGATTGGTGTGCTCAACGGCAAGTTGATCCGACATCAGCAGATGTCTCTTTAATTGTCAATTTTTGGCTTCCCTATATTCAGCTTCTGGTTTGGTGTACCGTACTATCAACAATTTCCGCTCTGCTATTTCAGCGGGCCATCTTCCTATTGATGGTAAACCCGTGGGGGAGCATTCTTTGGTGTCCAAAGTCCTTAAAGGTGTTCGTATCGCTGTTCCTCCGCGTCCCAAATATGTGGCTTTATGGGACGTTTCGGTTGTTTTGCATTTTTTGGAGGCCTGGCCGGTCAATTCCTTGCTATCCCGCAAACAACTTTCGGCCAAGCTTACCATGTTGCTGTGTTTGCTTTCTTGCAAACGGATTTCAGACGTTCACGCATTGGATCTTGCTGGTCGGAGTTTTACTCCTGAAGGGGTAACATTTCGCCTTCCCAGGCGCACCAAAACTGATACTGAGATTATCTCTTACCCTTCTTTTCCGGCTCGTCCAAACCTTTGTGTGGTCCAATGCCTTAAGGCTTATGAGGTGAGTACTTCGCTTCTTCGTTCTGATATGCAAGGTCAATTGCTGATTGCATTGTTGAAGCCTTTCCGCCCCGTTACTCCTGCTACATTGGCTCGCTGGGTACGGTGGCTTATGGGAGAGGCAGGGATTGATGTTTCTGTTTTTGGTGCTCAATCGGCTCGTGGAGCCATGGCCTCTAAGGCCTTTTCATTGGGGGTCACCTTGGGGGACCTTATGAAAGCTGCTGATTGGTCGACAGATTCTGTGTTTAAGACTTTTTACTTTAAACCTGTACCTACGGTTGCTTCTGTGGTGTTGGATGAGCTTTAAACAAGCATAATCGGAGCCTCCTGTCCTGCAATAGAATTCAAAATTTGCAAACATTCGTGACAAGAATTTTCAATTCTAATAAGGACTAGGAGGCGAGGATTATCCCACCCATAGATTGTACATTGTGATTACTGACAATTGTTTATGCATTATTCTGTTCCAACAGTCTCTATTGCTTTGTTTTCTTTTCCCACCCTTATTTAGACATGTTCCTGTTTTTACTGGACGTGTATTACGGCTTTGTGTCTCTTTTCAGGCTCTGATCCCAAGTGATGCATCTCCGGTTCCATGTAGGAGTGCCTGTTCCCTTCTCTGAAGATGTTTCCTGTTTTTCTGCCTTCGGCTGTTTGGGATGTCTCCCTTCGTTACCTTCCATGGACTGAACTCTGCTGTTGCATTGACTGTTTTGGATTGTTTACTGTTTCCTGCATTCTCCACACCAAAGAAAGAGGAAGTGGGATTGTCTGCACGCTTATTTATACTACAAGACTCTATGGTTATCACCCAAGTGTTTCTGGGTAATGTGGTTTTTTACTTGGCTGCTGAGCATTTCAATAAAGAAATGAGACTAGCATAATCCTCGCCTCCTAGTCCTTAATAGAATTGAAAATTCTTGTCACGAATGTTTGCAAATTTTTAATTCCACTCTGTGCACTTCACTGAGGCAATTTACCAGGTAGGAAGTATTTTTTTAAGCTCTGTTGTGTTAGTTAGTTTAGTGAGGGTGGAAATATCATGTGTTGGCGTCTTTTAGTTTCCTTCCTGTCCTGAGAATATTTATGTTGTGCTGCAGAAGATTAGTGTGCTTTTAGGGAGTCTCCTTGTTTGGTTGTGGGTGGTTCCTAGTTTCCCATCTATTCTCTGTAGTGTTCCTTGAAGTAGCTGGGCTCCGTCTGTGTTGGAATTTGTGTCTCAGCTCAGCAGCTGCGAAACTCTAGTAACTCTTTCTCATCTGAAAAATTTTGACGTAAAAAGTTAATAAAAACTGGTTGGTAATCTTGAGTTACGTTTCTATTTCTAAAAGGGTCCTGCCTATGTTTAAATATTATTTTTACAGTGGTTTAGTTGCCAGTTTACTACAGTGTTTAATACATTCCTGAAGTATCTTGAACAGAGATTAGTATATACGCTTTGCAGCTGTGAAAAACAGGACAGAGCAGGTGTTCCTGAAGAGAGATTAGTATATCTGCTATGTAGCTGTCAATGAGAGAGGGTGATCCAGGGCATCCTGAGCTCTTCGTGAAAACAAAAAGAGCAGTGTTTCAAGTTGTCACACTTGTGCAAAACTCCTGACTGCTGCATTGTTTCTACAGCTTCTTACTACAAGCCAAGTGTATCTTTACCATTTTAAGTAGAAAAATACAGTACAAATTGTTTGAGTAATTTTGAAGAACGAAATAGTAATAAGAAGTGACTTACTTAGCTCTAGATAGAAATCTCGCCTCAAGTTTGTTATTTTCCTTAATTCCTGAAATTAGAGAGAAAAAGAAGATTTATCTACTAAACGGCCGCAGATCTAAGAAATACATTTGCTATCACAGAAGAGGGGCACTTTCCTGATCCACACTGGGTATGTAACCATACAAATCAGCTAGAGCTAGAGTTATTAATAGCTAGAAGAAAAAGCTGAATCTATATGTTCCCTTTTGATCTACTGACTGCAACAACCAAATATAGCATTCAGACAGCATAGCCAGTCAGAAGAGAGGGAGCAACAACCAGAAGAATGGAGACTAGTGTGCACCAAGCAGCCTCTTCTTATCCCCATCCCCTTTCCACCCATGGTGCCCTCCTACCAACTCACTTATCGATTGGCGGAGTAGATTGAGAGGGGCATTAGGAATTATCGTCATTCTACTCCCTTGAAGGTATTTAGACTCCAGGCACGCGCCTTGGGAAAGTCCCTCGACAGTTGAATGTTGCTGGCACCTTTGCCCAGTCAACACTTCTTCTTTTGTACTTAGTCACTTTTTGGAGCTCTAATTTCTCCAGCAGGGCAAGGCTCCATGCTGTAGCTGAAAAGGGCTTCACAAAGCCAGGATACTATCTCCTCTTTCATCTACAAATTCTGTTCCCACTTTGTTCTGATGATTGTTATGGTGTATTTAGGATTCAATTGTTTTATATTTAACAATTTTTCTTATGAAAAATGATGAATTCCAGCTACACCCAAATCACTTTTGTTAGACCTGGCACCATTGGCATGGGCCTCCCTTCCATTTGTTTCTGTTGCCTCATGTATTTTTGCTGGTGTTAGATGCATTGGGCACTGTGCCACTGCTATCCAAGGAGCAGTGCCACAGTGCAAGTGCTCCCTATTGTAAATTGATGTACTAATCAGTGGTTCCTTGTTTGGCTATTTGGTTTACTTGTCAGACCCTAGTCTAGTGCACTTCGTGTGCCCAGGGCTTGTAAATCCAAATGCTGTTAGTGGGCCTGCAGCACTGGTTGTGCCACCCACAGAAGCAGCCTTGTAAAAGGTGTCTAAGAAATGTCATTGCAGAGCCTGCGCGCAGTTTGGTACTGTCATGCTGACTCGGCAAGTGCATCCACTTCCCAACCCCTAAACCTTCCCTTTTCTTCGTATCAGTCACCCCTATGGTAGGCCCATGTGCAGGGTGCATTTTAAGTATAAGGTAGGACAAGCCCTGATGTGTGTGGCATGTCCTAATAGTGAATTACAGCCATTTTCGTTTTTCACTATTGCAAGGCTACCTGTTCTCCATAGGCCAGAATGGGCTGTTAGAGTTATTACATTTTATAATCCTAACTGTCTCAGAGAACATGGTGGAAATTCGAGTTTAGTGAGGCCAATGGCCAGGTGAAATGCTTTAGCGGAGTTTTCAAGGAAGCTGTCCTGTCCTGTCACTGGGAGCTGATGCTTTCCTGGTTTTGCGCGCGACCCTTTAGACACGCGGCAGCGGCAGCGTTGGAAGGTGAAGGCGGAGGAGAGCAGCGGGGAGCGGCGACGCAGTGCCACGGGGATTCCAGAGGCATAACCCGGCATAACCCGGCATAACCCGGTCCTGAACGGCAAAAAAAAAAGCTGAGACAGTCGAGACGGTGCCGCGTTGGTGCCCACCTTTGGTGCCGCATTTGGTGCTGTGGTTTGTGCCGCGAGTCCGGCAGAGTCTCGTTTTGTGCCGTGATTTGTGCTGCGAGGCTGCCAGAGTCCCGTTTGGTGCCGTGATTTGTGCTTCGAGGCCGCCAGAGTCTCGTTTGGTGCCGTGATTTGTGCTGCAAGGCCTCCAGAGTCCTGTTTGGTGCAGTGGTTTGTGCCACAAGGGCCGCCAGAGGCCCATGGTAGGCGGGAGAACTCAGGCACAAGGGGTGCAAGGGTGCAGAGGAGAAACACAGAAGGTGTGGAGGAGCAACGAGAACTGAGACAAACAGCCAGCAGAGCCCCGGTTTGAGCCCAGAAGCGCCACAGACAGGGAACTGGACCCCCAGTCTGACCCACCTCCACCAGAGGTGAGGCGATCACCACTTACCGGCCCCTTATCATGGGGAAGTACGAGGAGGCACTTGGAGCTGCGAAAGACTGTGGTGAGTGCAAGACTGTGGCGGGCTCAAGAGCGTAAATAAGCAAAGTATGCTTAACTAAGCGGCTCAACCACCGCGGCAGGAGCAGCTGGGTGCAGTGTGGTGTGCTGCCTAGCCTCAGGACCGCTCAGTAGGTAGAGGATGATTTAGAAAAGGGGGTGGTGATGAACAGAGTGTCTGAATTAAGCAGACCACTCTTACCCAGTCCAAAGATCAGGGCTTGATCCATCACCGTTTTTTAGCTCACTGCACCATCCCAGCTCAGAACCTGGCTACATGCAAATTAGTCTGTTCCTGGATGTGATGGGAGCACGGCCTCTTCAGCACGGATATCACGTCACCCCTCTCGATCACCACCACAATCCCCTGTTGCCCGGACTACCAAAACAACCCGGACTCCACCCCTTTCTTTTTCCCTACAGGAACCAGTACCAACGCGGGACACAACGGAAGTACATCCCCGCGACCCCGGAAGTCCCTCCCCCTTTCGGGAGGCGGATCACAGAAAAGCCGGAAGAACCAACAACACAGCGTTCAAGCAGGAAGACTCGTGGCAGGAGACGGCGTGCGAAGAACCCCCGGAGAAGAGAGACGATCCGGAACCAGGAGACGAGGTCTGGACGGAGGACTGGTGGAGTCCAGAGGAGGACGCTGGAGAGCGGCCGCAACTCAAGGACGGAGTTGCGGCGGGCCAAGTGAGTACCAGTTCCGTGTGTGTGTAAATATTAGGCGTTACGAGAGTGTGTAAATAAGTAGTCTGTACATATCCCCGTGTATAAAATAGTTCCCTCCTCACGATTCACCGTGCACTGTGTATAGATTGTATATACGTGTGAGAGTGGCACTATCACGACTGTAGATAAATACCCTTGCACGTCCCGACACCAACGTCACCCTATTCCCTGTCCGCGCTATATCTCCACCCCTCTTACCTTCCCGTCCCTTTCCTCACAGTCGTTCTAGCCCCAACACTCCGGTGAAGGAACAGGATCTTGTCCTTAGATCCACCGACAGAGCTAACGGCCATATTTTCTCTCTCCTTTTCCCCCCCTCCGAGGAACCACCGTCCGGGAGCTGAGCCTATTGACACCTCGAGGATTGGCCCGACTACCGTCAAGACCAACGGCTGTCCCTGGAAGACCATACCCGGACGACTCCCTACCTCGGAACCGAAACCCACAATCCTTTTGGAACTCTCTACTTCCCTGTATTATACCATTGCACCTTTGTACAGTAATAAACACCGGCTACGAAATAGCCCACTACATACGGCCTCCACGCCTGTTATTCCGGTCTGCTACCCCCACCAGCCCACAAGTGGTGTCAGAAGTGGGATATACCGGAAGCATGGAGGCCGCGGTGCAAAAGCTAGCAGATTCCCAAGAACAACTCGGGAAGATGATGGAACTCTTCTTGAAGACGGCCGAAGAAGACCGTGGGCAATTGCACGATGTCTTGAAGGGGCAGGGAACCGCTCAGGACCAGGCTCTGGGGAAGCTCACAGATGTCTTAGGCCAACAACGACCCACCGCGTCACTTCCTTCAGTGGTCCTCCAGAAATATGTACCGGGCGAAGACCCGGATTTCTTTTTTACTAATTTCGAACGGCTGGCCCTAGCCGCTGCCTGGCCAGCCGACCGCTGGGGTCATTACCTGGGTCCGTTACTGACCGGTGAACTGCAGGCAGCCATCCAACAGGCTAATGTACAGGGACTGACCCCTTATGCCGACATCAAGACCTGTATACTTGAAAGGTTGGGTATCGATGATGAGACCTATCGGGTACGGCTCCGCCAAGCAAAGGAAGGACCACAGGAAACACCAAGAGCCCTCTCCTTCCGGATTAAAGATCTGGCAGACCGGTGGTTGAAGTCCGCAACCGCTACTAAAGAGGAAATACTTTCAAAAATTTATTTGGAGCAGTTCCTGGCTTCCCTCCATCCTGCCACTCAAAAGTGGGTCCGTCAGCACGCCCGGCTGACCCTAGAGAATGCCATTGAAATTGCCAGCGCGTACAGTCGCGCCCAGGACTTGCAGAAACCTAAGGAAGAACATGGTCACCGAACTCAGCCCCATGGCCAACCTCGAGGACCCCGTCCATTTCTAGCCAAGAAACCTGAGCCTCCTCCGTTGTTCCCTTATCCAGTGATGTCCAGACCACCACCGCCTGGTCCCCAGTGTTACCATTGTGGAGGTTACGGGCACATTGCTCGGGTTTGTCCTCAAAAAGAAGAGCCGATGGAGGTGGGAATGGCCCGAAACTATGTGTGTCTGTCCTCTGGTCCGTCTCCTCCCGCTTTCCATCGCCCTGTACGAATTGATGGACATCAGGTGTCTGCCCTTGCAGACACTGGATGTAGACAGAGTGTGCTCAGACCTCAAGAGATACCCCACGCGATCGGACCCATGACCGGTACAGTGGCCATTCAGTGTGTGCACGGGGACACAAAGGTGTACCCTACGGCCGAAGTCAAAGTACAACACTCCCTGGATCCTGGAAGTACCCTGAATGTCGGACTTGTTCCTTCCCTGCCGGAACAGGTTATCTTGGGCAGCGATTACCCTGGTCTTCCTCGCCTTCTCCAGGACACCACCACCAGCCTAGAGAAGTGGTGGTCTGAAGCTCCTTTTCCCGACAGCTCTCCCGTAGTCGGAACAGACCCCATTCGGATGATCAAGACTAAAACCCAAAAGAAAAAGGAGAAAAGGAACTACTCGACAGCTTTCCCAGTAAGAGTAGAAGAACATCCCTGGGAAGTCGACCAAGAATTTCGGGCTGCTCAACAGGAAGACCCTATTCTACAAGAAGCCTGGGGAAGGGCCCTGTGAGGTTCCGTGACGGTTCCATGACGACTTGAACCCGTGTTTTCAAGTTTGTCGGAAATACATAATATTGGTATCAGCGAACCGCAAATGATCCATTTAGTATATCCTAGTGTTTTCGCTACGCTACGAGCAAGAGCACTCCTTCCATTGACATATTTCTGATATACCCACGGCATCCATCTTAGATCATGGCCGCCATTTTGTGTTTCCTTGCCCTCACATATGCAATAGCCTCTGATCATCTCATTCACTTCACTTTGATTAAGGACACGTAGCCGTAGCCGGAGATTCACCTCTTACATGACACGTGCACCTTAAACCAGATCACGCTGTAGCTGCATGACTCGACAAAGGCTGCCTCCTCTGCCCGAGGCCAGTCCTGCCAAACTGGTCTTCGTGTCCATTGTACCTGATCATGATTAGGCGGCCGAAGCCGGTAACCTTGCCCATTTACAACCCACAAACATCCCTTATCCCGCTTTTCTATCTTCCACACCTGGCTCTGTTTCTTTCTTTCTGAATCTTTATTAGGGGGAGGTAACGAACTTTACGATGAGGCGGTCCGGGTCCTGAATGCAATATTGATAGGGAATTGTGACAAACTAGTGGGAACCCCTCTTTTCGCAATGTTTGGCCTCAGATATTATCGACGGTTCCTGTGTAACACCAAATATTTATTGTTTTAGACACAAAGGTTTTGGGAATGTATTACATGTAAAGAATTCGCCCCCAGCATAAAATTTCGTATATAAGGAGCAACCCACTTTGTACAAATCGAACAGGCTCCTAGTCTCTGCCCGTGTGTAGATTCTGTGACTTCTGTGTCCCTGCAGTAATAAACCTTTGGTCTTTGACGCCACCATCGAGAAGCCCGTGTTTCTGTTCATTTGTGCACCAAGGCAGGTGGAACTCCGGGGTCTTCGGGTGTTGTACCCTGACACCTCTGGACGGAACCAAAAAGTCCAGAACTCCAATTGGCGCCCAACGTGGGGCGACGTCATTCGGTACCGGTCCAAAAGCCTGAAGAGTTCGAGAAGCTTCGTGTGAAGATTCCTGAGGGAGGCGCCCCACTTCATCGATCCCGGCATATCGCAAAAGTGGCCCGAAGTTCTCTTCCACGAGGGTTTCCCGTTCAGGACGGCTGCAGTGGGCCGTTGCCTTGACCGTCGCCCTGTCTTGGACCCGAAGTGGTGCAGTCCTTAGTACGGCGAAACGTGACGGGTTTCTCCTTGGTGACGTCTTCAGTGACTCAGTTAAGTATTTAGTGATAGCTAGCTAATTACTTTGTGAGGATTGTTAAAAATCCTTGATCGGTTCTTGGTTTGGTTTGGTTTTGTCAGATTATCACTGGTTGTTCTAGTTACGATAATCTATTTGGTTTAGTTTTGGGTATCGATACATCAGTTCGTTTTGGTAGGCCTAAGTTCTTGGTTCGAGTGCACATATTTGTTTCGTGTTTTGTTTGTTTTGTGTTCCGGACTGAGAATGGTAAGTCGGAAAATGTTGTCTTGTTTTAGTTGCAACAGTGACTCGCGATTGGAGGACTCTTGTCTGGTTCCTCCGATTGGGACTCCCCTATATGATTTATATTGTAAGTATGGTGTGGGTCCTATAACTTATAATGAGATATGGGTCCGCTATTGTAAGAAGGATGGTGTCCTTAGTTGGCCACTGCATGGTAGTTTTGAACAAGAGATTCTCGACAACTTAGAAGCGAAATTATTCAAGAAGAAAGCCCGGCCGGCAATGTTTGATTCCTTCCGTTATTGGCGGAAAGAATCCAAACAGAGAGAAATGAGAAGGTTGAAGAAAGAGCAGAAAGAACAAGAAGAGTTAACTCTAGAGCAAGCGACTAAACAGTTGCAGGCTAACGAGTGTGAGAAGGCCATAGATGTAGCCATTAGAGAGCATAACTTAGCGATTGACAAGTGCTATCCTGCCTTGCCATCGAAAATGGCTAAGATACTGGAGGACTCCGAAAACGATCCTCTGCTATCTTATCTGTTACGGTCACCTCCACCGTATGCACAAGGTGCTACGGCTCCACCTGTCCCGAATGTTCAATTGCCGGTTGCTGGACAACCTGGTGCTCCTGCTCTTATCCCTCAGAATCAAGTTCCTGTACTTCCTGTGGTGAATGTGAATGTTCCTACAGCTCCTCCTCTTCCTACACTGCCAGCCCCTATACCTACCTCTGTACCTACTGCTCCAGAAACTATTTTCCTCGATACTCCTACTGCTTCCTCATCTATTCCTACCTCTACTGCATTCTCTATGTCTGCGAGTGTACTAACTCCACTTTCTGTTCGTCGAAGAATCACTGATTCTGTTACTAATATGCTGTCTCCTATATATAAAACTTTGATTAAGACTCCTACTACTGACTCTGTACAGAGACGGAGTCAGCTTCCAAGTACTGAGGAACGGGGAGTTTTGGATTCCACGGCTCTCAGATGGATTTCGAAGGGTAGAAGATATAGTACGAGAGATGTGTTAGACACATTTATGCAGTGGGGAGAACCAACGCAACGGTACGTCTTTGATGAGATGTGCTCGTTGTTACGTGAAGAGATAGAAGAAGACGATGTCGAATCAGATTTGGAAGATTTAATTAGGGTTCAAAAGGAGTTTGCTGCTGGAATGATAGTGGGTGAGAATATAAAGCAAGCGATGGAACTCATTTTAAGTTTTAGGAATGATCCATCTCTTCGTTCACCGAGAGATTTAGAGAAAGGTAAAGTGAAGCTAAGTCGCCAATATCCTATGAGGGAGGTTCCTCCAATTTGGCGCGAAGCTGTGCAAGCTGACGCACCGAATGGTGTTGTAGCTGCTCCAGCACAGTTCCAACGAGTGTGGATACACATTCCATGGAAGCGAGCAGAAGTGTTAGCGGTGAAACAGGCCTTGCCAGATCCGCGTAAGAATCCAGCAGGATATTACAAGGAATTAACACAGACAGTTGAGGCTTGTATAATGAACTTAGCCGACATTGACATGTTGTTTGGTAACGTAGTTCCACAACCAGTGTGGGCTAAAATTCGTAGAGAGGATCATCAGGCTGCTTTAGGTGGTGATTGGGCAGCTATCACTGCAGCAGATAATCAACAAATAGGTGGTGCGAAACCTGAACCTTTGATTGCTAATCTGCCAGGTAGAATAATTGATCTAATGAAGACTCTGATGCCAGCATTGCG
This sequence comes from Lissotriton vulgaris, assembly GCF_964263255.1. Classification (NCBI taxonomy): domain Eukaryota; kingdom Metazoa; phylum Chordata; class Amphibia; order Caudata; family Salamandridae; genus Lissotriton; species Lissotriton vulgaris. Next base: position 1,105,741,226 of record NC_141695.1, read on the forward strand.
TGTAAATTGGGACAAGTTGTCAGCATGTAGGCAGAAGAAAGACGAAAGTGTCTCGGACTTCTTCACGAGGTTCGAAGAGACTTTTGTGGATCATAGTGGTCAGGACATGAGTACAGAAGGAGGACAGAGATTGTTTGTCGATAAATTTGTGCATAATTTGTTACCTGAATTATGCAATAAATTAAAAGACTCAGAAAGTGCGTGGGCTGTATCTACGACAGCGCAAATACTTGCGACTGCACAGTACTACGAAAATAGGGATAAAGAGGAAAAGGAGAAATCAGAAAAGAAAACGAAAGATTTAAAAACTAAAGTTCTTTTGCAGCAGGCGTATCCGCCTCGCGCGAATCAGACTAATACGCAGCAAAACTCATACCAAAGGACAGATTATAGTACATCAAGACCTCAATATCAATGGAATCAGTGTGCGTACTGCAAGAAAGAGGGTCACTATAAAAATGAATGTCCGATCTTAGCGCAAAATAATGCAGCAGCAGCTCAGAGAGGTCGTGGTGGTTTTGTGCAGAATTCTAGAGGACGAGGACGAGGTGCTATGCCTCCACAAACGAATGATCGTCCCTCCAATCACTTTGATCAACGAAATGGACAATCCGGTCAGCAAAATAGATCTCAGCAATATCTTGTTGAAGATTATTGTGAAGTAGATGAGGGTTTTCAGCAAAATGGGTACTAGGACAGCCATGGACAGAGAGAGGGAGTAGTATCAGTTCCAGTAGATCAGAGTGGGCCTTATGTCGCAGTAGCAACATCAGGTGTAGTCGAACCGTTTCTGTTGGATACTGGTGCCGCAAAAAGTTCTATCATTCATGCGAAACTCTCTGGCGCACCTTTGTCTGGCTCAACAAATGTTTCCGTAGGTTTTTCAGGCGCCCCTGTGTACAACCCGATATCTGGTCCTTTGTCTATTTCTGTTGGACCGTGCCAATTGAAAGCACCCCTGATTTTGACGACAGGTTGTAATGAAAATCTGCTTGGTTTAGATTTGTTAAAACGACTATATGCGACATTGTACTGTTCTCCGGAAGGAGTACAGCTTACACTGGGTAAAAATATCACCTCTCCGATGTACTTGTCAATGGACGCACTCCCGCCGGAGCTACGTTCACTCCCTGATTCTCTTTGGGCGACTGGTCCAAACGATGTAGGTCTCCTAGAAATTCCACCGTATGTAGTAACTTTGAAAGCAAATGTAAAATTTCCAAGAATTCCTCAATATAAAATCTCGAGTGAAGGTGAGCGTGCACTTTTATTGATTGTGCAAGATTTGATCAAGAAGGGTGTGGTTGAGGAAACTAGAGGAAATGTCTGTAACAGTCCTGTCTTACCGATTCTGAAAAGAACTGATCCTACAAAGCCTCCAGTTTATAGGTTTGTCATAGACCTTAGAGAAGTTAATAAGATTGTAATTCCACAGTTTCCTGTAGTGCCAGACATTACTGCCTTGTTAACATTGATTCCTGCTACAGCTACGTGGTTCTCAGTTATAGACCTAAAGAATGCCCTTTTCAGCATTCCGATAGCCGAAGAAAGTAGGGATATTTTCGGCTTCTGTTTAGGAGGTCGCAGTTTCAGATTTAAACGCGCTCCACAAGGCTACTGTGAAAGTCCATCCATTTACAGTCAAGCTTTAAAAAGTCAGCTAGATTCTTTTGTCCTTCCTCCAGGTTCTGCCCTAGTACAGTACGTAGACGATCTTTTAGTGGCTGCCGATGACAAGGAAACTTGCAAAGCAGCTACAATTTCCCTATTGCATCATTTGTCTAATTTGAATCATAAGGTGTCTCCTTCCAAAATGCAATACTGCTGCCAAGAAGTGACCTACCTAGGTCACCTCTTATCAAAGGAGGGAAGGAAGTTGACCCCAGAAAGAATAAAAGCCATTACGCAGATGAGTGTTCCACGCACACAGAGAGAAGTACGTGCCTTTCTAGGTATTACCTCTTACTGTAGGCAGTGGATCCCAAATTTTTCTCTGTTAGCGAAACCATTGGTAGCTATGACTGGGAAAAATGTTCCGAGTCCGGTGCCATGGTCTGATGAATGTCAAGAGAGTTTTACTGAATTACGAAAAGCATTGTGTTCAGCTCCTGTATTGGGTACACCTGATTACAGCAAGCCATTCACGCTCTACGTTCACGAAAGAGAAGGTTGTGCGTTGAGTGTTCTGACACAGAAGTTTGGTGATAAACAACGCCCTTGTGCGTATTTCTCATCAACATTAGATCCGGTAGCTAGAGCGTTGCCTAGTTGTTTGAGGGCTACAGCGGCAGCTGCAGCTTCCATTCGACAATCTGCTGGTTTGGTAATGAACAATATGCTAGTGGTCATGGTTCCTCATGCAGTGGATACACTCATGAATCGAACGAAGACACAACACCTTACTAGTGCGAGATTATCTGGTTACGAGCTGACATTACTAGCGAGTCATATTCAGATCAAAAGATGCAATGTATTGAATCCAGCAACATTGTTGCCGACTGATCAAGAGTCGAGTGATTCTGAGCCACATGACTGTTATTTCAAAACGGAGGAAGAGACAAAAGGACGTATCGATTTGAAAGATACTCCGCTATCAGACCCGGATGGTACGCTGTATGTGGACGGGTCATGTTTTAAATTGGAGAATGGTGATGTGACTGCTGCCTACGCGGTAACGACTTTGAAGACGATTGTGGAGACTGCAAGAGTGAGTCAGAATTCTGCCCAAGCTGCAGAATTAATAGCTCTAACAAGAGCGTGTGTTTTAGCTAAGGGAAAGAGAGTGAATGTGTTTACAGATAGTCAGTACGCATTTGGCGTGGCCCATAGTTTTGGCCGGTTGTGGAGAGAAAGAGGTTTCATTACGTCCCATGGGACTAAGATCCAACATGGTCAGCTAGTTAACGACTTGTTGGAATCTCTAACCTTACCGACTGAAGTTGCGATTGTGAAGTGCAGTGCTCATAAAGCAATCACGGATGATGTTGGCCGTGGGAATGCCTTTGCCGATGAAACTGCTAAACAGACAGCTAGAGACACGATGAGTAGAATGTATGTTGCTACGTCTGCAAGATGGATTGCTGAGTCTGGAATGTGTGAGGACACTATGGAAAGTGTGAAAGAGATTCAGAAAGAAGCAACTGAGGAAGAGAAACGTGTATGGAGAGAAAGTACGGGCAAGTTGGACTCGAATGGAAGTTGGATTGATTTGACAGAACAGCAGCGTTGGATGTTGCCTGATGCGTATGTGCTTGCGGTAGTGACGATGGCGCATGGAATGGCGCATATAAGTTCTAAAGGGATATGTAAGATGTTGGCTCCGGTCTGGAAGAATGAGGGAATCAGTAAGTGTGCAGAGAGAGTGGTGAAAAATTGTATGGTGTGCTTGATGCATAATCCTGGCAAGGGAACTCCAACTCCAGCTGGTCATTTCGCTCCTCCTTCCTGCCCTTTTGAAGTGATTCAGTTAGACTTCATTCACATGGAACGCTGCAACAATTTAAAATACGTCCTGGTGGTAGTTTGTGCTTTTTCCAGGTGGATAGAAGCATACCCACTAAAGGACAACACTGCTCTATCTACTGCCAAAATTCTTCTCAAGGAATATTTCCCTAGGTATGGAATGCCACGGATTGTATGGTCAGATAACGGAAGTGAGTTTATAGGGAAAGTTATGCAGAGTGTGTGTGCCGGTCTAGGATTGAAACAAAAATTCCATAGTGCAAACCATCCCCAGTCTGCTGGTTTAGTCGAGGGTTATAATGGCACTCTGAAGCTTAAGATAGCCAAAATACAAGCATCCACAGGTTTAGCTTGGCCAGACGCACTTCCTTTGGCCTTGTTATCAACGAGAGCAACAGTGCATTCTAGAATAGGGCTTTCTCCATACGAGATTGTGTTTGGCCGCCCGGCAAATATCTGGGGTGTGCCGAGGCCTAAACAATTTTGCTCCATTGAATATCCTATGTTGATAGACTACCTTTACGACTTGACTGCTAAATTGAGTCTTATTCATCAACAGGTCTTCGATGCTTTGCCAAAACCTCCGGAGAGTCCAGGGCATCAGCTGAAACCCGGCGACCACGTGGTGGTCAGAAACTTCGCGAGGACAAAGAATCTTCAGCCTCGCTACATCGGCCCCTTCCAGGTCCTGCTGGCAACGAGGACAGCCGTACGTGTCGCTGGCCGAAAACACTGGATTCACGCTTCTCACGTAAAGCGTGTTCCGTTGCCGCTGCCTTACGACGACTGGGTGAAGAAGGGAATTGGTGCCTCCGAATCTGAAATCACTCCGAAATTTATCCCTTTCAGCGATGCCGATTTGATTACTGACACTTTGAAACTTGACTCTCCTCCTGAAAAGACTCCTTTGAACACTGAACATTTGTCTCCAGCATCAGAAGAAACTTTGCTATCTGCGAACTTAAACTCTGCAACAGCTGCTAGTGATACACTATTTTCCGATCAGACAGTACCAGCGAAGCAGAAATACAACCTTAGAAGCCATAAAAAGGACAAATAAAGCAGGCAACTGCATATTGTGATTTTGATATATTGAACTTTTGCCTTCAGCCAGGAAGTTTGCTATTGTTTATTGTTTTTAAAATTGCCTTGCCGTCTGGGTAGCCGTAGGGTCGTGGCTGTGTGCCTAGTTTGAATTTGCAGGGGTCTGACACAAGGTCGATCTTTCTGTTGGTTCTGGGAACTCCCAGGGCTGATAGAGGCATTTTCATCTACGTACACATCATCAGTGGTCGCGAGCGGATTGTAGAAGATGGAGCTTCCTGCGCTGCAACGAAAGAATGTGATTTACGTTCGCAGAAACAGACTTAATAGAATTCTTCACAGCAAATGTTTCTTGATGCAATGTGCCGTTACATTTTTGATTGTTCTAGCAACATTGGTGGGTGGAATCGTCTTTAGCATAAAATTGATTTTTGTGCCAGTTTCTACAGTACCTCCCCTTGATCCTGCTATTTCTACTGTTTCTACTATACACTCCTTTCACTCATTTCCTGAACATGAGCAAGCTAGACGCTCAGAATTCACCAACAACACTTTTGTACAGCTCTTACACCAACACCAACTGGTAGTTAACACTACAGACTGCTGGGTGTGTGGCTTGATACCTCACACTATGGATAAAGGTATTCCCTATTTGGTTTTGCCTTACAGCTATAATGGATCATTTCAGGCCTTCCAAACTATCTTTGCTTATGCCCTTGAAACTTATCCTCCACGTCCACCGCGTTCCACTAAATATAACTCTGCTAACAAAGCTTTAGTCCAGGGAATTATTGACATGGTCAAGGACGTCAATAATACTCCATCATACCCTAGAGACGAATTGTGAGTATATTTAAGTTGGAATACTTCAGAGTATCGCCTTAGTTTAGGAGAAAGCAAGCGTAAAAGCTCAACTCCAATCTGGGTCGTACCTCACCGAGGTCAGGTCTGTTTGCAAGGTAATGGGAGAAATCCGAGAGCTCAGCTAGGGAGGAGTGAGTGCGTAGAGACTTATGTGTTTCCGGCTAACTCTTCCCCTGCCTTTCTTACTGCTAGGGGTACCTATTTCATTTGTCGAGACAGAGCTTATACATGGTTGCCTGCCGACTTCTCAGGATCATGTTATATTGCTCGATTATTGCCTCCGACATACACTGCTTCACCTGATTACCACCGAACCAGAGTAGCAAGAGGTGTCTTCAGCAAGGAAGATACCGCTGGTCAGGAAGCCGGAGACTTCTTCAAAGGCTTCCTTCCGTTCTGGGGACCTATGGCCAATAGTAGAAACATACGTCAGCTAACACGGGTAGTTGAATCTACTATTACTGAAACTGCTGGTGCCCTTAGCAATCTGACAGCTGAGCTTCAGGCGGATAGGCTCATGACGTTGCAGAACCGTATGGTTCTAGACGTTATACTTGCAGATCGAGGTGGGGTATGCAGAATGATCCAATCGAGCTGCTGTGTCTTTATTCCTAATAATGCTCCAACAGTCTATGAGGCGATCTCTAAGTTGCACAAGATTTCAGACTCCATACATGTAGACAAGGGAAACTGGTCCTCATGGATTGGTTTTGGACTCTGATCTCAGCGTGGGGATGGAAGGTTCTAATGGTCATTGGTGTCATCCTAGTATTCCTATTCTCATGTTGTCTGATTATCCAGTGTGGTCCTGCTCTGTGTAGTCTTTGTGCTGCGACTTGTCTCAGAAAACCACCTGCATTTGGAGAAAAGACACGAGAAAGGATGATGATACAACAACATGTCACTGACCTGATGAGCATAGAACTAGATTCTGACATAGACTGAGTAATTGCCTATGTAAGGGCAAAAGGAGGGTCTGAGGTTCCGTGACGGTTCCATGACGACTTGAACCCGTGTTTTCAAGTTTGTCGGAAATACATAATATTGGTATCAGCGAACCGCAAATGATCCATTTAGTATATCCTAGTGTTTTCGCTACGCTACGAGCAAGAGCACTCCTTCCATTGACATATTTCTGATATACCCACGGCATCCATCTTAGATCATGGCCGCCATTTTGTGTTTCCTTGCCCTCACATATGCAATAGCCTCTGATCATCTCATTCACTTCACTTTGATTAAGGACACGTAGCCGTAGCCGGAGATTCACCTCTTACATGACACGTGCACCTTAAACCAGATCACGCTGTAGCTGCATGACTCGACAAAGGCTGCCTCCTCTGCCCGAGGCCAGTCCTGCCAAACTGGTCTTCGTGTCCATTGTACCTGATCATGATTAGGCGGCCGAAGCCGGTAACCTTGCCCATTTACAACCCACAAACATCCCTTATCCCGCTTTTCTATCTTCCACACCTGGCTCTGTTTCTTTCTTTCTGAATCTTTATTAGGGGGAGGTAACGAACTTTACGATGAGGCGGTCCGGGTCCTGAATGCAATATTGACAGGGAATTGTGACAAACTAGTGGGAACCCCTCTTTTCGCAATGTTTGGCCTCAGATATTATCGACGGTTCCTGTGTAACACCAAATATTTATTGTTTTAGACACAAAGGTTTTGGGAATGTATTACATGTAAAGAATTTGCCCCCAGCATAAAATTTCGTATATAAGGAGCAACCCACTTTGTACAAATCGAACAGGCTCCTAGTCTCTGCCCGTGTGTAGATTCTGTGACTTCTGTGTCCCTGCAGTAATAAACCTTTGGTCTTTGACGCCACCATCGAGAAGCCCGTGTTTCTGTTCATTTGTGCACCAAGGCAGGTGGAACTCCGGGGTCTTCGGGTGTTGTACCCTGACACCTCTGGACGGAACCAAAAAGTCCAGAACTCCACCTGGACCAAGAAGATCCACTGCATGTAGGTCCCTACTTTTATAAAAAGGACGGTCTCTTATACAGAAAAGGAGGACCCCAACAACCGTCCCAGTTAATAGTTCCAGGACCCTTCCGCGACAAAGTATTGTTTCTGGCTCATAGCCATCTACTTGGGGGTCATTTCAGTGACGGAAAGACGAGTCAGGCTATCCTAGAAAAGGTTTACTGGCCAGGCATCCACCAGCAAGTCAAACAGTACTGTAGAGCCTGCCCCATTTGCCAGAAGAACAGCCGGTATCGCCCTCCTAGAGTCCCTCTACAACCCCTTCCTTTGATAGACATCCCCTTCAGTAGAGTAGGGATGGATATTATAGGTCCTATGCTCCCATCCCGAAGCGGTTGTCGGTACGCGTTAGTCCTAGTGGATTACGCCACCCGCTTCCCTGAAGCCATCCCTCTCCGCTAGCCTACCAGTCAGAACATTGCTAAATCCCTAATATCCATCTTTTCTCGGGTAGGCTTTCCCAGAGAAATCCTGACTGACCAGGGAACTCCCTTTGTATCCTCCCTCATGAAACAGGTATGCTCCCAACTAGGTGTGAAACAAATCAGAACATCCGCATACCACCCCCAAACGGATGGTCTGGTGGAGCGGTATAACGCCACCCTGAAAACTACCCTGAAGAAACTCTTGGCCTTGGAGAGTAAGAGGTGGGAGGAAATGCTACCGCTAGCCCTCTTTGCCATCCGCTGCAAGGTCCAAAGCAGCACAGGGTTTTCCCCTTATGAACTTCTGTATGGTAGACCCCCTCGTACCCGACTAGATATGGCCAGAGAGGCGTGGGAGGCGGAACCCAACCGAACCCGACCTCTGCCGGAGTACGTACAAAACCTCAGAACCCACCTGGGGCAAATAAGGGACATTGTACGCCAGAATCTGGTAGCAGCCCAAGCTAAACAAAAGCAACAATATGACAAGGGTACCAAACCTCGTTCCTTTCTTCCTGGCCAATTGGTCCTCCTCTTAATGCCCTCTTCCGACCACAAACTGTTAGGGCAGTGGCAAGGTCCCTTTCCGATTCTGAGACAGGTCACTCCCGTGACCTATGAAATCGAGCTCGACCCTGTCCGTCGAACCACACAAATCTTCCATGTGAATCTATTAAAGGAGTGGGTCGGACCTCGTCCGGTCCTCCTGAACAACTGTCCAGAACCGGAACTCTCCTATGAGGTCTGTATAGACTCAGAACTTGGGGATCAACGGAAACAGGAACTTAGGTCCGCCCTTCAACCCTTACAGCAGGTATTCTCCTCCTCTCCTGGCCTCACCTCAGTAGTCAAACATGCCATCATCACGGAACCAGGGAAAACGGTCCGTCAGCGGCCTTACCGGCTACCTGAGGCTCGTAGACCCATTATCAGAGAGGAGGTAGCCCAGATGCTCCACATGGGGATCATCGAGCCTTCCAGTAGCGATTGGAACTCGCCGATAGTATTAGTCCCCAAACCAGACGGGTCGGTCGTTTTTGTATCGATTTCCGAGAAAACAACAAGATCTCCTCCTTCGATACATACCCTCTACCCCGGGTTGATGAAATGATCGAGCGTATCGGTAGAGCCAAATTCATCAGCACGCTAGACCTTTGTAAAGGTTATTGGCAGATTCCCTTACGTCCTGCCGACAAGAAGAAGACGGCCTTCTCCACCCCCGAAGGCCTATACCAATTTACGGTGATGCCCTTTGGGCTCCACGGGGCTCCAGCCACCTTTCAGCGAGCCATGAATTTGGTATTACGGCCCCATGTTTCTTACGCTGGGGCCTATCTGGATGACATTATCATCTATAGTGATGACTGGGACCAGCACTTATGTCATCTAGCTAAAGTAATACACTCTCTGGGGTCTTATGGGTTCACGATCAATCCCTTGAAAACCACCTTGGCTGCTCAGACGGTGAAATATTTGGGTTTCCTGTTGGGGGAAGGGCTGATCCGCCCTCAAAACAACAAAATTGCCGCTATCCACGCCATTCCTTTTCCCCAGACCCAAAAAGAGCTACGAGCCTTCCTAGGCCTTTTAGGGTATTACAGGCGCTTTATCCCCGGGTTTTCTCAGATCGCAGCTCCCCTCACAGACCTGTTAAAGAAAACCGTAAAAACCGAAGAAGCGCTGAGACAACCACACCCCTCCTTGTTGGATGCCTTCCAACGATTAAAAGACATCCTACTATCCAGTCCCGTTCTCATCAGTCCAGACTATTCAAAACCCTTTATACTCCAGACTGACGCTTCCAAGCAGGGGCTGGGAGCAGTTCTCTCTCAGAAAGATCACAATGGAGAGGAACGGCCCATCCTTTTCTTGAGTAGAAAACTGTTTCCCCGGGAGAGAAACTATGCTGTAGTTGAGAAGGAGGCCCTCGCCATCAAATGGGCGGTAGACAGTCTCCGCTACTATCTTGAAGGTAGAGAATTTGTACTATACACTGACCATGCCCCTCTGGAATGGATGGCCCGTAACAAGGGACACAACGAAAGAGTCCTTCGTTGGTTCCTTTCCCTGCAACCCTTCAGGTTCAAGACTCTCCACAGGAAGGGCGCAGATCAAGCCAACGCTGACTATCTTTCTCGATATCCTTGCCAAATTACCCGATCAAGAAAGACAGCTAGGGGAAGGGGATGTGATGGGAGCACGGCCTCTTCAGCACGGATATCACGTCACCCCTCTCGATCACCACCACAATCCCCTGTTGCCCGGACTACCAAAACAACCCGGACTCCACCCCTTTCTTTTTCCCTACAGGAACCAGTACCAACGCGGGACACAACGGAAGTACATCCCCTCGACCCCGGAAGTCCCTCCCCCTTTCGGGAGGCGGATCACAGAAAAGCCGGAAGAACCAACAACACAGCGTTCAAGCAGGAAGACTCGTGGCAGGAGACGGCGTGCGAAGAACCCCCGGAGAAGAGAGACGATCCGGAACCAGGAGACGAGGTCTGGACGGAGGACTGGTGGAGTCCAGAGGAGGACGCTGGAGAGCGGCCGCAACTCAAGGACGGAGTTGCGGCGGGCCAAGTGAGTACCAGTTCCGTGTGTGTGTAAATATTAGGCGTTACGAGAGTGTGTAAATAAGTAGTCTGTACATATCCCCGTGTATAAAATAGTTCCCTCCTCACGATTCACCGTGCACTGTGTATAGATTGTATATACGTGTGAGAGTGGCACTATCACGACTGTAGATAAATACCCTTGCACGTCCCGACACCAACGTCACCCTATTCCCTGTCCGCGCTATATCTCCACCCCTCTTACCTTCCCGTCCCTTTCCTCACAGTCGTTCTAGCCCCAACACTCCGGTGAAGGAACAGGATCTTGTCCTTAGATCCACCGACAGAGCTAACGGCCATATTTTCTCTCTCCTTTTCCCCCCCTCCGAGGAACCACCGTCCGGGAGCTGAGCCTATTGACACCTCGAGGATTGGCCCGACTACCGTCAAGACCAACGGCTGTCCCTGGAAGACCATACCCGGACGACTCCCTACCTCGGAACCGGAACCCACAATCCTTTTGGAACTCTCTACTTCCCTGTATTATACCATTGCACCTTTGTACAGTAATAAACACCGGCTACGAAATAGCCCACTACATACGGCCTCCACGCCTGTTATTCCGGTCTGCTACCCCCACCAGCCCACACTGTCCCAGTGCATGATGGGAACTGGGAAAACCAAACTACCAAGCCAATTCTTATACTGGGAAGGAAGCAAGCTTCCGGGGACCGGTTTCTGGCATTTCAGCCGTCGTCGGCCCGGCTTGCTTGAATCCTGATGGTGCAATGAGCAAGGGACTCACATCTGAGTATACCCTTCCACGCTTATGGTGGACAAAATGATTCAGAAAAGGGGGGTGGTGATGAACAGAGTGTCTGAATTAAGCAGACCACTCTTACCCAGTCCAAAGATCAGGGCTTGATCCATCACCGTTTTTTAGCTCACTGCACCATCCCAGCTCAGAACCTGGCTACATGCAAATTAGTCTGTTCCTGTCCCAGTGCATGATGGGAACAGGGCAAACCAAACTACCAAGCCAATTCTTATACTGGGAAGGAAACAAGCTTCCTGGGACCGGTTTCTGGCATTTCAGCCGTCGTCTGCCCGGCTTGCTTGAATCCTGATGGTGCAATGAGCAAGGGACTCACATCTGAGTATACTCTTCCACGCTTATGGGAGCTTATGTGAGCTAAATAACGGTGATGGCTCAAGCCCTGATCTTTGGACTGGGTAAGAGTGGTCTGCTTAATTCAGACACTCTGTTCATCACCACCCCCTTTTCTGAATCGTTTTTGGCCACTATAGGTGTGGCAGGGTATACTCAGACATGAGTCCCTTGCCCACTGCACCATCAGGATTCAAGCAAGCCGGGCCGACGACGGCTGAAATGCCAGAAACCGGTCCCCGGTAACTTGTCTCCTTTCTGGTGAAGAATTGGCTTGGTAGTTTGGTCTGCCCTGTTCCCATGATGCACTGGGCCAGGGACAGACTAATTTGCATATATCCAGGTTCTGAGCTGGGATGGTGCAGTGAGCTAAATAACGGTGATGGATCAAGCCCTGATCTTTGGACTGGGTAAGAGTGGTCTGCTTAATTCAGACACTCTGTTCATCACCACCCCCTTTTCTGAATCGTTTTTGGCCACTATAGGTGTGGCAGGGTATACTCAGACATGAGTCCCTTGCTCACTGCACCATCAGGATTCAAGCAAGCTGGGCCGACGACGGCTGAAATGCCAGAAACCGGTCCCCGGTAGCTTGTCTCCTTTCTGGTGAAGAATTGGCTTGGTAGTTGGTCTGCCCTGTTCCTATGATGCACTGAGCCAGGGACAGACTAATTTGCTTATAGCCAGGTTCTGAGCTGGGATGGTGCAGTGAGCTAAATAACGGTGATGGATCAAGCCCTGATCTTTGGACTGGGTAAGAGTGGTCTGCTTAATTCAGACACTCTGTTCATCACCACCCCCTTTTCTGAACCCCTTTTCTGAATAGTTTTTCGCCACTATAGGTGTGGCAGGGTATACTCAGACATGAGTCCCTTGCTCACTGCACCATCAGGATTCAAGCAAGCCGGGCTGACGACGGCTGAAATGCCAGAAACCGGTCCCCGGTAGGTTGTCTCCTTTCTGGTGAAGAATTGGCTTGGTAGTTTGGTCTGCCCTGTTCCCATGATGCACTGGGCCAGGGACAGACAAATTTGCATATAGCCAGGTTCTGAGCTGGGATGGTGCAGTGAGCTAAATAACGGTGATGGATCAAGCCCTGATCTTTGGACTGGGTAAGAGTGGTCTGCTTAATTCAGACACTCTGTTCATCACCACCCCCTTTTCTGAATCGTTTTTGGCCACTATAGGTGTGGCAGGGTATACTCAGACATGAGTCCCTTGCTCACTGCACCATCAGGATTCAAGCAAGCCGGGCCGACGACGGCTGAAATGCCAGAAACCGCTCCCCGGTAGCTTGTCTCCTTTCTGGTGAAGAGTTGGCTTGGTAGTTTGGTCTGCCCTGTTCCCATGATGCACTGGGCCAGGGACAGACTAATTTGCATATAGCCAGGTTCTGAGCGGGGATGGTGCAGTGAGCTAAATAACGGTGATGGATCAAGCCCTGATCTTTGGACTGGGTAAGAGTGGTCTGCTTAATTCAGACACTCTGTTCATCACCACCCCCTTTTCTGAATCGTTTTTGGCCACTATAGGTGTGGCAGGGTATACTCAGACATGAGTCCCTTGCTCACTGCACTATCAGGATTCAAGCAAGCCGGGCCGACGACGGCTGAATTGCCAGAAACCGGTCCCCGGTAGCTTGTCTCCTTTCTAGTGAAAAATTGGCTTGGTACTTTGGTCTGCCCTGTTCCCATGATGCACTGGGGCAGGGACAGACTAATTTGCATATAGCCAGGTTCTGAGCTGGGATGGTGCAGTGAGCTAAATAACGGTGATGGATCAAGCCCTGATCTTTGGACTGGGTAAGAGTGGTCTGCCTAATTCAGACACTCTGTTCATCACCATCCCCTTTTCTGAGTCGTTTTTGGCCACTAAAGGTGTGGCAGGGTATACTCCGACATGAGTCCCTTGCTCACTGCACCGTCAGGATTCAAGCAAGCCGGGCCGACGACGACTGAAATGCCAGAAACTGGTCCCCGGTAGCTTGTCTTCTTTCTGGTGAAGAATTGGCTTGGTAGTTTGGTCTGCCCTGTTCCCATGATGCACTGGGCCAGGGACAGACTAATTTGCATATAGCCAGGTTCTGAGCTGGGATGGTGCAGTGAGCTAAATAACGGTGATGGATCAAGCCCTGATCTTTGGACTGGGTAAGAGTGGTCTGCTTAATTCAGACACTCTGTTCATCACCACCCCCTTTTCTGAATCAGTAGGTAGAGGAGCAGTGAAAGTTTGTTAAACAAAGCAGGAAGTTTTGCATAACGCACATAAAGTGGTCGGTACCACACACTAGAGGGCTACTTATACCTAAGTAGGTCTATCTGGTGTGGAAAAATACGAGAGGGCTGCCTATACCTAAGTAGGTCCATCTGGTGTGGCAAAATATAAGAAACTTGGATCAAAATAAACACAGGACCAGCTCATTGTTGCTCATGATGGTTAAGAGAGTAGGAGCCGCGTGCTACCTCAAAACAAGGTAGACCGCAAGGAAGACCTCTCAAGGTGGTACCTTTTTTAGGGTTGATTTAGGGTTGATTGGGCGACGTGGGTCAGAGCACCAGTAACACAGTGTTTTTATCAACATTAACATCAACATCTAAACTAACTCCTACGGCAATTGAATAAGTACACCAGTGGTGCGCGCTCAAGGGGATATAAGCCATATTCTACAATAGAGAAATATGAGATCTGGGAAAGTTTGTCAGGCAAATATAGGCAAAAACAAAAAAAATAATGAAAACGTCAAAGAGGAAGGGCTAGACACAAGCCAAAAAAGAAGTACTCCAAGACAGAGAGAGAGAGTCTCAGGACCGAAACCGGTCGCAACATCTCTCAGCCCTGGTAAACATACCGGGATCCCAAAAATGTTCTTTTTAAAAGATCCAATGGCTGCTATTTATGCACCATCAGCTGAAGCAGCCCGGCTGCCAAGCCCCATAGCACCAGTAACAAGGGCGAGTAAAAGTTACGATAAATCGGGAACGACCGAGCAACAGCAAAAGCATGCAATCACCTTCAGTAAGGGATGTCCCCCTTCCGTGCAGCAACCTTCAAACAACTCAAATACTCATAAAATAAATAAAAAAACACAAAAAACAATCGTGGAAACGCAAATAGGTAGATTGGTAACAGCAATAGCTCAGATACACCAGATTACTCCACCAACAAACCACGCATTGGAATAAGTGCAAATGAGGACAATAAAAACGAGCACTTGGAGGAAATAAAAAACAAACTGAATGATCAGGAGGACCAGAAAAGGCGCCTAGATAACACCTGGTCAAGCTCATTCTCATTATCAAATGATGCCAACATGTTGCAAATAGTAGATAACAATACCCAAACACAAGAATTAATGAACACTGTAATTAAAGGGAATATCGCATTACTGCCTATCATGACACAACCTACTGAAAAGGGAGCATCAGGAGGAGCTGAAATGATGGTATCTACTTCAAATCATGGTCAAAGACCAGACCAACAGACAAACACACAAGAGGAGGGAAGACAGCCAACAGAAAAGGAGCAATTAAACCTGTCATCTCCAATAACAATTTCATCGGTCAGCAGGATTGATAAACAGCTGAATGTACAGGAGGAAGGGAGCTTCTCGATGAAAATGAATCAATTCAATATGTAAACTCTGATAACAATTTCATCGGGAAGTAGGATTGACCCAGAGTCTGCGGGTACTGGAAACTCCATTGATGAACTGCACGTGGCCCCATGGAGTAATACTCTACTAAGCACATTGGAACAAGCAATCAGGGTACTGAACTTTCAATCAGATAAAATGGAAGTCCAGATTGACTTAATAAATCTAATTGCTGGTCACATTGCAGGTATAAATACCAAGCTGGATTCAATCACTTCCTTTGTAATGCGTAGGGGAACCCCGGAATCACAAACAAACAAACACCCCCTGCAGTATAACTGTGGATGTGGCAAAATAATAGATAAACTGGCAAATTTGCTCAAAATATTAAATGATATCCTAGGGGCAGTGCAACTAACAGCAAAATCAAAATATACAAAGGAAGCCAAAAAGGTCACAGAGGAAACGGAGCCAGTGAAATATATATGTAAAGGGACAGGTGAAATTAACAAGGGAGAAGCCGAACAGGAGGAAATAAAGGTTCAAAGTGCGAAAACAATGGACCACCGAAAGGAAATTACACAAAGCACTATTGACACTTCAAAAACTGCAAAACCTACAAAAAGACAAAGGAAACGTGCTAGAAAGGGTAGGACAAAATACAATATTCAACCAACTACAAAATCAGAGAAAATGTTTCCTATTTTTTCAAACCAAAACACACAAAGGAAAGAATATAAGGCATTGATACAAGGTATAGAGAAGGATTCAATAACGGGCCCAGACCAACCGAATCATACATCAGATTCTAACAGCTTCAATACAAAGCAAAATGCATTAAGTGCTCTGGCTATTCCTAACAAAGAGAAAATTAATCAGATGTGTCTTATAACACCTACCTAACAGGCAGCCACAGACCACATGCCAACTTCCGGAATCTTAAAAAAACAACTTGAAGGAACCCAACATATTGACAAGGGAGAAAATGCAGAAAAAACTATGCAGGTCCAAACACAAGTGATATCCAAAGAGGGGAGAGGCTCCAGCTCAGATTATGGAGTTCAAGAACCCTGCAGGGAAAAGAAGGGCAAACAAAGGCAATTAATAATTCAACATACTAAAAAGGGAGAAGAGGCCGAAAATATATCGTAGGTTCCAGCAAGGACCACAGCCAAAGACGAAAGAGGTATCACTCCAGAAAATGGATGGCAAATAGTTAGGAGGAAAAAGAAGGACATAAAACGAGAAAAGCAAGAAAGAAGTGAAGGAACACCAGGTAATAAGGTGTACAAGCAAACAGACAGCAACGAACATAGTAGCCAAAATGCAATAAAAGTTACAATAAATAGAAAAGGCAGAGTATGTAGGATGCCCTCTATCGACCTGCAGAGCGAGCCAAAAGGACCTTTAATACATATAGAAGCAGGAAAACTGGAGCAAGAGTCCAAGGAAGCAAAAAAAATGGATACTCCGCAGGAAAAGATCAGTAATGAACAAAGAAGTCAAGACAGACATGTTAATAATGGAATTACGAACAACATAAATACTCAGATAGAAAAAGAGGATAGAGCGGGAAGTGTAAGTAACTTGTGGGAGTATACATCAAAATTGACATTTGTGACAGCAAGATATACTAAATAGAGGGAACCTCCTAAGGTTGTTTGAAGAAATCCCAGAGTTAAAAGAAATAACATCGCATGATCTCCTAGCTGTGGAATTTAAGAATTCCCCAGAAAATCCGGATATAAAAGAGACTTTGACTACCTGGACCACAAAGGAACTAGTGGACAGGATATAGGCTACCAGAGTAATATTCGAATCCTGGGGAATCATACTGAGGCCATACAAACACCCACGGTACTCTTACCCCTTCCTGACAAATCAAAAGTACACACCTGCAAAAAAGCAAATAACATGCTTACACGGCGCCCGATCCACTTCGCCAACAGGGCAAACAAATCCAAAGGAGGGGAATGAAATAGCAAGGCAAGCCAACCCTGTACAGCCTACAGAGGACAGGACAGACTGGTCCTGGGTGCCAAAAGTCCTTAGTCACACACGTACCTAAAAAAATTCAAACTCACTTAGGATGGATAACAAATAGGGGCAGAAAATTCAAGCAGACGAATTGGACTCAATAATTTCTTAGAGGCCGTCCCACAAGTTAGGGGAAATAAGGCAGAACACGATAAAAATATGTTCATGGAATGTCCATGGTTTTAAAAATATGGGGCTGGACCACGAAACTCTGTCCTTCCTCGAACAACAAGACATAATATTGCTTCAAGAAACATGGAACATGACCCCAACAGCAATATCAGACTATATAGAACATCACATTTTAGCAGAAAAATTTGCAAGATTTGGCCACCCAAGAGGAGGCTTATCAACCTATATATCACAAAGACATGGTTGGCAAACAGAAGAGCTAGAAACCGGCCTAAACTGGCTGCCAGATACAAAACTTATTGGAAAGCGAAATTCGAACAATCTAGACTGGCAATTAATACTAGTTTATGTTCACCCTGCAATAAAAATCAGAAGGAAAAATTTACAACAATAATGAATCTGATCAGCGCACTGCATACATCACACAAATTCTGCCCAGTGATCATTTCAGGAGACTTAAACAGTAACCTAATAACACAGAATAACAGAAAGAGGCATGAGAACTGGGGATACCAAATAATACCTCAAACTTAGAAAAGCATGGCTTGACAATCCTGAATGATAACATTATAGTGGATATACTAGCTGCAAGAATGTATTCAAATGGAAAGAGTCAATCTACAATAGACTTTACCATCACTAGCAGCAATCTAGTCCCAAGAATAGACTCATTCCAAGTTTGCCCACGCATAGAAAGTGACCACCACCCACACATCACAACCCTAAATATAAACCTGGCCCGGGCGCAAAAATTAAACTTGCTGGGACAATACGCAGAAAATTTTAACCTGAGGAAATTAAGATGGCAAGGACTACATATGAGGACCATAATGGACTCTATTAAACAACACATAAGTCAAACAGGTTCCTTGATAGAAGAAAATCAAATAAAAACCTGGGAAGACCTGTGCCTCTTCCTTACCCGGAACTTTCCCGCTACCAGTAGAAACAGAAAAAGGATACACAGCAGAAAAGATCCATGGTTTAACCTTGCACTACGAGACGAAAAGAGAATGATGGCAAAAGAGGTACGAACTCACACTATAGCAGCTAAATTGAGTAAGAGCACAAATAAGAATAAAATAAAGGATCTACAGAAAAATTATAAAAAGATGCCGAGGGAACTAAAGACAGAATATAAATAAAAAATCTGGACAAAACTACTGTGGGCTAGCACATTGCCAAACAGTAGGGAATTCTTGGGCATCATTAACAACATGACAAAGGGAAAACAATTACAACACGATGAGTTAATTGGGGAAAAAACTGGATACAACATGTACACAATAGGTACAGCAAAGGAGGAATGATAAGTGTGTAATGACAACAGACTACACAAAACCCCCAAAAGATATAAGACCTGATGGAGAAGAAAATACCGGTCAAGTAGAGAGATACAATCATTTAAAGGAGCTGACTGGCAAAAAGCAATTGAGAGGAATACTAAAAAGATTAAAAATGTAGGGAGCAGCAGGTCCGAATGGATTGCCCAACACACTATTTAAACACGCTCCAGACTTTTGGGCTGTTTACCTCACGCCTCTGTTTAATCAGATCTACAGACAGAACACCGTCCCCAAATCTTGGAAGGGAAACATCATTCACCCAATATTTAAGCAGGGAAGCCACAAGAATCCAGAAAACTATAGATTGATTTCATTGATGGATGTTGAGGCCAAACTATACGGATCATGCCTACTTCGCCACCTGCAAGATTGGATGGATGAGACAAGTATTATCCCCATACTCCAAACCGGCTTTAGACCAGGCATGGGCACTTTTACAAATCTGGCTACGTTGGCACTTTTAATTGAAAAAGAAAGAAGAAGGAAAACACGCTGTTTGCATGCTTTGTCGACTTGAAAGCTGCATTGGACAAAGTAAGCAGAAATCGCCTCTGGGAAAAACTAAGAGCATGGGGGCTACCACGAAAACTACTGGATGCAATATTAGCCCTGCATAGTGACACTTGGGCAAGAGTGAAACTAGGCGATGGACGAAGTACCACCACCAGTATAAATACTCAGCAAGGCCTAAAACAAGGCTGCGTCTTAGCCCCGAGCGTATTCAATTTATTTATGGCAGATATTAGTAAATACATGCTAGCAGCCGAATGCCATTTGCCAAATTTAGGTAATGATGCAATACCCTTTTTACAATACGCAGACGGTATAGTGGTGCTGAGCCAAAGCCCCATCGGACTACAAAGAGCAATAAACAACTTAGCCACCTACTTGGATGGAGACAACTTGGAATTAAATAAAGACAAAACCAAGGTCGTACGCCTTGTGGACCATAAAAAACCCAATTTCAAATGGTTCATAAAAGGGACTATAATTGAAGAACAAGCGGCCTATAAATACCTCGGCTTAAAAATGGGGAGTGGCTCCAGGCACAAGGAACACAAAACGGACCTAGAAGCAAAATCTCAATCGTTAATTTTTGCGTACAGATTATTGAGCAAAAAACGGGGTTGCCCGAACTACGAAAATCTTTTAAAAGTTATGGCCGCACAAATAGTACCGACATTGTCATATGCCCTTGTGGTCTGGTGTGGCAAGGAGGTAGTACTGCTAGACGAGCTTCAGACAAAGGTTTATAAAGCCGTTTTCAATTTACCAAGGTTCACCGCCCCAGCACAGATCCAGCTGGAATTTGGTCTTCAAAATCAGAAATTCCGGAGCATGAGCGGCTTCGTGAAATTTTGCCACAAATTCCGTGCATCTGAACCAGGGACATTGAACAGTCTATGCTGGAAAGAAATCAAAACTCAAATGGATCAGGACACGCCACACTCTATCTGAGAGGATCATTGGCGGAACTGGACACATAAAGGACATTGGACAGCCAGATAGACCGGGCAGAGTTTGGCAAATCGGCAAATAGGACAGCAAGAAGAAGTTCTTCTTAGAAGATAAAATAACAACCTCGAAAAGTAGACATGGGTGGACTGTGATTAACTCCTACATATTACCAAAGCCGAATGCCTACTAAGTAACTCACTTCAGTGTAGAACTAAAAAAAAGTTTCACCAATTACCGTTTGGGAATGCATGATTTAAAAGATCCACAACCGTGCTGAAAAAGCAACCAACATGCAGCTCACTGTCGACTATGTGGTTTTTGTAACGAAACATTAACTCACCTTCTTTGTGCTTGCCCCGCAGTTAAGGAACTAAGAAGGGGGCTTTTAAAACAGATTTTTAATGAATTAAAGATTTGTACGTGCAGGCAAGCTGTGATATGTTGGTTGGAAGGCTCCTCTGTAATGTTGGCGTGCTGAGGGGTAAAATATCTGGCAAAAGTAAGAGAACTTTTAAAGCAAGCTGATTTAGAGGAAATTGATACCGTACGAACAAGGACAGCAGGTACTCCGAATACGACTCTCCTTTGCCAGCTCAAATAGAACAAGGACTATCCCACAAGAAAATAGGAACAACACAGAAAAACTGTAGCGGACCAACAGATACCGGAAAGTTTGGCACTTTATATGGCTATTTTTCCTCAAACAATCTATTTTGGGATAATGTGGGTCATTGAAGCGCCTGGGAATGTTGTGAAGTATAGAATTTTGCAGATTGTTTATCCAGTTACCCAATATTTTAAGAGCTTTATTAATGTTATTGAGATTTTATTACTGCCAAGTTCATTGTCGATAAATTATATTTTATGGAAGAATAAGTTTAATACTCTTTTAAAGTGTAAATTGTAACCATTTTAAGTAATCATATACAAACTTTTTTTTTGGGACTTGACTTGAGTTTAGTATGCCTGAACTCAGAATAATAAAATACATCTTTTAGTAAAGTTTATTTTAATATTCTGTGTTTGCAAATACCACTTTTAGAAAGTAGGTATTTGCTTGTCTAACCATTCAAACCTGCCTCTGCTAGGTTATGTAGTCCTATGTCTGGTTTTGTGAGTGACAGGGCTGGGGAATTCCAGGAGAAAGGCTGAGTCACCCAGTGACGAATGGAGAGATCTGCATCTAGATGGGAGGGAGGAGTTGCACCTGAACCTTGAATAGGGCTGTACCTGCCTTCCACAATGCTGGCTCCACCCCCTGGGGAGTGGCTGATGTCTCTGCCCTGCACACTGAAAGAAGAGAAGGAGTCCTGTAAACAAAGTGCTCCAAGACTGTACTTGCCTTCAACAATGCTGGCTCCACCTCCTGTGGGGCGTCTGATGTGCTTGTCCTGCACTGTGAAAGGAATGGAGAAGTCTGGTAAACAGAGTGCTTCAGAACTGGTTTGGACTGGGCAAAGGCCCCTCTCCCCTCAGAGGACAAAGAATTTTGGGGTGTAAATATTGGGACCCTGATCCCATCCCATTAGATCACTTTTGGACTACAAGAAGAAACCTTTACTGAGGAGAGGAACCTGAAGAAACTGAGGAGAGACTATTCCCAAGCTGAAGTGCTGCTTAGGGGATTGGCCTGCAATGGTTGCCTTACTGCCAAAGGAAGGAGAAAGGAACTTTGTGTACTTTGCTTTCAACTTGTGAAGGATCTCCGAGGGCTTGGAAAAGAGCTTGCCTCCTGCTGAAGTCTCAGGGACAACAAACTTCACCCCCAGCTCCTCAGAGTTCTTTTGTAAGTGGCTGCTGCTATTTTGGGCCTTCTGAGGAACTGCGTGTCGCAAGGAGCTGGAAGTGCGACTCAACCAGAAGAAGCGTGTCGCCGTCGCTGTGCCTGGTGTCGCAACTCCGAAGGAGGGTGTCACCGCTGGAATTGTCACACTGCACCACATCGGAGAGAAGCGTGCCGCAATGAAGGAGAACCGTGTCGCCGTTGCTGCAACTCCAAAGGAGGGTGTCGCCGCTGTAGTTGTTGCACTGCACTGCATCAGGAGAAGAATCTCGCAACGAGGTTGGAGCGTGTCACCGTCACTGTGCCTGCCGTTGCAACTCCGGAGGAGGGTGTCGCCACTGGAACTGTCGCACTGTACCGCATCGATCAAGAGCACCTCGCATCCCCGAGTATCTTGGATGTAGCCTCTGTAGTTGTTGCATCGTGTGCAAACTTCACGCATCGTGGGAGAAGAGTTTTGCCGCTGGAGCTGCTGCCGCTGCAGTCCACGCATCGAGCCGAGAACTTCTCGCATCCCTGAGAAGCGTGCCGCATCTGGAAGATCTTCACGTCTTTATTTCTTTGTATCTGAACTTTGCCACATTTTGCCATCACTGCGACATTGCTTGGCATGGAAGCGCAACGCAACTTAAGGTACATTGACGCAGAGTGTCGCATCTAAGAACAGAACTGAACTAAGCTTAAATCTACCATCGTAAAGTAATCATACTTTGTATTTTTGACGTTTATGGTCTTGTGGTAACTCTATATAAAGTCTACTTCTTTTTTATATAAAACCTGTGTGGTGACCATTTATAGTGTGGTCATTTGGTTACTGTATGTGATCACAACTGCTTAACTTACAACGCCTCTGAAGTAAAGCCCTTCTTCTCGTGCCAAGCTACCAAGGGGGTGAGCAGGGGTTATTTTGGGAGTGTAATCCCCTTATCCGGACTAGAGGGGAGGGTCCCTATTTGTCACAAGTACCTACCTGTGCCAACTAGAGACCCCCAAATCTAACATTGGTGGTCAGCGGTGAGGATTCTGAATTTTCATTTGCGACTCATGTACAGTTACTGGTGAACACTATTTAGTGAATGCAGGCCATAACGATACCACATACTTTTTGATAGATTCCTTTTTGGATTTTTGTTCTATTTTTGAAAGATGCCTGATTCAGTTGTCATGGGAGATACAGAATCCATAGCCTCTATTGATTTTGAATGGGAAGAAGAGAAGCTGGAGAGCTACAAAGTTAATCAGCTGAAGTACTTTTGCAAAAAGTTCAATGTTTCCACTTCTGGATTTAGAGTGAAGGAAGAATTCTACAAGGCGCTGAGGGCCTGGACAGAAGCAAGAAAAACCCCTGTAATTGAGGGAGGGGATGACAATGCAGAAGTACAACAGGAAGGGCCATTGGGCTTAGGAGGAAAGAGAGCACCTTCCCCTGCAGGTAGCAAGGCTCCTAACAAAAGTCTGTTTCCAGAGGAGCTGGAGGACAGAGAGAGAAATAGAAGACATACAATGGAGCTGACAAAACTGAAGTTAAGTGGGCAGTTAGAATTTGAACTGCAGAAGGAGGTTAGCCCCGGAAGAGAAGAGAATACAATTTGACCATGAGAAGATTTTGAGGGAGTTGGATTTAAAAGCCAAAAGTTTAGAAGTTACTCCCTCTTGTGGGAGCATACCGTCAGTACATACAGAAAGTAGAGTGTATATTCCCAAGGATGTGGTGAAGGAGTTTTACAAAAATGATGATATTGGTCAGTGGCTCAGAGCCTATGAGGTAGCCATGTCTTCCCATCGGGTCCCTGAGAGCGGGGTTGTGGGGAAGGTTCCTTAGTGAGGGGCGGGATACATTGTTAGACTTGCCTTCTGATGTCCACAATTCATACAGCCACATGAAAGATGCATTGATTTCTAGATATGGTTTGACACCTGAGCTCTATAGGCAGAGGTTCAGGAAATGCAAAAAGTTAATAAACAGTACTTGGGTTGAATATGGCACTTTCATTTGCAGAGCATTGGATGGTTTGGTAAAGGGCAGCAAGGTTAATAATTTTCAAGGTCTCTTTGATTTGATTGCATGGGAGCACTTGTCTGATAATTGTTTTCCAGAGCTGCGCCAGCATCTGATAGATAGCAAGCGACTAACCCTAGGAAACTTGCCGAGGAGGCGGACCGCTGGGTGAGCCCCTGGGTCCACAAGGGTCACATGGGAGACTCAGCCAAAGGTGGGCAGGGTCCCCAGCAGAAGAGTGGGGGGTACAAGGGTAAACAGAAGGAGTTCTGCAATGGGCCCCAATGCAGTCCCCAGGGGAACCCCGTGAAAGGTTCCCAGCCTCCCCCTGAGAGAAAGCAAGGGGCCCGACAGGTAGTCCTGTTTCCCAGGGGCCCCTAAAGTGTTACAAGTGTGGCGACCTGGGTCATAATGCAAATGATACCAAGTGCCGCCTGTTTGGTAAACCAGCACCTACTGGTGCTCTGCCCTGGCAGATGGCTAGTGTAGCCTTGGGGGAGGAGATTGATGTCCAAGGTGGGTGGGGTCCCGCACAGATGACCTTAGTCTCTTTAGGAGACAGTGAGATGGTCTCAGTAGCTCAGCTGCCCAGGAACACTAA
This sequence comes from Lissotriton vulgaris, assembly GCF_964263255.1. NCBI lineage: Eukaryota > Metazoa > Chordata > Amphibia > Caudata > Salamandridae > Lissotriton > Lissotriton vulgaris. The sequence continues at coordinate 1,105,765,688 of NC_141695.1, forward strand.
GAAATATGGGCAGCGAGTGACCGTCAACGGCCAAAAAGTGGAGGCTCTTAGAGATACTGGAGCCAGTGTGACAGCTATCAGGTGTCACCTGGTGTCTCAAGAGCAGATTGTCCCTCATGCATTTTGCCGAGTTGTTAACGCCGACAACACAGAGAGTCATTGTCCAATGGTTGAGGTTCCATTTGAGTGGGGGGGGTCCTATGGTACTCTTCAGGTAGCTGTGAGGCCCGCCATGCCTGTTGACTGTTTGTTAGGAAATGATTTGGAGAGCTCCCCTTGGAGGAAGAGGAAGCGTGTCGCTGCTGCTGCCGTCGCAACTCCGAAGGAGGGTGTCGCCACTGTAGTTGTCGCACTGCATCAGGAGAAGAATCTCGCAACGAGGTCGGAGCGAGTCGCCGTCGCTGTGCCTGCCATCGCAACTCCGAAGGAGGAGTTCGCCGCTGGAACTGTTGCACTTCACTGCATCGATCAAGAGCACCTCGCATCCCCGAGAAGCGCGCGGCCGTCAGAGTTGCCGCCGTCGCACCTTGGATGTCACCGCTGTAGTTGTCCCATCGTGCGGAAGCTTCACGCATCGTGGGAGAAGAGTGTCACCGCTGAAGCTGCTGCCGTCAGATCGTGGAACAAGGGTGTCGCTGCTGCAGTCCACGCATTGAGCCGAGAACTTCTCGCATCCCCAAGAAGCGTGCCACATCTGGAAGATCTTCACGTCTTTACTTCTTTATATCTGAACTTTGCCGCATTTCCCATCGCTGCGACATTGCTTGTCATGGAAGCGCAACGCAACTTAAGGTACATTGACGCAGAGTGTCGCATCTTATAACTGAACTGAACTAAGCTTAAATCTACCATCTTAAAGTAATCATAGTGTGTATTTTTGTCGTTAATGGTCTTGTGGTAACTCTAAATAAAATCTACTTATTTTTTATTTAAAACCTGTGTGGTGTCCATTTGTAGTGTTGTCACTGGGTTACTGTATGTGGTCACAACTGCTGAAGTAAAGCCCTTCTGCTTGTGCCAAGCTACCAAGGGGGTGAGCAGGGGTTATTTTGGGAGTGTAATCCCCTTATCCTGACTAGAATAGAGGGTCCCTATTTGTCACAAGTACCTACCCGGGCCTACTAGAGACCTCCAAATCTAACAACTTTCATTTTGAGAGATAGACAACCTAATGCTGCATACAATTTCAAAATTTAATGGTAACTGTTAATAAGAAATCACTTCTGCTGCCAAAGAGGGTAAATATTTACAAACATAGCTTTCAGTTACATTCATGAGAGACAAACAGTTATAAAATAGATTAGAAACATATCACCAGAATAACTCTTCTTTGAAAGATGTTGATGTTCAAACTCTTATTTACCTGATAGGTCATAGAAGATTTAATCCCAGGTTTATTACGTGGAGTACCCAACTGACTCCTGCATACCCATAAGGCTACCTATCGAGAATGGTATTATCAGTATCACTAAAAATAATTTCAACACTAGGTGAACATTTCTTTTCATTGCTTCTCTCCATAAAAAACTACTACTAAATGATACAAAATTCTGAAAACTGATGTATATATTCAGTTCAATATATAGTCCAGGTTTTCAAGAATCAGGTTACAGGAAACCTATCAGCTTTGTCTGGATACCTAGGAATCCTAACTTCTAGCTTCTATCACCAAATAAGTTTCCATCTCAATACTTCTTGATACTTCACAAAATCTTAAAGACTCAAAATATTTTTCTCAGTTCAGTGCATCATGCATTCAAGGAGGTTCTAGATAGGTAAAATATAATCCTGTAACTTAACTGCATAGGATTCCAGTTTTGCCCGGGCCAAAAAGGATCTTTCAGGTGCTGGATATTTGTGATTTGGTTTTCTTATTCTTTGCGACTGGTTGTTCAGTCTCTAAAGCCCATGTGTATGAATCCATTTAGCATTGCTTAATAGATCGAATCACAATTTTGGGCCGTTAAAAAATGCTAAATAAGCTTTCCATGTGTACAAAAGGGTAAAGTCAATCGCAAAATATGATTTCGACCAAGTAGAAATCACATTTTGCTATTCCCAAGAAAGGAAATCGCAAATAGGTATTTCCTCTTTACGATTTCATGTGTACCAATAGTTTTGCATTTGCTAATTTTCGATATTCCTATGAGGAAATCACTAATTAGGAAATGCAGAACCATGTGTACCTATGGCCCCTAGGCCCATAGGACAGAATGGGTTTGCATTTCCTAAATGACGATTTCCTAATAGCGTTTAGGACTCTGTCGGAATTCCGAACAGGAAATTGCTATTTTACTACATTCAATTTTGCATTTCCTAAATAGTGACTGTGAGAAGTTGGCCTGGTATATGGTGTCCACTATTCAAACTGGTCACCTTGCACCAGTCATAACAACCCTTAAGGTGATTTAAGAGGTCAAAGATAACCTTAGAAAGCTATCCAAGTGATAGCTGTGGAGAGCAGCCTCCAGGCTTAGTCTCGATGGAATGTTAAGACACTTGTTTTACCAGAAATCAACCTTATAGTATCACCTAAATGAAAGAAGAACCACACAGTAATTATAAAAATATGTATTTATTAATATAACACTCTCTAGTACTCTACACGAGTATACTCACAAAGCACACAATACTGTAGCACGGACAGTATAGTAAAATAGCCCTAATGCACAGTGGGCTTCGGGGGAGACCAAACCGTACTAAAATAGTGGTATGAGAGTGGTATAAGAGTCACGACTCGAGTCAAGACCATGTCTAGAGTTTGTAGAATTGCTGGAACCCCAATGAACCACCCAATGTGAGTAAGTAGGGATCCCACGGAGGATGGGTGTAGTGTGGGAACACGACTGCGAGCTCCGTACAATTCTATGGAGAAGTCGTGTTGAAGTTTTAAAGTTTAAGGACTCTTCCCAATGGACTTCAAAGAAACCCAGTGGAAGTTAAGAGGTTGGAGACCCACCCCACCCGTGGATACCATATTGCCAGAGTTACCTATCCCAGGGGAGCCGGGTGCATAGGCCTGAAGTATCTTCGGAAACCGCTGTCGATCTCAATGGGAGACTTTGAAGAAGAGTCACTGCTGGAAGAAAGATAAAGTGTGCAGTGGAATCCAAAGGTGGATTCTTGTTGAAGAGTACCTGAAAGCAGAGGAGACCGAGTCTGGGTCACTTGGCAGTGACCAAGGGCTTGGTAGTCGAATGCCCACCAATGTCAGGTGCTCCAGCTGCATTGACGGGATTCTTGACTCTGCAGCCACGGGGAACAGGAGATGTTGAGGACAACCAGGAGCAGGATACAAGATGTCCCATGAAGGATGTTCATTGCTGAGGGGTTGGTGTTTGGCGGGAGCACCAACAAGCCTTGGCATCTGCAACCCTTGCAGAAGGGCAAGCAAGGTTACAGAAACTCACCAAACCTAAGGGAGTAAGGGCAAGCCTGGAGCAACCAGGGGAGCCGAAAAAAAGCAAAGTTGACTTTCAAGGGACTCCGAGGCCGGAGTCACAGAAGTTCCAAGAGGACCTTGAGCACTTTCACAAAGCAGCAGCCCACTGAGCACTCGGTGCAAGGAGGCCGGAGCTCTTTGTAGGATATGGTGCCAGAGGTTGTGGCTACACGGAGCCCAATGAACTTTCTCAGGAAAAGCCAACAAGCATATGCAACTGTAATTGAACACTGTGCACAGGGGTGCGGGTATTGCAGCCCCCACGAGGTATTCAGACCTCGAACTCCATGAAAGGACAGCTCAGTCCTCTCCGGAAATAGGATCCAGAGCTTTAGGACCCCCTGCGGTCGTAGAGGAACCTGTGCAGTGCTCCGCTGCTCCCACGCTAAAGGTGGCGGTGCACTCCTAGGGCAGCAGTGGTGTTCGCTGCTGGGAGGGGCCGCGTCGAGGCCTTCGGCCAGCTACTGCACTCAGTCCCTGCCATTTTAATCAATGGAGACTGCCTTGCTACTACGGCCTGGAATTGCATGGGAGGGCTGGCACGACCCTGCCAGATGTTGGATTCCGCCCAGTCCGAGCACTGCAGGAACGTAGCATGCACCAGTCCCCTTCCACTGCCCACTGGCCACTCACAAGACAACCTCTATGAGTGCGCCAATGAACCTGAAAAGAGGGTGGTATTTTGAGGAGACACCAAGTCTTCCACCCTTATATAACGTTAGGACACAGCTCCCTCCTCCACGCTTCTGCACCTATGTAAAACAGAAAAAAGACATACCCTTCATATGTATATGCTTCACACAGCGCTATCCCAACACCAGTGACCATGTCCTGCACAACGTTCACAACCCCTCTTACCAGTAGGTAGCGCAGGCTCTGCTTCGTGAAGGCACTGGACACAGGAGGTATACACCTGTTACAACGCAACTTTTACAACTACCTACCATTACAACGCAACTTTTACAACGCATACCATTACAACGCATTGCGCTGGGGGGCGCTCTAGGATAGGGAATATGTTTAATTTACTATCCAACACCTTCCCTAGTGTCCACGGGGACTGGAGTTGGAATAGTAAATTATACTTACCACTATCCAGCACCTCTAAGCGCTATGCGTTGTAATGGTATGCGTTGTAATGGTCGCGTTGTAATGGTAGGTAGTTGTAATGGTATGCGTTGTAACATGGTACATCCGGCACAGGAGTAAAAAAGAAGGCAATTCAAGATAAAGTCTCTCGAATCGAATAGCCAATCAGGAGTTCGTATGTACAATGTCCTTCGTTTTCACATTACACTATGAGGGGAAAAAGGACTTATGACAAGCTTTATCTTACGCCAGAAAAAAACCCTTCGTCTTCTTTACAGGGAAAGGGACTGGTAGGAGGCACTCAGGAATACCGAGAATCCCAGCGTTCGAAAGCAAAGCCCTTCGCGGAATGACCTGAAACGTCACTTCCGCCTACAACGATGCAAAGAGGCGTCTAAGTGAGGACGCGCTGAAATGAAGCTAAACGCTTCGTAAACTCATTGCGTCCTCTCTGCACAACCTCCAAAAAGGGCACAGAACACGAAACAAATATAGCGAACGGGAGCCCCCGAACACTCAAGACCAACAACAAATGCTGGGAAAAATACGAGGGGGGGAAAGGGAAATGTAAACAACGGGACGTGCAACTAACTAACTAAAGAAGGGAAAGGAGAACCGATCAGGGGTAGCAAAGGCAGGGACAAAAATCTCATCTCACGAGCCCGTGAGGAAGGAGGGGAAAAGAATCCAGGACAGCAGGTAACTTCCAGCAAACAGCAACCAGGAGACCAGGATACCAGAATCCATACAATGGCAATATCAAGCATCCAAGTAGAGGTAGGACCAACATTTATCCCACTGCTAGCAGGTCATGTGATGTCAGTACATGGTCACTGAGAGAGGACTAGCCCTAACAGTACCCCCCCCCCCCCAATGATCCTCCCCTCCGGGCGGGGTTTCAAAGGATGTTGTCTATGAAACAATCGAACCAAACGTGGTGCATGCACCGCCCCAGCTGGCTCCCAAGTCCTATCCTCCTGTTTGTATCCCTTCCAGTCCACCAGATAGAAAAGGCGACCCCTGACCCTCTTGGAATCTAGGATAGACTGAACCTCAAATTCCTCCTGTCCATCAACTACCAAAGGCGGAGGAGGGGGAAATACCTGAACCGAGGGTATATAGGGTTTCAACAATGATGTGGTAACCTGAGCTTCATAGCCACCGGGTTAATAACCTGAGTTACTGGAAAAGGACCCACAAACCGAGGCTGCAACTTGCGTGATCCCTGCAATCTCAGATTACGAGACGTCAGACATACTAGATCACCCACCTTATATGAGGGAGCTGGAACCCGATGTTTATCTGCCTGTACCTTCATAACAGCCTTGGCGTCAACTAAGCTTTTCCTGGCCAAACCCCAGATGTCCCTCAATCGCCCACACACATCATCAATGGCTGGTACGCGTCCCGTAGGTTGGATAGCTACAGCTCTAGGATGGTACCCAAGTGAACAATAGAAAGGGGTCATACCCAGAGCGGAATGCAGACTGTTGTTATAGGCAAACTCCGCAATGGGTAGTGCACGGAGGACAAAAGATCACATGAGTATCAGTAAACAGTAAGGCAAAACCTCAGCCGGAGGCAAAGTCAGACAATGAACTTCACCATTCAGTCAATTACTAAGTAAGGGCATAGTGATAGACAATAGATAACACACAATTAAATAGATATCAAATAGATGTTCACCCAAGTTATAAACAGAAAGCATAAACCCAAGCAACTGACAGAGCAGAAAACAAGAGATGAGGGGAGATCACAGAGTCACCAGATCTGAATATTCACCCCAAATAAAGTAAGGACCTTAGTATCACAGTTAGGTCTGATACTCATGTGATCCTCTGTCCCCCGTGCACTTTTCTTTTCTGTCTCTTGTTGACTAAAACTTTGGTGGTGTTTTGGTGTGTTTCTGTTACTACTGGTGATGGTGTGACTCTATAGAGTTTTTAGTGAAATGTTTATACTATATATCCCTTTTCGTTTTATTGTAGCCCTGAAGAAGTCATTGGGTTATTGTTGCCTGTGATGAAACACGTGTTTGCATTGGTTTCTGTTCTGTTGGCTACATCTTGTTGGATTATGAAGATTGAGGATATGGTGAAGAACACTTGATGTATAAAGAACAAAGAAAAGATAAAGAAAATAAAAAGAACTGGTTTAATGAACTTTACAAAAGAAAGAATTTGATTTGATTTATCTTTTATTCTGACTACTGAAAATTGTTTGCTTGTGCTCGGGGACTATTTACCTTTTTATTATACTCTCTGCCTGCAGAGAAGCTTTGGGGATGTGAGTGGCCGTTTTTCCCTTGTTCCCTTGAGCCACTTACTTGGAGAATACTATGCTGTTTGGTGCTGCGCAAGAATAACCCAGCCACTATTGTGTAAATTACACTATGGGATGGGTTTGAAGCCACGATAGGGGGCACAATAACGTCCATTGCCATTGCAAGAGAGGGAAGCTAAATTAGTTTAATCGATACTCATGGCAAAGATCAACCTACAAGAGCACTCGGACAAAGAAACCCAAGCCCCACTTATTAAAAGGCACTTAGCCCAGCTGTGTGGTCAAATGCGGGCTCAGGTACGGAAAATGCAGAGCTCACGTTAATGGCCTTACAGCAGAAATACTATAAGAGAGGTGATAAGGTGGGCAGGCTCCTGGCCAGTAAACTCTGAAAGGGCCAGGAGAAAGCACACATTGCTAAAATCAAGACAGGTGCCGCCACATGGGTGACAGCAGAAAGGGACAAATCTGTGTCTTTTGGGCTTACTACCAGCGACTCTACCCTCCCACGAGACTCCACTCCTACCTTGATGACTGTGAGTGGAAACCAATGTCGAGGCATCACTCGACTCTCCTAGATAGCCCAATCACATCACAGGAATTATGTGCAGCTGTCAAGAGTCTCTCCCTAGGTAAAGCGCCAGGCCCAGATGGGCTCCCTCAGATGCAGGAAAACCTCCTGCACCTGTTTGATTCCTTTACAGGAGACACAGGCCTCACCCCCGCCATGGGGATGGCGGAAATCTCCCTTATCCCCAAGGCAGGCAAGGACCTGGTGCAATGCTATTCCTACCATCCAATAGCACTCCTATACACGGATGATAAGCTTTTTACTAAAATATTAGCCACATGCCTCGACTAATATCTCCCTGACCTCATTAGTCCAGATCAGATGGAGGTTATTCACCACTGGCAGGGTGCCGATAATGTCCGACGTATAGCCCACCTTTTAAAAAAAGAGTAGCACTTAAAAATTCCCACTTGCATTCTCTCGCGAAAGCGACCATGGGTAGCGCACTCACTAGTGATGCGCCCGCAGGATGGAGAAAGCTTGCCATGCCCAACTTTATTGGGCAGCCCATCTCTGATATATCTCTGAGAGGATTGTACGTGAGAGTGAGAAGCATTGGTTCCACATTGAAACCTTGCAGTGTCATGCCAGCCGTTGTGGGACGTTGCCTGGTTACCTAAACATGCCAGACACCGTAGTGCGTATGCTGTGACCCAAACCAAAACAGTCCTTGATATTTGGGATAGAATAACGGCTAAAAAGGGACTGAACACATTTCCGTCCCCAAATACACCTATCGCACACAATCCGAACTTCCACCAAGGTCTGCCAAAACAGGCATTCGGGGGGTGGAGCGATGGAGAGTTGCAGATGATCCGCGACTTATTTGTGGGAAATGACTTGAAGACATTTAAATACCTGAAGGTCCGAATTTACGTTACCTCCCATGACAAGACTTCAATATATGCAGCTGAGGCGCTCCTCTGCTCTCCACCCCAAGCTCGGTGCTGCTGCGGTGCGCCCCTTCACACTATTAGAGAAATTGGTGTGGGCCTTTGCGGGCACAAGGGGACTGATCTCTACAACCCAGCCTCCATAGGCAATTCTGGATGCCGCAGATGCTGGCTGCCCCCGCCCCACACACGTTTTACTGCATGGAACACACTAGAAACCCCACATCACATATCACATTATGACCTGTACAGTTTTTGTTGCTGTTGCCAGTTCTTTCCTTTCTTTCTTCTCTAATGCCACCCTGGCCATAGGAACTCACACATATTCTGCCGTGTAATGCATATGACATAGCTGGGTAACAGCCACAGCAAGGCTGCATAGGAGCAGATGCTCCCGCAGGAGCACCGCAAGACCCCCCAAACTCACACATCTGGTTATACCTGCCTGGGGACACATGAACATCGAATCTCAGTGCTACTGGTCATGATATATTACCTTAGCTCTACATGGTTTAGATGACCCTCCTACAGCCTGTATACTCTGTGCAGTGATTAGCCTACACCGCTGGCCCAAAGTGGTTGTAGGTGACTTGCTGTGTATCCCCCTGTTGACTATCTTGGTGTCCTTTTAAGACTTTACGCTGCCGGCTCATCCATGGTTGTAGGCATCCTGCTGTGTTTCACACTGATTGTCTTCAATAAAGGTTTTTAAAATAAAAAATAAAAATAAATAATGGCATTCTAAAATCTTCTGCAATGCAAGCCGGCAGGCTGTAGGCAAAGGGCTCTCCAATCAAACCACTTAACCATTGGACAAGGTCTTAGTGAGGCCAATGACTTTTAATGGGAAAGCTTAGAGTGGGAGAAAATTTACTTTCGTGCTGGCAGGACTGTTCCCAAGAGACTAAAACTCAGGGCTAAAACAGTTAATGCAACCCTTTTTCAAAGAACTTCTTACACTACAAAATGGGTTAAATCAAATAGTTGGAGAATAAAGTGGAGTAAGAAGAATTCCAACAAGGCTGCCAAAATGCACATTCAAGAACCTCGGTCTAGTGTTTCTAGGGTTTCCCTCTGAAGCTCAGAGTGGAATGTTCGTGATGCAAGAATTCCACTCTGTGCAGTTCACTGCGGCAATTTACCAGGTAGGAAGTATTTTTTAAGCTCTGTCGTGTTAGTTAGTTTAGTGAGGGTGGAAATATCATGTGTGGGTGTCTTTTAGTTTCCTTCCTGTCCTGAGAATATTTATGTTGTGCTGCAGAAGACTAGTGTGTATTTAGGGAGTCTCCTTGTTTGGTGAGGGTGGTTCCTAGTTTCCCATCTATTCTGTGTAGTGTTCCTTGAAGTAGCTGGACTCCGTCTGAGTTGGAATTAGTGTCTCAACTCAGCAGCTGCCAAACTCTAGTAACTCTTCCTCATCAGAAAAATGTGGACCTAAAAAGTAAATAGAAACTGGTTGGTAATCTTTAGTTACGTTTCTATTTCTAAAAGGCTCCTGCCTATGTTTAAAAAGTTATTTTTACAGTGGTTTAGTTGCCAGTTTACTACAGTGTTTAATACATTTCTGAAATACCTTGAGCAGAGATTAGTATGTACGCTTCGCAGCTGTCAAAAAAGGACAGAGCAGGTGTTCCTGAAGAGAGATTAGTATCTCTGCTATGCAGCTGTCAATGAGAGAGGGTGATCCAGGGCATCCTGAGCTCTTCGTGAAAACAAAAAGAGCAGTGTTTCAAGTTGTCTTCAAATCTCCTGACTGCTGCATTGTTTCTACAGCTTCTTACTACAAGCCAAGTGTATCTTTACCATTTTAAGTAGAAAAATACAGTACAAATTGTTTGAGTAATTTTGAAGAGCAAAATAGTAAGAAGTGACTTCCCTAGCTCTAGAAAGAAATCTCGCCTCGAGTTTGTTCTTTTCCTTAATTCCTGAAATTAGAGAGAAAAAGAAGATGTATCTACTAAACGTACACAGATCTAAGAAATACCTTTGCTATCACCGAAGAGGGGCACTTTCCTGATCCACTATGGGTATGTAACCATACACATCGGCTAAAGCTAAAGTTAAGTTATTAATAGCTCGAAGAAAAATCTGAATCTACATGTGTTATGTTCCCTTTTAGTATACTGACTGCAACAACCAAATATAGCATACAGATAGCATAGCCAGTCAGAAGACTGGGAGCAACAACCAGAAGAAAGGAGACCAGTGTGGACCAAGCAGCCTCTTCTTATTCCCATTCCCTTTCCACCCATGGTGCCCTCCTGCCAACTTACGTAATCGATTGAATGGGGTAGATTGAGCGGGGCATTAGGAATTATCGTCATTCTGCTCCCTTGAAGGTTTTTGGACTCCAGGCACACGCCTTGGGAAAGTCCCTCGACAGTTGAATGTTGATGGCACCGTTGCCAAGTCCAGACTTCTTCTTTTGCACTTAGTCACTTTTTGGAGCTCTAATTTCTCCAGCAGGGCAAGGCTCCATGCTGTAGCTGAAAAGGGCTTCGCAAGGCCAGGATACTATCTCCTTCGCAAGGCCAGGATACTATCTCCTCTTTCATCTCCACATTCTGTTCCCACTTTGTTCTGATGATTGTTATGGTGTATTTAGGATCCAATTGTTTTATATTTAACAATTATTCTCATGAAAAATGATGAATTCCAGCTACACTCAAATCACTTTCATTTTGAGAGATAGACAACCTAATGCTGCATACAATTTCAAAATTTAACGGTAACTGTTAATAAGAAATCACTTCTGCTGCCAAAGAGGGTAAATATTTAAAAACATAGCATTCAGTATCATTCATGAGAGACAAATAGTTATATAATAGATTAGAAACATATTACCAGAATAACTCTTCTTTGAAAGATTTTGATGTTGAACTTCTTATTTACATGATTGGTCATAATAGATTTAATCTGAGGTTTATTACGTGGAGTACCCAACTGACTCCTGCATACCCATAAGGCTATGTATCACGAATGGTATTATCAGTATCACTAAACATTATTTCAACAGTAGGCAAACATTTCTTTTCAATGCTTCTCTCCTTAAAAACTACTACTAAATGATACAAAATACTAAAAACCGATGTATATATTCAGTTCAATATTTAGTCCAGGTTTTCAAGAATCAGGTTACAGGAAACCTATCAGCTTTGTCTGGATACCTAGGAATCCTAACTTCTAGCTGCTATCACCAAATAAGTTTCCATCTCAATTCTTCACAAAATATTAAAGACTCAAAATATTTTTCTCAGTTCAGTGCATCATGCATTCAAGGAGGTTCTAGATAGGTAAAATATAATCCTATAACTTAACTGCATAGGATTCCAAATTAGCCTGGGCCAGATAGGATCTTTCAGGTGCTGGATATTTGTGATTTGGTTTTCTTATTCTTTGCGACCTTTAAATCACTGGTTGTTCAGTCTCTAAAGCCCATGTGTATGAACTCATTTAGCATTGCTTAATGGACCGAATCGCAATTGTGTGCCGTTAAGAAATGCTAAATAAGCTTTCCATGTGTACAAAACGGTTAAGTCAATCACAAAATATGATTTTGACCAAGTAGAAATCACATTTTGCGATTCCCAAGAAAGGAAATCGCAAAAAGGTATTTTCTCTTTGCAATTTCCCAAACACATGTGAAAGGCACTGCGTAAATTCAGAAATGGCAGTTAGTAAATGTTTTTACCGTCAGATTCAGTCCAATGGTCATTAAGTTCACTTTTAAAAAATGCACACAAAGTACATTTTTTTAAGTGCCTTGTGGCTCGCACATGCCCCAAGGGCATTGGACAGCTTTACATGAGCATCACTTACATTTTGATGTTATTTAAGAGGGGGCAATGGGATGATTCGGCTTGTTGTGGAGGGATAGACCGCCATAGTGGGAAGGGCTACATCTGACTTCCGGGTTGAGAGGTTAGTAGTCTAGCTGCTTGCCTACTCGGCTATTTAACCTCTATGCCCCTACGGAAGCGCAGCGGACAAGCGCAGCGGGCGCACCGAGAGTGCGCCAAAGGCGCGCTTAAGGCAAGCCCGTCTGTGCCCGTCCGCGCCGGGACCGGGCCCAGCGCCATCCCCCCTGTGCGATATACATCTCCACGCCGAGCTCCGCAAATTCGTTACACTGCTGACCAGCTAAGGGAGATAAATGTAAGTGCCTTTCCACTCCATTGCACTCCTTTGCCCAGTGTGTTGTTACTTGCGTCCCCCAGCACTCCCTGTCCCACATGCCTTTTTACTCTCCCTGATCTTCGTCCACCCATCCAGCCTTCCCGTTCAAAGTTAAGGCCCCCGTATTCTGCAGGTTCTTATCAATGCACGATCTTTACCTAGGCATAATTTTGAAATCCTGGAATTAATCACAAGCCTAGATTTGGACATTCTGTTTATCACAGAAACTTGGGGTGATGCGGCTTCGGGACGCTGACTTTTGTTCAGCCACTCCCGAGGGCTTTCTTGTATCTAAACAAGACAGGCCCTTAGGTAGGGGCGGGTGACTTGCTATAGTTCACAAAGCTAGGTTCTTTTTAAAAACCGAACCAGTGTCCGCGTTGGACTGTGAGGCTCTTAAGTTTTCCATTATACTAAATAACAACCAAGTATTTAAGGGTACTTTTCTTTATCGACCTCCTGGCCCACGTACTCATTTTCTCTCCAATCTTGGTGAGATATTACAACCTTGTACAGAATCGTTGGACTACACAGTCCTGGGAGATTTTAATTTCCATCTTGGATCCCCCGTGGACAAAGATACGATTCAACTTATCACCGACCTGGAAGCGCTAGGACTACACCAGCTAGTCTCAGTCCCAACCCATCAAGCTGGTCACACTTTGGATGGGCTGTTCACTAACAACCCAGCCATATCCTTAACTAATGTGCTGCCCCTGACCTGGTCAGATCACAAAGCAGTTATTTTTAGTATAAAAGCACACAACCCTAACCCAGCACAATTTAAATCGCAAACTGCGCAGAGTATTCGCGACTGGAAAAATCTAGACCTCCCCCTTCTCACTCAATTACTTACAACTCCCCCTTTTGAGACTTCTGTTAGCCCTAATCAGGCGTCTACCAGGTACCAGGATTGGCTCCTGGATGCATTTAGTATGGCTGTACCCACCAAATTAATTTTTCCTAATCGTTCCACTCAGTCTGCGAGATGGTTTTCGGAGTAACTCAGACTGCAGAGGCAGCGCTGCAGGAACCTCGAGAGACATTGGCGAAAACACTACAACCCTCATGATAAACAATGCTATGAAGCTGCTATAGCCATATATAAGCGTGCCATAATCTCTCATAAAAGGGCTTACTATCTATCCCAAATAGAGCTTGCACAAAATTCTTCCAGAAAACTGTTTCAAACAGTTAACACCTTATCGACTCCCCCATCAGTCTCAGCTATTGAGCCATCTCAAGACCTCTGTAATTCTTTAGCAGATTACTTCACTAGCAAAGTCACCAATATCTATGCTACTTTTTCTTCATTAACCCATTCTCAAGGTTCGGACCCTCGACCTGTTCCTATACCGGCTGTTGGTCCAACCGTCTCCCTGTTTCATCCCGTCTTAGCCGATAAGATCAATAAATATACAGTAACCATTACTTCAGGCTCCCCGCTAGACCCTTGTCCACCATCAGTACTTAATCTGCTTAGTGGGATTATCACTTCTCCTCTTACTGATATCTGTAATTCTATGTTCCTCACGGGTGAGTATCCAGAGATATGGAAAAAAACAATAATTAAACCTTTGTTAAAAAAAACTTTACTGGACCCTCTAGAGCTAGCCAGTTACAGACCCATAGCCTGCCTTCCTTTCCCAGCAAACATTTTCGAATCACTTATGAACCATCAGCTTTCGGAATTTATTGATCAACATCACTTGCTGGATGATACCCAGTTTGGGTTTAGACAAGGCCATGGGACAGAAACGGCACTGATAAAGGCGGCAGACGAGATCAGGACCATTCTAGACCTTAGTGGGGTGGCGGCACTCATATTGCTAGATCTCTCCGCCGCCTTTGACACTGTCGATCATTCCATCTTGATCGACCGTGTCTCAACACTGGGGGTTAACCATCTAGCCAGAGACCTCATAGCCTCTTTTTTGTCCAACCGCTCCCAATCTGTGAAACTCGGCACTTTCTACTCGCCCACATCCACGTTGCCGTGCAGAGTGCCCCAGGGATCATCGCTAAGTCCGACACTATTTAACATCTATGTGTCAGACTTGGCGAGGGTCATCAAATCATATGGGCTGAGTTTAACCACCTATCAAGATGACACCCAATTGGTGTTGGCTGTTCATAAGAATGGATTGGCAGTTGCATCGAGATTCCAGGAGGCTATGCTAGTCATAGGCTCCTGGATGTCGATGAACTGCTTAAGATTAAACTCGGACAAGACAGAGGTGATGACTTTTGGCAACTTGTCTCCGGTATGGCCAGACAGCAGGTGGCCTACGGACTTTGGCCCCCCGCCGGTACCGGTCACCAAGGTCAGAAATCTTGGGGTCATATTTGACACCAAATTAACATTTCTCCATCATGTTAATACTGTGATCTCATCCTCCTTTTTCACTCTCAGAAAAATCAAAAAATTACTTCCCTATTTACCTCCAGCAGCAGGAAAAACTTTGATAACAACGTTAATATTCTCAAAACTGGACTATTGCAATGCCCTCCTGCTAAATGCCCAACAGCAGATATTGGACAAATTGCAATCGGTCCAAAATGCGGCGGCAAGGGTACTACTTTCCATTCCCAAATATCACTCTATTTCTGCGGCCATACGTCAACTGCACTGGCTTAGAGTCAGAAGCCGCATAAAATTCAAGGCCCTCTGTATTGCGTATAAAGCCATCCACAACTTGGGCCCTCAATTTCTAATAAAGGCCTTTAAGATTTACACTCTGAGCAGGTCTCTTCGCTCTGCATCCAACTACCTTCTTCCTCTATCTCGCACTGGAACAGTTGCTTGGGGAGATAGACGTTTTCGAGTAGCTACTGCGAGGCTTTGGAATACTCTCCCTTTTACCATCAAGACCAGTCCAACCCTTTTAATTTTCCGAAAATAACTGAAAACTTGGCTCTTTGATCAATGATTTCATTCTGCATTAAACTTGTCAATGTACAATCCTCTGCGCCGAGACACCTTTGGGTATTTGTTGGCAATACAAATCTAATAAACATAAACATAAACATGTGTACCAATAGTTTTGCATTTCCTAATTTTCGATTTCCTATAAGGAAATCACTAATTAGGAAATGCAGAACCATTTGTACCTATGACCCTTAGGCCCATAGGACAGAATGGGTTTGCATTTCCTAAATAGCGATTTCCTAATAGCGATTGGGACTCTGTCAGAATTGCAATCAGGAAATTGTGATTTTACTACATTCCATTTTGCATTTCCTAAATAGTGACTGTGAGAAGTTGGCCTGGTATATGGTGTCCACTATTCAAAGTGGGCACCTTGCACCAGTCAAAACAACCCTTATGGTGATTTAAGAGGTCAAAGATAACCTTAGAAATCTATCCAAGTGGTAGCTGTGGAGAGCAGCCTCCAGGCTTAGTCTCGATGGAATGTTAAGCCGCTTGTTTTACCAGAAATCAACCTTATAGTATTGATTAAATGAAAGAACCACAGAGTAGTTATAAAAATATGTATTTATTAATATAACACTCTCTAGTACACCACAGTACCCTCTACATGAGTGTACTCACAAAGCACACAATACTGTAGAACAGACACTATGGTAAAATAGCACTAATACACAGTGACCTCTAGGGGAGACCAAACCATACCAAAATAGTGGTATAAGAACCACGACTCGAGTCAAGGCTATGTCTAGAGTTTGTAAAATTGCTGGCACCCCAAGGAACCACCAAAAGTGATTAAGTAGGGACCCCACGGAGGACGGATGTAGTGTGGGAACACGACCGCGAGCTCCGTATAATTCTATGGGGAAGTCGCGTTGAAGTTTTAAAGTTTAAGGACTCTTTTCAATGGACTTCGAAGAATCCCAGTGGAAGTTAAGAGGTTGGAGAGCCACCCCATCCGTGGATACCATATTGCCAGAGTTACCTATCCCAGGGGAGCCGGGTGCATAGGCCTGAATTATCTTCGGAAGCCGCTGTCGATCTCAATGGGAGACTTCGAAGAAGAGTCACTGCTGGAAGGAAGAGAAAGTTTCCGGTGGAATCCAAAGGTGAATTCTTGTTGAAGAGTACATGAAAGCAGAGGAGACCAAACTGAAGGAACAGACGTGGGCAAAATTGCTATTAGCCAGTAAAAAGTGTAACACAAGGGACTTTTGGGGAATTATTAATAAATTAAACAACGCAGAAATAATATCGCAGGGCCCAGGCATTAGCAAACAAAGCTGGGAAGACCACGTAAAAAAACACACTTTAAAATGGATCCATCTTCTTCTGAAAATCTTTGTTGTTCCAATCCAACCATGAACTTAATCCACTTGAAAGGAGCAGTGGAAAATTCAGCAAATCATCTAGATATAGGAAGGTCTAATAACCTGTCGTTACAGCCGGACCCATTCTCCAGCGACAGAGTCAAAAGGTTTATTAACAAACTTAAAACAGAAGGGGCACCAGGACCTAACGGTCTTCCCAACGCAGTATTTAAATATAACGCTGATTTTTAGGCCCTTCATCTCTCTGCCCTGTTTAACAAAGTTTTTGCCCGTAAACAGCAGCCTCCATCATGGAACGGTAATATCATCCACCCTATTTTTAAAAAGGGAGACAGGAGATTGCCACAGAACTATCGTCCAATATCTTTGATAGATGTGGAAGCCAAACTATACGCTTCATGCATTTTGGAGGAGATACAGGAATGGGTGGATAATAACAATCTAATCCCCAGCTACCAAACAGGTTTTTGAAAAGGGACAGGGACAATAATAAATCTCACAGCCCTAGCACTCCTGGTGGAAAGAGCCAAAACGAAGAACACCCGGTTATATGGCTGCTTTATCGACATCAGAGCCGCCTTTGACGGCCTCAGTAGGGGGAGACTTTGGGCAAAACTCAAGGAGTGGGGGCTGTCTCCAAATCTTCTCGACTCACTAATGCTTCTCTACACGGATACTTGGGCAAGGGTTAAACAAAGACAGGGCTCAAGCCTCACGTCAAAAATTCCAACCGAGGACGGACTGAAACAGGGCTGGGTCCTGGCTCCATGCTTATTTAATATATACTTTGCCGATCTGGGAAAAAAACTCTGCCAAGTTGTAAGTCACGCTCCGAATCTCTGCAACACCCCAATGCCAATCATTCAGTTTGCAGACGACATTGTCCTCTTGAGCCAAACTCCAATCGGGCTGCAAAGGCTGATAAACGCTCTTGAACTCTACTTAGACGAAGTACATCTGGAACTGAATAGAGAAAAGACAAAAGTAATCCGTCTTATAGAGCTTAAACCAATCAAATACAGTTGGACATGTAACCATCTCGCAATAGGGGATCAGCCGCATTATCGGTATCTGGGGGTTACCATCGGCAAAGAAATTTTTTAAAAAAGAACACTCTGCGGTGTTAAAAGCCAAGTCCCAGACGCTAATTTACAGATACAGGCGACTCTTGCAAAAACTGGATGGTCCAAATTACATCCATCTTTTAAAAGTAATGGCCGCTCAGGTTCTACCTACACTATTGTACGGGCTGGTAACATGGCTTGGAGGGGAGGCTGGTCTACTAAACACTCTACAAAACAAAATTTACAAAGAAGTATTCAAACTGCCTAAATGCTCCTCACCAGCCCAGGTGAGACTAGAATTCGGACTTCAAAACCAAATCTTTAGGTCCAAGTCAACATTCGTTAAATTTTGCCATAAACTTAGTGCCGCCGACCCAGACTCTTTAAATAACCTTTGTTGGCAAGCAATTAATACAGAACCAACTCAGCCCTGGGTGGATATATGATGTTAGCACGCATACTTTTAGCACGCATACCATTACCACACATTTTTTACAACGCAGGACCTTTTATAACGAATACCTTTACAACGCATTACACTACAACGCAGATACTATTACAACGCATACCATTACAACGTAAGTATAGGTGAGTATATAATATTTTTAAATAATGTAATTAATAATTATTTAAATATTTTAATTACATATTAAAAATTTTATTAATACATATTTTAATTAATTATATTAATTTTTATTTAATAATTTGTAAATATATATGTTAAAAATACCCCTGTACCCCAAAACCCAAACCCAGCCCAGAACCCTAAAATCACCCTTGTACCCCAAAACCCAAACCCAGCCCTGAACCCTAAAAATACCCCTGTACCCCAAAACCCAAACCCAGCCCTGGAACCTAAAAATACCCCTGTACCCCAAAAACCCAAACCCAGCCCTGAAACCTAAAAATACCCCTGTACCCCAAAACCCAAACCCAACCCTGAAACCTAAAAATACACCTGAACCCCAAAACCAAGCCCTGAAACCTAAAAATACCCCTGTACCCCAAAACCCAAACCCAGCCCTGAAACCTAAAAATACCCCTGTACCCCAAAACCCAAACCCAGCCCTGAGACCTAAAAATACCCCTGTACCCCAAAACCCAAACCCAACCCTGAAACCTAAAAATACCCCTGTACCCCAAAACCCAAACCCAGCCCTGAAACCTAAAAATACCCCTGTACCCCAAAGCCCAAACCAAACCCTGAAACCTAAAAATACCCCTGTACCCCAAAACTCAAACCCAACCCTGAAACCTAAAATTACCCCTGTATCCCAAAACCCAAACCCAACCCTGAAACCTAATAATACCCCTGTACCCCAAAACCCAAACCCAACCCTGAAACCTAAATATACCCCTGTACCCGAAAACCCAAACCCAATACCCCTAATAAATGTTTTTAAAAAAAGATAAACTTACCTATACTTACATTGTAATGGTATGCGTTGTAATAGTATCTGCGTTGTAGTGTAATGCGTTGTAAAGGTATTCGTTGTAAAGGGTCCTGCGTGGTAATAGTTTTGTTGTAACAGTATTTCGTGCTAAAAGATGCGTGGTAACAGTTACATACCGCCCTAGGCCATTCATTTGGAGAAATGCCTTACAGACCTCGATTTGCCAGCAACATGGAATAAACAAATTGATCAAGTCAGTTTCTGCAAAATTGTAAATTCTAATGCCAAAAGGAAGTCTTTACTGGAAGACAAACACACATTGTCCCATCGACGTCATGCCTGGACAGTCGTTTCTTCCTATTCACTCCAACAACCTCAGGCTTACTTGGCAATTCATTTCAGCCAGCATTTATAAAAATACCTTATCAATCTTCGTATGGGCCTTCATGAATCCAAGGATTTAAGACCTTCCTGGAAACCCCACGACGATTGCTCAAAATGCAGACTCTGCGGATATCAAACTGAATCTCTAGTTCATTTGTTTTGTGTATGCCCAGCCCTTATGGTATCTAGAAGACGGCTTATACGGGACATATTGAACAACTTGAATATAAGATCATGTCGCCAGGCCGTTATTTTCTGGCTGGGAGGTTCATCCCCAATCCTGACCTGTCGGGGTCTCAAATTTATGAAGGAAATTAGAAAGCAATTAGAGGTCTCCCAATGATTATCCAATATATTGCCCTGTCCCTATCCTTTTAGCCGCTGATCCCAAGCACACTTTATAAATCCCTATGTTGTAAGATGGGGTGGGTTCGGAGTAGAGCTCCAGTTTTAACTTCTTTTAATTTCAATATTCTTTGTGTTGTTTTTTGCAATTTGTGATGCAAATTTTGGCTAATTTTATTTTTCTTATTGTAAGGATTTTTAATAATTCAACAATAAAAACGTATTGTATTGTATTGTAAAGCAGAGGAGACCGTGCCTGGGTCACTTGGCAGTGACCAAGGGCTTGGTAGTGGAATGCCCATTGATGTCGGGTGCACCAGGTGCATTGTAGGGGTTCTTGACTCTGCAGCCACAGGGAAACGAAGACATTGAAGACAACCAGGAGCAAGATACAAGCTGTCCCATGAAGGCTGTTCATTGCTGAGCGGTTGGTGTTCGGCGGGAGCATCAACAAGCCTTGGCATCGGCAACCCTTGCAGAAGGTCAAGCAAGGTTACAGAAACTCACCAAACCTAAGGGAGTCAGGGCAGGCCTGGAGCAACCAGGGGAGCTGAAGAAAAGCAAAGCTGACCTTCAAGGGGACTCCGAGGCTGGAGGCACAGAAGTCGCAAGAGGACCTTGAGCACCTTCACAAAGCAGCAGCCCACGGAGCACTCGGTGTGAGGAGGCCGGAGTTCTTTGTAGGAAATGGTGCCAGAGGTTGTGGCTACACGGAGCCCAATGCATTTCTCAGGAAAAGCCAACAAGCATATGCAACTGTAAATGAACACTGTGCACAGGGGTGCAGGTATTACAGCCCCCACAAGGTATTCAGGTCTGACACTCCGTGAGAGGGCAGCTGAGACCTCACAGGAAATAGGAACCCATGTCCTGTGTTGCTGGGGCATGAGGAGTCTGAAGGAGCTTATGAGCAGCAGACCAGTCAATCATGATGTGGTGCCTGTGGTAGCAGGGGAGTGACTCCTTCACTCCAAGGGAGATGTCTTTGGTGGTCCTTGATGCTCCACAGTTACTGCACAGAGCCTGTATGGTGCGAGAGCACAGACAATGCTTTGGACATAGTGGGAGACGAAATCGGGCCCAAGTGAAGTCCAGAGTGTTCAGACGGTCGAAGTTCAGTGGTTTCTGGTTCAGAATCTTTTCCACGTCAAATCTAGGGGCCTATAGCCAGGTAAGCCCTTTTGTACCAACGGGAGAGGGTTGGACAGATTCAGGGGACCATCCCGGGGGAGGGTCTGGACAATGACGAGGATACTCCCCTGTCCTTTGTCCATTTTTGCACCAGAGCAGGAGCCAACTGGACTATGCACAGGGACACCAAATGTGCCCCTCATGCAGACTTTTGGTCACTGGCAAGTGCACCCACCCAGCCGTAATACACAAAATCCTGTCTGGGAGGTGGTCACACCTCCCTGTGACAGGATGCCTATTGTTCCACCTTCCTCTGCTCGAGCTTAACTCAGCAGCAGGAGGGCAGAAATATGTCTCTGGTCAGCAACAACCATTTTGTACTGCTCAGGACTAGAAGGCTGGTACCGGGAACACGGGGGACCCCACAAAGCTTGCTTCAGAGGAGTGGAATCTTACCTCCCATAACAGTTACCGGTGTGGGGTTATGATTTCAACATGTTTGATACCAAACACAATAGGGTTTGATTCAGCAACTTTAGAGTTAGTCAGTACACAGTTGCTTAATGCCACTCTATATGTCATAAATGGCTGTATCACTGACAACCCAGGAGAATGGACTCAGTAGGCTGCAAGGGTGTCGTGATCATGCAGGGGCACCCTCTCACTTCGAACCAAGCACCCTGCCTTCAGGATTGTTAAGGCCTGCTGTGGGGGGTGACTTATAGGTTTCAATAGCAGTGACCCTTAGATATAGGATACCTATATCTAAAGTAAGAGGTGCATGCACCATCTTACACAGGCTGCAAAGGCAGGCCTGTAGTTCCATTTTGCATTGCCTTTCATCGTTGGCATTATACATGCTGCAGCCCATGCAAGGCCTCTAGGGTACCTATGTCCTGGGTACACGTGTACCATATACTAGTGACTGACAAGGGTACCCCAGTATCCAATCTGGAGTGTACCTAAGTACATGACATAACAGTTTAAGGAGAAGCCAGATAGACTGAGGTCCTGATTAGCAGGATCCCAGTCAGACTAGGCAAAAAGCAGCTTAGCACCAGGCAAAAAGTGGGGATACACATGCAGTCAGATCCCATCTTCCTACAGTGACTATTTAGGAAAAGCAAAATAGAAGTTTCGTACATATGGCCCTTAATCCGTTAGGTCTGTTTCTGATTGCTCAGACTCTGTCTCCATTTTAGTATCTTCAATTGAAACTTGTCTGTTTACTTGTGTTAGCTTTCTCTTTTTCCCTTTTATGTTCTCAAGCCATTTTTCTCTGTTCAGACCTTTGAT
This sequence comes from Lissotriton vulgaris, assembly GCF_964263255.1. Classification (NCBI taxonomy): domain Eukaryota; kingdom Metazoa; phylum Chordata; class Amphibia; order Caudata; family Salamandridae; genus Lissotriton; species Lissotriton vulgaris. The sequence goes on from NC_141695.1 coordinate 1,105,788,016, forward strand.
TTCAGTAGAGAGCTTCTAGATGATTGCTGTGACACTGGCTTCACTTACTGCACGATGGGCACCAGTTCAAGTTACAATTATTCCTTGTACTTCAAGATTTACATTAACTTTCATTTAAGGGTTTTCTTGATTTTGTGAACCAGTCCTGCTTCTTGGTGCTGTGATTAATACCTCTTCTTGAATTTGAAAATCTGGTTGATTATACAATTGCTGCACAATTTCTGCGGCTACTGCTTCACAGTCCCCTTCAGCACTTTCAACTACATATTGAAGTTCATGTATCAATTCAGTTGTTCATATTTTTCAGCATTCTTGATTTCAGCAGGTGTTAGTGTTGAAATATCAACAGTTAGTTTGACAGCTGCAAGAGGTCTGCTTGTTGTCGAGGTTTCTTCACCACCCTCCTTTGGACTCATGCAATGAACTGGACCTTGGTGCTGTGCGTCAGTGGTGGGTGGGACCACTTCTTCATCTGCATTTAATTCTCTGCATGTGAGATGCATAAATCCAATGTAGGAAAATGTGACACTTCATAGCAGTGTTTGTTAGCAAGATGAATTGGTGAGGGCCACTCACTTTTTCAGACCGGATGAATCAAACTACATAATCCTGTTTTTACCTTTGGAGTACTTATAAAGATCCTCCCCTCCATTTCTTTTGATTTACTGAAAAAAGTAATCAGAGTATTAGTCCTTTCTAAAATTGATTACTATATCTCCCTTTAAATGGGCATCCAAAAAGGACAGATAAATAAACTGCAATTACTTTAAAATGCAGTAACTCGTCTTGAAGATCCTCAAGTATGCTTCAGTCTCTTTAGGAAGGTGCCTTCTTTTTGCATAATTGCCCCCACTTTTTGCCTTATGTTAATGTACTTTGACTGAGTGTGCCCTGGGTTCCTGCCAACCAGGTACCCAGGGCCTATGTTCTCTTCCTAAACTGAACTGTCGCAAAACCCAATTGATGACTCTGGTAACATGTAAGCCCCTTGTAAAAGTTACCATAGGTACCAAGGGCACAACGACCAGGGAAGACCTCTAAGGGCTGCAGCACTTGTTGTGCCACTCTTATAAGCCCTGTACCTTTACACACACACACACACACACTGCCATTGCAGACTGCATGTTTTGGTGCACAACAAAAGTGAAGTGTCGACATGGCACACATCCCAGTGGGCCATGCTTACATTCCACTGCCCTGGCATTTGGTAAGCCACCCCTCTAGCTGGGTGCACTATACCAGTGGTGAGGGTACAGGTGCATGAGCCCTGTACCCCTACAGTGTCTAAGTCAATTCTTTGACATTGTAAGTGCAGTATTGCCATAAAGAATATATGGTCTGGGAGTATGTCATTACAAACTCTAACAGCACCATAATGGCGTTACTGGAAACTGGGAAGTTTGGTATCAAACTACTCAGCACACTAATGCCAGTGTGGGATTTTATGACAAATGCATTCAGAGGGCATCTTAGTGATGCCCCCTGAAAAAAGACCTACCTCTAGTGTCCTGGCTGAGTGGCTGCTTGCCAGCTGCCACCACCTGTTGCTGTCTGGGTCCTAAAGCAAAACACATCCTGAGACGAGGTGCCAAGTCTCCGCCCCCAGGATGAACAGGGTCCTCGAAGGGGAAGATTCAAAGGCTTGCCCCCTTTATGAGCTATCCCAGCTATTTGCTGCTCCCAGCAACTGGCCCCCATCAGTTCTGACCCCCACTTTTGGTGGGAGAATAGACGGGAAAACCAGGTTTGGAGGAGAGGTGTGCCCACCTTTGCCAACCCCGCCCCTCAGCTGAGGAAGTGGGGTGAAGCACAACTCTCAGCCACGGCCATCTTGCAGATGGCGGGACCCAGCTAACCAGAGTGAGGCTTAAGCTCCCCCTCCCACTGGAGGGTGGCATAATAAGGGGAGCACCCATCCCAAGGAAGGGGCCTATTGGTCCGGCCATGTGTCTAACTGTAAACACCCATACATTTACCCTGAACCTTGCCTCCTCATACCAGAGAAGCAAGAAGAAGAAGGACCGAACAGCTGTGCAGAGAGAAGAAGAGGAGGACACCAACTGACTTGGCCCCAGTCCAACCGGCCTATCCCAACCTAAGACTCCCACAACAGAACCACGGCGTGCCCTGCGGTCAGCAGTCCTTGAAAACCTGAAGAACACCAGAGTTGCTGAAAGGTAGCAACTCTGATTCCGGCCTATAACGTGAGTCGCCAGCACCCCGCCTCCGACACCCAAGCCTGAGACCTACACAACACACACAGGAGGTCATCCCAGCGATCCTAGCCTGGATCCCAGTGACCCTGGAACCTCCACAAGGTCCCAAATCAGACCTACAGTTAACAACATGAAGGCCTTATCAACCACAACCACTGGTGATCTCCTGACCCTATGTAACCGAACCGATCCAAAGAAACCAACCACGACCGTCCAAGCAACTCTGTCCCCGAATGCTTGCGACCATACCTGGAGGGCCTGTCATTTCCAATGGGCTCGTAAATTGTGAGAGGCTCATTAATAATAATGAGCCTCGGAATTTGTGACCCCATTGGGAATTTCAAATAGTGTTAAACACACTGTGGTACATGGCAAATTGCACCTCACAAATTGCGACTCACAAATGTTTCCCAATTTGCAAGGAGCAATTTTGCTGGTTGTACATCTGGCCCTAAATGTGTATTGTGAGTAATCCTACAAAACAATAACGATAGTGCCAAACGTATTGTTCATTTTTCTTTCCCTCAGAAAATGTCCCAGCCTAGTATCTAGAGATACCTCGCTGTGTAAGAGAAGTAATTGCAAAGTTATCTATCTGCAAACACAAAGTAATGCTACTATAAATGATTCACTGCATTTCAAACTGTATATAAATTGCATATGCTTGCAAAGTACCCTGATACTTGCCTGTACCAGGTGTGAGAAGGTGGGTTGGTATATGCTGTCCATTAATTAAAGTGGGCACCTTGTATCAGGCCTCACAACCCTTATGATGTCTGAGGTCAAGAATAACCTTATTGAAAGCTATCCTAGTGGTTGCTATGGAGAGCACCCTTCAGGCTTAATCTTGAAGGAACGTAAAGCAGCTTGTTTTACCAGAATATCACCTCCTAAATGATTAAATGAAAGGAGAAGCACACAGTGTTTATATACAAATATGTATGTATTATTATAATACTCTAAATGAGACTAGGGCATAAAGCACACAATAATCAATAGAACATTCGTAAATAGCGAAATACACAGCGGGCTCTGGGGGAGACTGAACCATATACTACAAAAATGGTATAACAACAACGACTTCAATAGACACAGTGCCTAGAACATGTAGAATCTCTGGGACCCCAAGGAGCCACCCAGAGAAGTGACACAGGGAGCCCAGGGAGGACAGGTGCAGTGAGGAAACACAGACGCGTACTCCGTACAACTCTATGGGAAAGTCGCGGTTAGAAAATTACAAATTAATGACACTGCTAAGAGGACTTCGAGCAAACCCTTTGAAACTTAGGAGGTTCTACGGCTAGCCCACCAGTGAGTACCGAAGTACATGTGTTATCTATCCCAGAGGAGCTTGGTGCATAGGGGCCAAGTGGTGTCGGAAACCTTCGTCGTTTTCAAATGAGAGCTGCAAAGAAGTCCTACTGCCAGGAGGGCAAAGAATGTCCAGTGGAATCCAAGCCTGGATTAGAGGTGAGAAGAACCTGAAAGCAGAGGGGACAGAGTCTTGGTAACTTCAGGTGACCAGGGACTCGGTAGTGGAATGCCCACCGATGTTGAGTGCTTCAGGGATGTAGAAGGGTTGCTTGACTCTCCAGCCACGGGGACCAGGAGGTGTTGAGGATCACCAGAGTCTGAAGGCAAGCTGTCCCACGAAGGATGTTGAAAGTGGAGGTGTCAATGTCCGGCTGGAGCACCAACAAGCCCTGGCAACTGGAACCCACGCGGTCAGGGGAAATAGGTTACGGTGTGAACCCGCAAGGTCCAGGGGAATCTCCAAGCAATGGAGAGTCCGGAAACATCTGGAGAAACCAGGTAAGCCCAAGAATTAGCAAGGTGACCCTTGCCAGAACCTTCGGAGTCCAAAGGAGCTCAGGAGAAGCAAACAAGTCAGTTGCATTCAGGTGCCTGCTTTTGCAGGGGAGTAACTCCTTTACTCCAAGGCAGATTCATCAGTCGTCCAGCATCATTCAGGCACTCAAAGTACTTGGTTTCTTCTTAGCAGAATCTTGTCCACGTAAAATATAAAGTCCTGTAGTCAGGTATCCCACTTTATACCCATGGGAAGGGGTTGAAAAGATTCTGTGGACCCACCTAGGGGAGGGGCAGTACAGAGAGGTGGCTACACCCATGTCCTTTGTCCAGTTTCGCACCAGAGCAGAAGCAAATGGCTCCTGGAACTGGTTTGAGCTGGACTATGCAAAGGGACACCAAATGTGCCCCCAGTACAGACTTTCTGGCACTCTAAGAGTGTACCCACCTAGCCCCAATACACTAAATCCTGTCTGGGAGGTGGTTACAGCTTCCTGTAACAGGGATGCCTATTGTCATGCCTTCCTCAGCATGAGCTTGGCTCTGCAGCAGGATAGCAGAATCGTGTCTGGGGCTGGCTGCATCCATTTTGTGCTGACCAGGTCTAGAAAGCTGGTACCCGGTATACCGGTGACCCACATATGTCCCTTCAGAAGGGTGGAATCATACCTCCCACGCCAGTTACTGTGAGGTATGATTCCAAGGTGTTTGACACCAAAAACGACATGGTTCTAAGCAGCCGTTTTAAAGTTAGCATTTATCGCGAGGTTATAATGCACTTAAACATATATGTCTGGCTGCATCACAGGCAACCTCAGAGAATGGTCTCCGAAGGCTGCAGAGGGGCCCTGCTTATGCAGGGGCACCCTCTCACCTAAAACCCAGTACCCTGCCTTCAGGATTGTTAAGGTCTGCCATAGGGGTGACTGATAGGTATTTAAGTGTAGTGATTTAAATAGATATAAATAACCTATATCTTAAGTAAGTGGTGTAAGCACCAGCTTAAACAGTCTGCTGTAGCAGGCTTGTTGTGTCAATTTGGATGGCCTCTCAGGGGTGGCATAATACATGCTTCAGCCCATGGGAGGCCTCCTGGGTACACATGATGTACCATATTCTAGGACTATTAAGGATACCCCAGAATCCAATCTGGAGTGTACCTAAAGTACATGCATAGCAATTTAAGGGATAACGCAGATAAACTGGGGTCCTGATTAGCATTATCCCAGTAAAACTAGTCAAAAACCAGCAAAACACCAGGAACAAAGTGCAGTTATCTATGAAGGTAGATCCTACCTTCCTACACCAGGCTCTATAGTATATACAGAGCCAGCTTCCTACATTTGGTGGATCAGCAGTGGGATATACTACTTTGCTTTTGTTGGACTGACTTGGTCAACACCTGGTCACACAATATAACTCCTAAATTGTCTTTAGAATTCTTTTTTTATTGAAATTGTGTCTAAATTACTAAAACTCTTGTTGGGGCCTTGGTTAACCCCTTCAGCGCGGCGCGAATTTTCGCGCTGTGCTGAGGGTTCTAAGGTTCTAACGGGCTCATGACGGAACGGTTCCGTCATCAGCACAGCTCACCCGTAGCTGATGACGGAACCGTTCTGTCATCAGCATGGAAGGGGTTAAGTCCCTTTAGAATGTTAGAAAAATAAAAAACTCACTTTTAGTTGGGAATAAGAGGGTTAAAAACTTTTGTAGAATGTCTGTTAACAAGAACCCAACTATTATTGAAAATATAACCTATGACATAGAGAACATAGTTGAGTAGCTCAACCTCATACCTTATCTCCACTTAGCATTTAAGGAGTTAACATCTCCATGCAAACTTAAAAACATTAACAGGGATCCCATCCCTCCAAACAAAAGCTTAAGGAGCTTTTGACAGGGTGTGCTGAGGACAACCCCTCTGAGCAAGGTGAAGACCTCTCAGATGGAGAAGAGGATGGAGGAGATGAAGTTAACTTCCAACCCCCTCCCTTCCTAGGGAGACCAGGGTTCCTGTAATTCCTGACTCCAAGAATACAACTCAGTGCACCTAGGTTCCTCACAGGTGGGTCAGGTACTTCTGAGTCAATTGAGGTGAGGTTGACCCAAAGATTAGATCTAGAGACAAGACTCCTGGCTCTAGAAAAAGAAAGAGCTGAGTTAGGCTTGGCTCCCCTCAATGGTGGCATCAACTTAATAAAAAGGGACAGAGAGCAATCTTATGATCCCCAAATCCCTAAAAGGATTGTCCCCAAATTCGAAGAAGGTGATAATATCACCAAATGGTTCACAGCCTTTGAGAGGGCTTGTGAAATAAGGAAAGTGAGGAAGTCACATTGGGGGGCACTCCTTTTGGAACTGTTCTCTGGTAGCAGCAGGGGAAGACTCCTGCCCCTTACAGGGGCAGATGCTGGGTCTTATGACCTCATGAAGAATGCTCTGATTGATGGCTTTGGACTCACAACTGAGGAATTTAGGATTACATTCAGGGAAGCTAACAACCCCCAAAAACCTTTCTCTAGGGTACTGAAGAGCTTTCCTGATAGTGGGTCCCTAGATTCCTCAAGGGACAAAATTCATTTCAAGACACCACTTCTTTTTCAACAGTCTGGGCACTTTGGACTTCGTTGGACTTTGCCCTGGGCATCAAGGCTGCAACTGGGAAGACTCCTGCTACTCCTGACCTTGTCACCCTGCTCGTCTGCAGCAACCTCCGTACCATACAAGAACCTTCCAGGGCCTGTGGGCATCCAAGACACCTGAAGGAATCTCCCTTGAAGTGAATTAGTCACCACAACTATGCTGACCAGTCTGCTGATCCTGGGCTCCCATGGACTCTAAAAGAATCAGCAACACAGGTGGTAGTTCTTACCATCCCTCGAGGCCTGTTCTATCCTCTCACCAAGTTTTAGCCCAACATCCCTCGTTGGAGCAGCTGGAACCAAACCCCTCTGCAATGCATTGGCATGCAGTTGCCAAGGCTTGTTGGCTTCCTTCCACAAAGATCTTCAGGCTCCAAGTAGCCCCATCTTCAAATATCTGCAGTGACCAAGATATTTGTCCTCACCACATCACTTTCACCGTGGGCCTGCATCTTTGGTGAGCTACTTGATTTTCCTCTTGCTACTCCACTTTATCCGGCATGTGGGTCCTCTTGAAGGTCATCTTTGAATTCTGTGGGTCCCCCTGATTGCTCGGGCCTGTGCTGACTCCCCTTCTTGTGGTGTGTCACCTGGACCTTGCTGGTCCCGACACTGCATCTTCTTTGCTTCCACATTGTTTGCAGTTGCCAAGGCTTGTTGGTGCTCCCGACAGACATCAACCCTTCAGATCTCCACATCCGACGTGGGACAGCTGGTGAACAGCTCCTGGTCTTCCACAGCATCACCTGGCCCTAACAACACTCGGCAATTGTAGGCATTCGTCTTCCGTGCCTCTTGGGCGCTCGTGAAAGGCATAGACGCTGTCGCCTCTGCTTGCAGGTACTTCTCAACTTGAATCCATCTTTGGTTTCCATCTGACACTTTCACCTTCCCCAGCAGTGGCATCTTTCTGATGTGCTCCAAAGGTTCGACAGCGGTTTCCGACGCCACTACACACTCATGAGCCCTTCTTCCCTGGTGTAGATATCCTGGGTCCTAGGGTATTTATGGGTGGGATGGCTCTCCAACCTTCTATCTTCCACAGGGTTTCTCAGGGTCCACGGCGAAGGGTCCTTCTTCTTTAAAATTGCAACCGCTACTTAGCCATTGACTTGACTTGCATTGATCCTGCGGTTGTGTTCCCCCTCTGCATAGGCCTCCGAGGGGCTCCTAGTTACTTACCTTGGGTGGTTCCTTGGGTCCCTGGCACTTCTACATCTTCTGTGTATAGTCTTGACTCGAATCCAGGTTCACATACCACTATTTTAGAATTTGGTTTGGTCTTCTCCTGGCGACCACTGTGTAATCCGTGCTACTTACCTGTTTCTTTTTTTTATTTTTACATCTTTATCAGATTTTATATTTTTGCACAAATATACCCCCATTCGATAACCCCCCTCCCTCACCCCTTTACAGTTGTAATATAATAACATCAATCTCAAAGATAGAGAGAAATTCCTTCCATACATTATAAAAAAAAGGGAATACAACAAAATCACAATCCAGATCATAATGAACACTTGAAACACATTAACCAGTTTCTGTCTGACTTTGTATCCATTGTTATTATGGGTCCCATTTTACGTTTATTACGGCCCTTTCTTTTATATATGGCTACTTGAAACACCAGTGGATGTGTATCTAACCATGCTGATGCTATACATAGTCTAAAACCACCATGGCCACAAATATCAGCCCTTGCAAGTATTTAGGTCGATTTGTATCAGCAACGCCTAGCATTATTTCATCGACAGAGATTTCTACTCTTGTATCTAATACTTCTGATAAAAAGGCTGATGTATCCTTCACTAATTTAGTCAATACATCACATGAGGCAAAGATATGTATGCTTTCAGCTTCAAATAAATTACATCTGGGACATAATGTTCCTTTTCCTGTCACCCATTTGCCAATTTTATATGGAGTGTAATATAACAAAAAAAAGGTTTAATAATATTGAGCTTGCAATTTTCTGAACATGAGGTAGGACTGATATAATTCAAAGGAATTTTGTATCGTTTCAGCTTTAACCCCAAGTTTCACCTGCCATTTTATGGTATACTAGGAGCCCGTCCCGACGTTGTCTGGGGATGAAATCGAATGTCTGCAATGCTTTCAATTTGCAAGGCAATTTATTTTTAAAACTTACTCTGAATCGCCCCATCACCTGGCTCAGGCCCCACGTTTTTTAAAAAACGTACTCAGATACGCCCCATCAACCGGCTCAGGCCCGCGCCTCAGAATCACCTCATCACCCGGCTCAGCCCCCGCAGAAGAATGCGTCCACTGTGAAGCCGTGTCCTCAATGCAATATGGGAACGTTTGTTTGTGTGCAGACGCGAACGTGTTTGTGCGCTCCACCTGACGCTCTGCTCCAGCCGACGGCAATTAGACGCCCCACATCGCGTCAACATGCAACGCCCACAACAATGGTAAATGCAACGCTCACTTGTATTGGGAATACGCCCACTCGTATTGGGACGGCTCGGCTACATCCGACGGAAACTACACGCCCCACATCGCGTCAACGGCCAACGCTACAACAATGGTAAATTAAGCGCCCCCTCGTAGTCCCAGCAGGCCGCGCCCATTGATCTATGCACATGCCCATGCACATGCCCAAATGATAAAGGCAACTCCCCCTCGTTTCGGGATGGCAGTCCCAGCATGCCGTGCCCATCGCTCTATTCACACGCCCATGCACACGCCCATAGCTTTCCAGCAGAACGCCCATGACCACAACGGACTACTTTTCCCCTAATGTTCTTTCTTTGGCCCACTGTTGGGGTAAATGCCACCCCCCTCTCACTTAGCGCGGGGACACGCCGAGATGGCGTAACCATGCACTTTATAAAAAAGAAAAAGAAAAATGTATATGGTGGCCAGCTGTATAGCCTATGTCCATCTGCTGCAACTGTCCTTTCCAATGCTGTATTGGGTGTTGTGATTGGTGCTGTGGTTCCTGAGATTACCCGCCTCATAGGTTTGAGCTCTCTCTTTATTATATTAGTACTAGCAGCCCGTCCTGATGTTGTCCGGGTATGAATTGCTGCCGGCCAGTAGTATATTGTTTTGTAGGATTTCCTTTTGATAGCATTTCTTATCTGTGACAGGCCTGTGAAACGCTCCGATTCACAGTGCACTGCTGATGCACTTAAGAGTGCGCGTTCAGTTGTGTGTGAACTTGAGTTTCCCTACTTTATTTTTCCTTGCAATATTATATAGTGCGAACTCGACAACATGGCATGAGCACAATTTACATTTCAGAAAAATACATTCATTTGTCGTAGGCACGGGGAGACAAATCGATTTGCCTGGAATCACAGGATGTTGAGCTGATGCCGAGATTCAACCGTAGCTCCCCAGCTCTAAAGTTCGCAATTCTAGAACTTGTGGCAGGAGGTGTGTCTAAAAGTGTATGTTGGTGTTGGCCATCAATGAGAGAGACCTGTGCATTTTTCAAATGGGTGGTGAAAAAAATATGAGTATGTTGCTGGAGATGAGGGCCGCCGTGCCACCAAATTACTTACCGGGGGAGGGTAAACTCCCATTATTCCGCAACTTTCTTTCCGCATACCATCACTCCGCATACTTTCATTACGAAAGTACCATGACTCCGCAACGCCATTATAACGCATGGCATTACATTTTATATGATTTTACCACGCATACATTTACAAAGAAATTCGTTGTAAATGCATGAATGGTAAAAGCATGTTTTTTAAAAATGTTTGGATAAGGTAAATATGGGTATAGGGGTATATGTTTTGGGGTACTGAGGTATATGTTTTGGGGTGTTTGGGTATTTTAGGGTTCAGATATAGTCTTGGGTTATGGGGTACAGGGGTAGTTTTAGGGTTTAGGGAAAGGTATGGGTTTTGGGGTACAGGGGTATTTTTAGGGTTCAGGGCTAGGTTTGGGTTTTGGGGTATAGGGGTATTTTTAGGGTTCAGGGGTAGGTTTGGGTTTTGGGGTACAGGGGTATTTTAAGAGTTCAGGGCTAGGTTTGCGTTTTGGGGTACAGGGGTATTTTTAGGGTTCAGGGGTAGGTTTGGGTTTTGGGGTACAGGGGTATTTTCAGGTTCAGGGGTAGGTTTGGGTTTTGGGGTATAGGGTTATTTTTAGGGTTCATTGCTAGGTTTGGGTTTTGGGGTACAGGGGTATTTTTAGGGTTCAGGGGCAGGTTTGGGTTTTGGGGTACAGGGGTATTTTAAGGGTTCAGGGCTAGGTTTGAGTTTTGGGGTACAGGGGTATTTTAGGATTCAGGGGTAGGTTTGGGTTTTGGGGTACAATGGTATTTTTAGGGTTCAGGGCTAGATTTGGGTTTTGGGGTACAGGAGTATTTTTAGGGTTCAGGGGTAGGTTTGGGTTTTGAGGTACAGGGGTATTTATAGGGTTCAGGGCTAGGTTTGGGTTTTGGGGTACAGGGGTATTTTTAGGGTTTAGGGATAGGTTTGTGTTTTGGGGTAGAGGGTATATTTATAGGGTTAAGATGAGTTAGTGTTTAAGGGTGTTGGGGTATTTTAAGGAGTAAGTGTGGGTTATGATTATGGGGTGCAGGGGTATTTAAAGGGAGCAGGGTGGGATTAGCACTCGATATAAAACATGACATGAAGGGCGGAACGTACCACACGCCCCCAGCGCTTGTCACGCCCCCAGCACATGCCCACAGCCCAATGCAGACACGCCCACAAGGGACTACTTTGCTGGCACGGTTCTTTTACCTTTTAAATATATATGGTGGGCGTCTGCATAGCCTATGTCCTTCTGCTGCAACTGCCCTTTCCAACGCTGTATTGGGTGTTGTGATTGGTGCTGTGGTTCCTGAGATTACCCGCCTCAAAGGTTTGGGCTCCCTCTTTATTATATTAGTATGGATTTATTGAGATCGTCTGGGTACCCTAGGTTTGGTAATTCATAGATTTCTCCAATATTCATTTTTGTTATTTTTGCAGGTTCTCCATTACCTGAACTGCTTGAAGATTTTGTCCCCCACCTCCTTTTTTTAAAAGAAAATCCTGTATTTGTAAATATTTAAAAAAATTCAGATGATCTAGTTTATATTCAGAGCAAAGTTCTTCGAAAGATTTCAATCCTGCAATAGAAAAAAACAACCTAGATGTGTAATCCCTCCCTGCACCCATCTCTCAATACAGGTTGTTAAAAATCCCAGGGAGATTATTATTTTTATGAATTATTTATAATAAGATAAACGTCCAATCCCCAATAATTTGCGTATATTATTCCAAGCTTTATAGATACCAAACATGGATTTGAATTTAACCTTCTTGAAGTAGCTATCATTTAGATGTCGCCATAGACACGCTCTGGGTTCATCGCCTAATAATAATTCTTGTGGCGTTGGAATAATATCTTCTTGCTAACATCTGTCTTAAATAATAAATGCCAAAAGTGAGACATCGGGGAAACCCGTTATCTAGATGGTAATGTTCTGCACAATTTAACTGGAACCTTTTGGTTCTCCTCAGGTGTACTTGTAAAAAGAAATAAACGCTCCTTATTTCAAAGATTTCTGTTTATTCTTTTCTTTTTTACTTCATATGCATCCTTTAGTTTCCAGGACAATTCAAATTAACATTTCCAATTTACCCAATGCATTTCGGGTCTATGGTGACCCTTCTTCGGGGGTCTCTATTGAAAAAATCAAGAAAAATGCAATCAGCCCTTAAACCTATATACATATATACATAAACATTTACATGTATTTATACCCACAATGTTCTTTAGTGCAAACAAACATCTCAAATCATAGCATGTCCTTTACTAACGGTCCCTGAATGGCCTCCCTTGCAATGTTCTCACTGCCCGCTAAAAATGTCCGTTTTTTCAATTAGCGCTAAAACATACCAAACACTAAAACCATACTTTACGTTCCCAGTGCAACTAACTGAATCTAACTTGACAAAAAATAACTCTAAAACGGAAAAGAGTTTAGCCTAACAAACATTCTGCTCCTCGTCAGCGCATTACTTACTGAGAAATGAGATCGTCCCTCGTTTACGTGGTGTCGGCCAATCCGCTACTTCCTTACTGTCAGTGCAAGGCTATTTAAAGCACCAAGCTCTCTGATTGGCTCAATTTGCGATCACGTGATCGCGACCACGAACTGCTATGCAGTCCTTGTATTCTATTAGAAAATAAACAGAATAACAAAAACGGGTGTACTACTGTACAAAATTATCTCTATAGAGAGAATATACAATACCAAACGAAAACTAATACATAACTGCCATTAATTAATTCTGTGTCATGTTCGCTGTTTGTTCATCATAATTCAATATCCTTAATTTTTTATGGTTTTGGAAGGCTACCTCATCTGAAAAACATGTTGGTGATGGATAATGACTCATGGAATAATTTCTAAAACAACATATTGTCGGCCATTTTAGGTAGGGGAGTTCTCACTGTGAGTTTATGCAAGGAAATAAAGTTAGCTTTCCACAGTCTATTTACAAAAAACAGGATAGTTCTATCCTGTCATTCAGTCCATTCGGTTGCAAGCTGCCCATTTTCTTTATCCAAAAATATTCAGATCTCAGCCTTGATTTATGTGAGTCTTTCTCGGGGTGATGTTTAATAACTTCCAATATTGTGAAGCGTAGTTGTGCCACATTGTGTCCTGCTTCTAGCCAGTGGGTAGCCAGTGTAGATTTCAAGTTTTTCAGGCGGATGTTACTCTTGTGCTCTGTTATTCTAACTTTTATTTTTCTTTCAGTTTGACCTATGTACAATTTTCCACATGGACATTTGATTCCATAAATAACGTTCTTTGTGTCACAAGTTGCTGAGTGTAACAAGGTCTCCTTCTTTCCTGTCATTGGGTGTGAAAACATTTGTCCTGTGATCACATTGTTGCAATGGATGCAGTTTTCGCATCTCTGCATACCCTTGTAGTTGACTTCATTTGGTTTGTCCTTCTTTTTTAGCAGTTCTTTCAAGTTTTTAGATCTGTTATATGCAAACGTTATCTTATCAGCAAAAAGTGGTTCCAAATCCGGTTCTTTTGCTATAAGTACCCAATGTTTTTTCATGATGCTGGCTATTTTTGCTGATTGTAGAGAATGTTTTAGGACACATACTGTCTTTTTAGTTTCTCCTCTCTCTTTCGTGACTAGTAAAGACTCTCTCTTCATATTCAAAACTTTGCTTTTGGACTCTTCCAATAAAGGTATGGGATAACCTCGTGATTTGTATTTTTGGATCTGTTTGTCGATGGTGGAGAGCAAATCTAGTGGATCAGATGTGATCCTTTTTTGGCGAATGAATTGAGATGTGGGAAGGTGTTTCTTTAGAGAAAAATGATGGAAACTTTCATAGTGTAGGCCACTATTTCTATCTGTTTCTTTCGTGTGCACAGTAGTTCTTATTTTGTTCTGTTCAAGATGAATTTTCACATCTAAAAAAGCCAATTCTTTCTGGTCCATTTGGTGAGTGAATTTGATCCGATCATGAACTCTATTCAATCTTTGGATGTTGTTTGTTAGTCCTTCTTTTTCACCCTTCCATATAAGGAAGATGTCGTCGATGTATCTTTTAAATACCATTAATCCAGTTGTCCAGTTTGTGTCTTGGATTATATGATCATGCTCAAATTTAGCCATAAAGGTATTTGCGTAGGACGGTGCCCCCGCAAAACCCATAGAGGTCCCACTGCACTGTTCATAGAAGTCACCTTCCCAGTTGAAGTAACTGTGTAATAGAGCAAACTGTAATAATTCAAGCATCAGAGTTTTTTCTCCTCCTCGCACTTCATTGTTGAGTAAACACCATTCCATGGCTTCAATTCCCTCCCTGTGCGGGATTGAAGTGTACAGCGCTGTTACATCTATAGAACATAACCATATTTCCTCATCAGTTGGAATGTCTACTGTGGATAACATGTTGAGAAATGCGGTGGTGTCCTTTATGTGTGTGCTCCATTTTTGAACTAAAGGCTGTAGGAACCAGTCTAGGTATTGACCCAGTGGTTCTGATAGCGATCCACAAGCTGAAACTATGGGTCTGAAAGGAGGTCTCTTGGGGTCCTTGTGTATCTTCGGGAGCATGTAAAATTGGGGTCTCCTAGGGTGTTTGGTCTGCAAGAATTGGTATGTTTTCAGAGTAATCCACTTCATCTCCAGGGCTTTGTCTAGGATTGTCTTAAGTGTCATTCCAAAAATCTCAGTGGGGTCTTGTTCCAACTTGTGGTAAATATTTTCATCTTGAAGATGGGCCTGTACACTCTCTTTGTAGTAAGTAGTGTTCATTACCACTATCGCTCCCCCTTTATCCGCCTTCATTATAGTGATGTCTTTGGCGTCTCTCAGAGTTTGTAAGACTTGCCATTCTTTCCTAGAGAAGTTACTTGTGGTACATCCGGAGTAGTTAATTTTTTGAAACACCTTCCCACATCTCAATTCATTCGCCAAAAAAGGATCACATCTGATCCACTAGATTTGCTCTCCACCATCGACAAACAGATCCAAAAATACAAATCACGAGGTTATCCCATACCTTTATTGGAAGAGTCCAAAAGCAAAGTTTTGAATATGAAGAGAGAGTCTTTACTAGTCACGAAAGAGAGAGGAGAAACTAAAAAGACAGTATGTGTCCTAAAACATTCTCTACAATCAGCAAAAATAGCCAGCATCATGAAAAAACATTGGGTACTTATAGCAAAAGAACCGGATTTGGAACCACTTTTTGCTGATAAGATAACGTTTGCATATAACAGATCTAAAAACTTGAAAGAACTGCTAAAAAAGAAGGACAAACCAAATGAAGTCAACTACAAGGGTATGCAGAGATGCGAAAACTGCATCCATTGCAACAATGTGATCACAGGACAAATGTTTTCACACCCAATGACAGGAAAGAAGGAGACCTTGTTACACTCAGCAACTTGTGACACAAAGAACGTTATTTATGGAATCAAATGTCCATGTGGAAAATTGTATATAGGTCAAACTGAAAGAAAAATAAAAGTTAGAATAACAGAGCACAAGAGTAACATCCGCCTGAAAAACTTGAAATCTACACTGGCTACCCACTGGTTAGAAGCAGGACACAATGTGGCACAACTACGCTTCACAATATTGGAAGTTATTAAACATCACCCCGAGAAAGACTCACATAAATCAAGGCTGAGATCTGAATATTTTTGGATAAAGAAAATGGGCAGCTTGCAACCGAATGGACTGAATGACAGGATAGAACTATCCTGTTTTTTGTAAATAGACTGTGGAAAGCTAACTTTATTTCCTTGCATAAACTCACAGTGAGAACTCCCCTACCTAAAATGGCCGACAATATGTTGTTTTAGAAATTATTCCATGAGTCATTATCCATCACCAACATGTTTTTCAGATGAGGTAGCCTTCCAAAACCATAAAAAATTAAGGATATTGAATTATGATGAACAAACAGCGAACATGACACGGAATTAATTAATGGCAGTTATGTATTAGTTTTCGTTTGGTATTGTATATTCTCTCTATAGAGATAATTTTGTACAGTAGTACACCCGTTTTTGTTATTCTGTTTATTTTCTAATAGAATACAAGGACTGCATAGCAGTTCGTGGTCGCGATCACGTGATCGCAAATTGAGCCAATCAGAGAGCTTGGTGCTTTAAATAGCCTTGCACTGACAGTAAGGAAGTAGCGGATTGGCCGACACCACGTAAACGAGGGACGATCTCATTTCTCAGTAAGTAATGCGCTGACGAGGAGCAGAATGTTTGTTAGGCTAAACTCTTTTCCGTTTTAGAGTTATTTTTTGTCAAGTTAGATTCAGTTAGTTGCACTGGGAACGTAAAGTATGGTTTTAGTGTTTGGTATGTTTTAGCGCTAATTGAAAAAACGGACATTTTTAGCGGGCAGTGAGAACATTGCAAGGGAGGCCATTCAGGGACCGTTAGTAAAGGACATGCTATGATTTGAGATGTTTGTTTGCACTAAAGAACATTGTGGGTATAAATACATGTAAATGTTTATGTATATATGTATATAGGTTTAAGGGCTGATTGCATTTTTCTTGATTTTTTCAATAGAGACCCCCGAAGAAGGGTCACCATAGACCCGAAATGCATTGGGTAAATGGGAAATGTTAATTTGAATTGTCCTGGAAACTAAAGGATGCATATGAAGTAAAAAAGAAAAGAATAAACAGAAATCTTTGAAATAAGGAGCGTTTATTTCTTTTTACAAGTACACCTGAGGAGAACCAAAAGGTTCCAGTTAAATTGTGCAGAACATTACCATCTAGATAACGGCAGGGGTGGGGAATTCCTATCTCCCGACGCCCGAGACATCTAGATTTCTTAGGAGGGCAAGAGGTTTTAATTTGTATTTTGTCCAAAGGACAAGTAGACAGTTTTATGGTAATCCGATACACAGCTGTTCAACCCTGTAGGTCACAGCCAGTTAATAAGATGCTCTGAGCAGTTTATTGGCAGTGAAAGGGTGAATGCAAAAGCTGGGGCCTGCACTTTAATTTCCCCAGAACAGAACAACAAAATGATAAAGCAGAGCTCGAAGTTGAAAATAGCTCGTGCTTGTGTAGCTTCCAGGCCCCATGTAAGAGGCTGCCTTATCTGCCTCTTGGCCCCTTGCTCTGACTTGAACTGTATGACCCCTGCCTTGTATTCTCTGCTCCACTCCTGGGCCTCATCTTTAACTCTCTTTGCTTTCCCTTCTCATGCACCCCCTCCTTTGCACTTTGCCTTTCCTGTACACCTTATGTTACACCCAGTGCCTGAACCTGCTCACCCCACCCCACCCCCCTTAGCCACCCTCTCTGACATCTCTGACCCGCTCCCCTTGGCCTCTCATATCTTACACATCGAGGGCTTACATTAAAGCTCATTAGTTTCCCCATGGGCTTTCATACAGGCCTAAGGCCACCCCCAATTCTGTCCTTGCACTAGGCCTCATGTCACTTTGTGCCTGCACCAGGGGCATTGTGAACACACTGCTGTAGAAACTACAGCAGCTGTGAACTTTTTGATGGGCCTCTTCAGCCTGCTGGTCCGCAGACAAAGGCCCATAATGGACTTGAAAGGGTGGGTGGGTGAGTGAGTGAAAGGGTGGATGAATAGATGCATGTATGAATGAGTGAAAGGGTGGATATACAGATGCATGGATGAATACGTGCAAGAGTGGATGATAGATGCATAAATTAATGAGTGAAAGGGTGAATGGATAGATGCATGTATGAATAACTGAAAGGGTGGATGTATAAATGCATGGATGAATACGTGCAAAAGTGGATGATAGATGCATACATTAATGAATGAATGGGTGAATGGATAGATGCATGGATGAATGAGTGAAAGGGTGGATATACAGATGCATGGATGAATACGTGCAAGAGTGGATGATAGATGCATACATTAATGAGTGAACGGGTGAATGGATAGATGCATGGATGAATGAGTGAAAGGGTGGATATACAGATGCATGGATGAATACGTGCAAGAGTGGATGATAGATGCATACATTAATGAGTGAATGGATAGATGCATGGATGAATGAGTGAAAGGCTGATACGGCTGCACCACATTAGCGGGCTTACCAAAATCATCCACAGCACCACTAAAAGCCTGCCTCAACGCAGCGGTGAGACTCATTACGGGAACGAAGAAATTCGATCACATATCTCCTCACCTGAAAGCACTAAACTGGCTACCTTACGAGGCTAGAATTCAAATGAAGATGGCCTGTATTACGCATAAAGCTGTACATTACAACACGCCTAGATACCTAGCCAAGAAACTTAAGCTCTCAGGAGGTAACAGAACAACGAGAAGCGCAAAAGATTTGCTATTACGACCAGCCTTTTTCCACAAGAAAAAGACCTACAACCGAGCATTCTCCGGAGCTGCCCCCAGAATCTGGAATTCACTCCCTCCAAACATCAGGAAGATTCGAAATACAACAACATTCAAACGAGAACTGAAGAGCCACTTGATGAGTAAATACCCTACTTAGAGAAACCTACCGATCACTGGGATGTACAATTCAGCTAACTAAGGACCGCCCTCTTCCTGGAAAATTGGATGATCATCAGCGGATAAGAAAATGATGCCGTGCACAAGCCGAGACTTGGCACTTTGCTGCTACCTCATATATGTGTGAACTTTAACTATATCTCACAGTCATACTATAGACCTTCTTTCTCACTTGATTTATTTAGCCATATATGTGGAACATTTATCTATATGTCACAATCATACTATATATCTTCTACCGCACCTGATTTATTTATACTTATTATCCTTGATATGCACTGGGACACCTTATAACCCTACCTCAACGAGCACGGCTTGTTACTTTGACACAAGCCAAACCTTGCTCGCCACTTATTGTTAATTACACAGTCATTTTGAATATATTTATTTAACCTCGTCCATACTGTATATCGCTTTCTACCTCATTATTCTCTTGTTGGCACTACTGCTTTTATAATGTCTATATGTAATTCTGTCCTTGTTAAGCGCTCTGATACCCACGGGTCTTGTTCGCGCTATACAAAACACTATAAATAAATAAATAAATAAATAAAGAGTGGATGATAGATGCATACATTAATGAGTGAAAGGGCGAATCGATGGATGCATGGATGAATGAGTGAAAGGCTGGATGGATAGATGGATGAATGAGTGGAGTGAAAGGGTGAATGGATAGATGGATGAATGAGTGGATGGATGTAAGGATGGATGTGTGAGAATGGGAGGAAAAGAGCAAGGGCGAATGAAGGGATGGGTGAGTGGATGGATAGGTTGAAAGTGGATTGATGAGTGAAAGGATGGACGACTTACTGAAAGGGTGGATTAATGGGTGAGAGAGTAGATGAATAGATAGCTGACTGAGTGAGGGATGGATGGATGGGTGGGTGGCTGGCTGGGTGGCCGGTTTTTGACGGATGGCTTGGTGGGTGGAGAGTTGAGTGTAAAGGTGGATCGAGGGATTAGTGAAAGGATGGATGGATATATGAGCGAAACAGAAGATGGATGGGTGAAAGGGTGGATGGATGAGCGAAAGCATAAATGGATGAAGTGAAAGGGTAGGTGGATAGATGAGTGAAAAGGAGGATGGATGGGGTGGATGGATGGAGGGATGAGTGAAAGGATGGATGAATATGAGTGAAAAGGAGGATGTGTGGGGTTAAAGGATGGATGGATGAGCAAAAGGATGGATGAGTGAAAGGAAGGCGGGATGGATCAGTTGGATCGATAGGTTTGGAGATGGCAGGATAGGCTTTAGCAGCTACAGCAGAGGTGGTGCCTCTTCTGTCTGCAGCTCGGCAGACAAAGACTTGTAATTAATTTGAAAGGATGAATGGATGTGTGGGTGAAAGGATGAGTGAGTAGAAGTGTGGCTGGCTAGATGGATGGATGGATGGATGGATGGATGGATGGATGAATGAGTGACCGGGATGGTGGATGGACAAAGGATGTTATAATGAAGGAAAGGGTGAATGAGTGGATGGGTTACAGGGTGTAAGGATTAGAGAGCGAAAGGATGGATGAATGTAAAGGATAAATGGATGGATTGATGGATGGGTCGAAGGGTGGGTGGAAGGATGAGTGAAAGGGAGGGTGGATATATGAAGTGAATGGAAGGGTATATAGATGGAGTGAAAGGGATGGTGTATGGATGAGCGAAAGGATGGGTGGTTGAAATGGATAGGTTTGGAGATGAATGGGTAGGTTTGGATATGGATGAGTGGATCGAGAGACAGATGAACAGATGGATGAACAGATTAGTGAAGGGAATGGATTAAAGAATGAATGGGTGCCAATGTAAAGGTGAAATGCTAGATATCAGTGGGTGAAAGGATGAATGGATAGATGCTTAGATGGAAGAGACAAGAGAGCTATTGTGGAGAGGATTCCAATTACTTTTTTTCGCTTGCTTGGTGTCATAAGAACTTTGAATCAACGTGGGGGGTATTTAAATGTTCTGGTTACTCACTTGGCCTACATTGTGCTCCTTTCTCTACCTTGGGATTATCAGGTAGGCGTGGTGCTGTTTGTCAGCGAGTTCTTACTAGACAGCTAGTATTTGGTCTCATAAAATCCACATTGCCATAGAAATTCCCAGCACTGAACAAAACTACTTTGTAAAAGAGCAGAATGCTGTCACACACAATGAAGCCAGCTCACAGATAGGAAGAGATCGCATTTCAAAGAAACAAAAGGTCTTGGTTAACTCAAATTTCATTAGGGGTTCAAATGTTAAAGTCACGAAAGTGCACCCATGATATATGTCCTTGTATTAAAGGAGATTTACGTTTTTCATGAATTCACATGAATTTCCTTAAGTAGGCCAGAAAACCGTAGTCCTAGAAAATATTTGTGAATTGCATCTTAGCATGAGCAAATATGAATATGCCCCAGCGGAAATCTGTTGAGTGTTTACAAGTTCACTTTTTCTCCAACCACATTTTTCCCAGCCCTGGAAGAAACTTTACTCCTGCCGTTGTCGGGGGTAAATTTCGACCTTTCTCAGTATGGGAAAAGATTAGAGAAGAGCTGGTGAAAACCTCCAAAATTCAAATCCTTCTGTAGTATTAGCCTGACATAACCAGAGAGGCTATTATCAGAGCTCTTCTACAAAGAGATTGCAGCCATTATTTGACCGTGCCCTACATGGCACCAAAGGGACAAGTGGATTTTGTTACAGGACAAGTAGATTTATGAAGCTACTTGTCCCATGGACAAGTACATATTTCGATAAATTCCACACCCCTGTAACGGGTTTCCCCGATGTCTCACTTTTGGCAATATATTCATTAAGTGTTTTCAGACCAAAACACTCGGTACTGCTGCACAACAACGAAAGGATTAAATTGAAAGAAAACTACCAAAAAAACTAGAGTGCTGGACGGACCCTATTAAAATTCATTCACAGCCATAGTCTACCCTCCATCCAAGCACCGCAGAGATGAATTTAGAAGAGATAGCACAGATCACAACGAATAAGGCTGAAACCCTAGTATACACTGCAGAAGAAGCAGAAGGAATCTATAGCTTGATCAAGGAAACTAGAGCCTTCAGCCCACAACCAAGCACTGTTATGCAATTGTTAAAACAACTTGAAAATGTAAGCAAACGTGAAATAAATCAAAGACTGCATGCAACAACTCTAATACACTATCACAGAAACCAACGAATCCCTAGGGGTTTAAGAATAGCGCTTAAACCCATGTTATGCAGGAATAACAAGGCTTTCCTAACAAAATGGTATCAAATTTTGAATAAATGCAGTTTGGACCTCATTTTGTTGATTGTGGAAGAGTTGGCAAAAGAACTAAGAATAATTGAAGAAGAACTGGCCAAAGTAAAAACAGAATTGAACCAATTTGAAGATCTTGATGCTACACTGGAAGATGTGAACAAAAAGCTAGAAAGATATGCTAAAGAGATCGAGGAGAGGAAGGTTAAAAAATACCGAAGAGACACAATAGATTATAAACTTGAAGAAGTATACAGTTGGGCAGAGGTTTATAATCAGAGGAAGTGGCAACAACCACAAACCAACGTTAGTTCATCACAAGAAAGTGTGGTATCTGACTCTGACCCAGCACAAAACAGGAGACCAATATCTAAAGACAGACGTAAAGATCAACAAAATAAAGTTCCTTTTTTAGACATCAGCCCGGCAGCAAACAATGCCCCTTCAACAAGCATAACAGAGCCCTCAAAACAAGGAGGGGAAAAGGAAAAAGAAAAGACACAAGTGAAAGAAACAGTAGCAGAGAGAGAGCTGAGATCAAAAAAACCGAAACCGACTTAGTCATCAACATATCAGACAAACAATTAACGGAAGCTCAAAAAAAAGTATTGAACAAAGGTCTCACGTTTGTTCCAAGATATAAATCAAATGCCCAAGAAACGGAAATATCAATCTACAAATTCTAAGGAATCTGAGATTAAAGAACTTCTTCAACAACCTACCACCGAATGAAAGACCAGAAATGGAGTTAAAGGAATTTAAACCTAAAAGCACATTTTGTGCCCCCACCTCACACAAAACTATTGATGCATATGAACGGATTATAACATCTGAAATTCAAAAAATTAACTACTCCGGATGTACCACCAGTAACTTCTCTAGGAAAGAATGGCAAGTCTTACAAACTCTGAGAGACGCCAAAGACATCACTATAATGAAGGCGGATAAAGGGGGAGCGATAGTGGTAATGAACACTACTTACTACAAAGAGAGTGTACAGGCCCATCTTCAAGATGAAAATATTTACCACAAGTTGGAACAAGACCCCACTGAGATTTTTGGAATGACACTTAAGACAATCCTAGACAAAGCCCTGGAGATGAAGTGGATTACTCTGAAAACATACCAATTCTTGCAGACCAAACACAGTAAGAGACCCCAATTTTACATGCTCCCGAAGATACACAAGGACCCCAAGAGACCTCCTTTCAGACCCATAGTTTCAGCTTGTGGATCGCTATCAGAACCACTGGGTCAATACCTAGACTGGTTCCTACAGCCTTTAGTTCAAAAATGGAGCACACACATTAAGGACACCACCGCATTTCTCAACATGTTATCCACAGTAGACATTCCAACTGATGAGGAAATATGGTTATGTTCCATAGATGTAACAGCGCTGTACACTTCAATCCCGCACAGGGAGGGAATTGAAGCCATGGAATGGTGTTTACTCAACAATGAAGTGCGAGGAGGAGAAAAAACTCTGATGCTTGAATTATTACAGTTTGCTCTATTACACAGTTACTTCAACTGGGAAGGTGACTTCTATGAACAGTGCAGTGGGACCTCTATGGGTTTTGCGGGGGCACCGTCCTACGCAAATACCTTTATGGCTAAATTTGAGCATGATCATATAATCCAAGACACAAACTGGACAACTGGATTAATGGTATTTAAAAGATACATCGACGACATCTTCCTTATATGGAAGGGTGAAAAAGAAGGACTAACAAACAACATCCAAAGATTGAATAGAGTTCATGATCGGATCAAATTCACTCACCAAATGGACCAGAAAGAATTGGCTTTTTTAGATGTGAAAATTCATCTTGAACAGAACAAAATAAGAACTACTGTGCACACGAAAGAAACAGATAGAAATAGTGGCCTACACTATGAAAGTTTCCATCATTTTTCTCTAAAGAAACACCTTCCCACATCTCAATTCATTCGCCAAAAAAGGATCACATCTGATCCACTAGATTTGCTCTCCACCATCGACAAACAGATCCAAAAATACAAATCACGAGGTTATCCCATACCTTTATTGGAAGAGTCCAAAAGCAAAGTTTTGAATATGAAGAGAGAGACTTTACTAGTCACGAAAGAGAGAGGAGAAACTAAAAAGACAGTATGTGTCCTAAAACATTCTCTACAATCAGCAAAAATAGCCAGCATCATGAAAAAACATTGGGTACTTATAGCAAAAGAACCGGATTTGGAACCACTTTTTGCTGATAAGATAACGTTTGCATATAACAGATCTAAAAACTTGAAAGAACTGCTAAAAAAGAAGGACAAACCAAATGAAGTCAACTACAAGGGTATGCAGAGATGCGAAAACTGCATCCATTGCAACAATGTGATCACAGGACAAATGTTTTCACACCCAATGACAGGAAAGAAGGAGACCTTGTTACACTCAGCAACTTGTGACACAAAGAACGTTATTTATGGAATCAAATGTCCATGTGGAAAATTGTATATAGGTCAAACTGAAAGAAAAATAAAAGTTAGAATAACAGAGCACAAGAGTAACATCCGCCTGAAAAACTTGAAATCTACACTGGCTACCCACTGGCTAGAAGCAGGACACAATGTGGCACAACTACGCTTCACAATATTGGAAGTTATTAAACATCACCCCGAGAAAGACTCACATAAATCAAGGCTGAGATCTGAATATTTTTGGATAAAGAAAATGGGCAGCTTGCAACCGAATGGACTGAATGACAGGATAGAACTATCCTGTTTTTTGTAAATAGACTGTGGAAAGCTAACTTTATTTCCTTGCATAAACTCACAGTGAGAACTCCCCTACCTAAAATGACCGACAATATGTTGTTTTAGAAATTATTCCATGAGTCATTATCCATCACCAACATGTTTTTCAGATGAGGTAGCCTTCCAAAACCATAAAAAATTAAGGATATTGAATTATGATGAACAAACAGCGAACATGACACGGAATTAATTAATGGCAGTTATGTATTAGTTTTCGTTTGGTATTGTATATTCTCTCTATAAAGATAATTTTGTACAGTAGTACACCCGTTTTTGTTATTCTGTTTATTTTCTAATAGAATACAAGGACTGCATAGCAGTTCGTGGTCGCGATCACGTGATCGCAAATTGAGCCAATCAGAGAGCTTGGTGCTTTAAATAGCCTTGCACTGACAGTAAGGAAGTAGCGGATTGGCCGACACCACGTAAACGAGGGACGATCTCATTTCTCAGTAAGTAATGCGCTGACGAGGAGCAGAATGTTTGTTAGGCTAAACTCTTTTCCGTTTTAGAGTTATTTTTTGTCAAGTTAGATTCAGTTAGTTGCACTGGGAACGTAAAGTATGGTTTTAGTGTTTGGTATGTTTTAGCGCTAATTGAAAAAACGGACATTTTTAGCGGGCAGTGAGAACATTGCAAGGGAGGCCATTCAGGGGCCGTTAGTAAAGGACATGCTATGATTTGAGATGTTTGTTTGCACTAAAGAACATTGTGGGTATAAATACATGTAAATGTTTATGTATATATGTATATAGGTTTAAGGGCTGATTGCATTTTTCTTGATTTTTTCAATAGAGACCCCCGAAGAAGGGTCACCATAGACCCGAAATGCATTGGGTAAATGGGAAATGTTAATTTGAATTGTCCTGGAAACTAAAGGATGCATATGAAGTAAAAAAGAAAAGAATAAACAGAAATCTTTGAAATAAGGAGCGTTTATTTCTTTTTACAAGTACACCTGAGGAGAACCAAAAGGTTCCAGTTAAATTGTGCAGAACATTACCATCTAGATAACGGGTTTCCCCGATGTCTCACTTTTGGCAATATATTCATTAAGTGTTTTCAGACTAAAACACTCGGTACTGCTGCATAACAACGAAAGGATTAAATTGAAAGAAAACTACCAAAAAAACTAGAGTGCTGGACGGACCCTATTAAAATTAAATAATAAATGGACACAATAGTATAATTTGATGTTTGGCAATGCCATTCCCTCTCCGAAAGAAGGGATTAATATATACTGCGAATAAAAGAGGGGAACATGGGCACCCCTGTCTTGTCCCTCGCGTTATACCCAGTGGTTTGGATACTGACCCATTGACCATTAGCACAGCAGATGGATCCCAATATAACATTTGTGTTGCTTTGATAAATGGCTCTCCAATACCACTAGCCATCACAGTCCAAAGATATTTCCAGGAGACCCTATCGAATGCCTTTTTGGCGTCTAATAATATGAGTGCCATAGGGTCTCCTGCAACCTCGGATCAATCAAACAATGGTGTCTGAATCCCTTACACTGGTTCTCATCTAAATCCTTCCGTCCAGTGTAGGGTGTGGACGTGTGATCTCTAGGAGGTGGGTTTCTAGGGGCATTTGATTGATAATTTCCCTTGTAGGGTTCCTTTCCTATAGTTACCCCTTGTAATTGTGCAATCATGACCCTTTCCTTTAGGTCCTTTTTCTTTCTTTCTGATGCCCTATCATTTTCGTTCTTTTGATGTTCGTAGTACTGGGCCATCTGAAGGATAGCCACGGGTTTGGAGGCCGCCCAACTACTCTCACTGGTCTGCAGTTTCTGTGAGACTTCCTGCAGCAGACCTTTAACATAATTTTGGACAAATGATGATGTCCGGTTGCAGTGGTCATGTCCTGGCCACTATAATCGGAGAACACCGTCTCGAACCGGGAGAAGTACTCTGAGACATCTTCCTGAGGTTTCTGGCGGCAAGCCGTTACTATCGACCAGTCCACCTTCTTTTCTGGGATCAGGGTCTTCAATTTCTGGACAATTTTGTCCGGGAGTTCTAAGATGGCTTTTAAGGGTTTCTGTCCTGGGTCTCGCTGTTTGTCTATGCCATCGAGTTGTATCCAGGTATGTCCGAACAGCTCAAGGTGGTCGACTTTCCGTATTTGCTTCGACACATCAGCTGGCAGACATAGCCCAAAAAACAAGTTGATGTCTGCTAGGGTCATAATTGTCGATCCTAAGGGGGTACCTAGTTCTGTGTAAAAGGCAGTGGGGTTCTTCCGTAAGTCTGGCAAGGATTTTTGGAAGGTCAGGATGTCTTGTCGATCCCATGGTTGGTAAACCGAGTTATATACTACCCTTCCCTTTGCATCTTGATGGTTAATGTTGTTGTGTGTTCCCTGACCACGTGGGGGGACCCAGTAGGGAGCAGCCTCCTTCATAGGCATCATCGTGTCAATCTTCTCTGTTTGGGGTTCAGTCGTTACAGGAGTCGTAGTCTCAGCTACCTGCCTTTGTTCGGTGAGGTGGCGGAAAACTTCAAGCGTATGTGAGAAGAGGTCCATCACATCGCACTCACTTTCATCTCCAATATCAACTTTCCTATATAAGGCCGCGAGGCGTTCAGGGCTTTTATTCTGATATCTCTCCTCATAGGCAGTGAGGGTGTGATAGCAAAATCGTACGACAAAGTGTCGTTTATGGCTATCCGCATATGAATTATACATATCCGATATATACTCTTCGCTTTCTTTCCGTTCCGTGAGTGTTTTCACTACTTTATCAATCCCTGCTTGTTCACTTTTGCTTAAACGAGTCATTCGCGTGGAAACTTTTCTTTTAGCTTCGGGTTCATCTAGCAATTCTGCTGGTGCTATGCTTAGTACGAGAGGCTCGGCCGGTGCAGAGGCCGTAGAGACCGAGGCCCTGGCACTACCTTCATTTGGGTTTGGGGGTTGTGGGTGTGATACTAAGGGATGGGAGGGAGCATATGGAGGGGGCATATAGATGATTGGGGGACCTAATAATAAATCATCGTTTGCTTTTTGCTTTGAGGGTAGCTCGGGGTAGAGCGTGGGGGGTGTTCTAACAGGGCATTGGCCCGATGTTTAGGACTCTCGTTCTCTCTTGACTCTCTCTCTTTCTTTGATCTCTTCTTCTAGTTTTCTACCAGCTAGGTGAGCTGCCTTCCGTAGCTCTTTGTCTGTTTTCGCTTCGTCTCTCATTTTACGTTGCGTTGCTTCTTTGCGCCACATGCCGAGACTATCAAGCATGGTTGGCGTGGTTTTATGTTTACGAAAGGCTATTTTTAGAGCTTCTATTTTATGTATATCAAAAGATCCTATCAGTGGCCACTGACTTTCTCGATCTTTCTTGGTATTTTTTATGCCATAGTTTACTATAGGCTACGGCGACTAGTCTATATTTCATGAACATGTCCTTATTAGGGATGCCTTCCAGTGGAGCTGGATGATCCACCTCTAATAAACGGTCCGGGCTAAACCAACTACCAAACAGTGGGGAGAAGATAGGCATGACGTATAGCGGTCAAAAAGATTTCAAACAATAGTAGACAAAGGTCCGCACTACCTATCCTTCGCTACTTGCAAAGACTAGACAGAATATTTCTATTCTACGTTATTTGCAAATAGGGAATATCTCAAGAGAACCAAAATCCAAACAATCAATCAGCGGGGAGAAGATAGGCGCAGCGTATTATCAGCCCTTACCAATATGGACAAAAAGTCTGCGCTACCTATCCTTCACTACCTTCAAAGGGAGAGAGAATATTTCTATTCACCGTTTGCAGGCAGAGAATGTCTCAAAAAGCAATCAATATCGTTAACCGAGGCTAAGCGATGCAATCAATGAGTAATACTGGTATTTTCAAACAATCATTTCACAATTCGTCGTGTTACATGACCTTACCTGGACCGTATGGACAGTTTCCCGTCTTCCACTTCCAGCGCCCGATCGTCCTCTATTCTCCGTTGTTGCTACGTCACTCCTGAGGGTTCCCAGTCAGGACCGTAGATCACTCGAGAGAGGTCTGCTCGGAACCGGTGAAGTTCGGATGATCGGCTGCCAGACGAGGGTCTATCGGGCACAAGCTCTTCCCGATCGTTGCAGTCGTTCACTCTTGTCGTCAGGACCTCTCCCACTAGATCCACGTGTCGCTGATGGGCCCCACGCTTGGGATGCCAATTGTAGAAAAAGCAGTTCTTATAGATAACCTTTAGATGCTGCTTGGCGTTAGTCGCATCTCATACCATTCGAGGATTTAACAAATAAAGAGGCAGGCGCTGGAAACTGGTAAACCGGGAAACAAAGTTTAATTCCGTCGGAACAGAACACATCAGATCAGACAAACAGGGCATCGTCTCGCGGTGCTTTGTCAAGTCATAAAATTTGTATAGCGCACTACATACCCAGAGGGTTTCAAGGCGCTTAGGAAGGGGAGGAGGATTATTTGTCAAATATCCACGTTTTAAGCTGCTTTCTGAACGCTAGGTGGTTCTGGGTGAGGCGAAGGTAAGCGGGGAGTGAGTTCCATGTTTTAGCAGCCAGGTATGAAAAGGATCTGCCTCCCATGGTGGTCTTGTTGATGCGAGGTACAGTGGCGAGGGCTTGGCTGGAAGACCGTAGTTGGCGGGAGGGGGTGTAGAAGGACAGTCGAGAGTTGAGGCAATCTGGTCCGATGTCGTAGAGTGATTTGTGTGTGTGGGTAAGCAGTCGGAAGGTGATCCTCTTATTGACGGGTAGCCAGTGGAGGTCTTTAAGGTGACCAGAGATGTGTTCGTTGCGTTGGATGTCTAATATGAGCCTGGCTGATGCGTTTTGGATTCGTTGGAGTTTCTTCTGGAGTTTTGCGGTAGTACCCGCGTAGAGGGTGTTTCCGTAGTCCAGTCGGCTCGTGACCAGAGCGTGGGTAACTGTTTTCCTTGTTTCGGGGGGGGATCCAGCGAAATGTTTTTCTGAGCATGCGAAGAATGTTGAAGCAGGAAGAGGATACGGCGCTGACTTGTCTGTTCATTGAGAGTGAAGAATCCAGGATGACGCCAAGGTTCCGTGCGTGGTCTGTCGGGATGGGTGCTTTTCCGAGGGCTTCCGGCCACCAGGAGTCGTCCCATGCAGAGGGGGAAGTACCTAAGATGAGAACTTCTGTTTTGTCTGAGTTCAGTTTCAGACGGCTTTGTTTCATCCATTCGGCAACTTCTTTCATTCCTTCGTGTAGGTTAGTTTTGGCGGTGCTGGGGTCATTGGTGAGAGAAAGGATTAGTTGAGTGTCGTCCGCGTAGGAGATGATGTTGAGGTTGTGTTGGCGTGCGATGGCCGCGAGGGGGCTCATGTATACGTTGAAGAGGGTGGGACTGAGTGAGGATCCTTGAGGTACGCCGCAGATGACTTCAGAGGCCTCGGACTTGAATGGAGGAAGGCGGACTCTCTGGGTTCTTCCGGTGAGGAACGAGGTGATCCATTCAAGTGCTTTTCCTTGGATTCCGATGTTATTGAGGCGTTGTAGAAGGGTGCTGTGGCAGACTGTATCGAATGCTGCAGAGAGGTCGAGGAGGATGAGGGCGACTGTGTCTCCGTTGTCCAGTAGAGTTCGAATGTCGTCTGTTGCTGCGATGAGGGCGGTCTCAGTGCTGTGTTTTGCTCGGAAGCCAGATTGTGAGGGGTCGAGGGATTTGTTGGCTTCGAGGAAAGCGGCGAGCTGGTTGTTGACGGCTTTCTCGATGACTTTGGCCGGGAATGGAAGAAGCGAGATGGGCGGTAATTTTTGAGTTCGGTGGGGTCCGCTGTTGGTTTTTTCAGAAGGGCAGTGAGTTCAGCGTGTTTCCAGTCTTCTGGGAAGGTAGCGGAGTTGAAGGAGCAGTTGATGACGTCTCGGAGGTGCGGTGCTATGACGGAGTCTGCTTTGTTGAAGATGTGGTGAGGGCATGGGTCTGTGGGGGATCCTGAGTGGATGGAATTCATCAGGCGGATGGTGTCCTCAGTGGAGATTGGGTTCCAAGCGTTAAGGGTGTTCACGGGGGGAAGATGGTCAGCAGATGGTAGGGTGGGTTGGTTTCCGGGTTGGTTGTCAAAGCTGTTGTGGATGTCTGCAATCTTGTTGTGGAAAAAAGAGGCTAGGGAGTCGCAGAGGGTTTGAGAGGGGGTGATGTCGTTGGAGTTGGCCGAGGGATTGGAAAATTCCTTGACGATGTTGAAAAGTTCCTTGCTGTTGTGGGCGTTGTTGTCAAGTCGATCCTTGAATGCTGTTTTCTTGGCTTTTCGGATCAGTTGGTGGTGAGTGCGGGTGGCGCTTTTGAAGGCGTCCTTGGTGCTGGTGGTTGGGTCTTTTTTCCAGGCCTTTTCAAGGGAGCGGCAGAGTTTCTTGGACTTCTTGAGATCATCGTTGAACCATGAGGCTTTCTTGCTGCCAGGTTTGCTTTGACGTTTTTTCAGTGGAGCTAAGGTGTCGGCGGTGTTGGATAACCATAGGGTGAGGTTGGCGGCGGCTTCGTTGGCGTTAGAAGAGAGGGCTGGGGAGTTTCGAAGGAGCGATGCGGAGATTTGGTCCGTGGTGATTTTGTTCCAGTTTCTTTGCAGGGTAGGTTGGGAGTGGTTGATGGGTTTCGGCTTGTTGTAGATGAAGTGAACGCAGCTGTGGTCGGTCCAGAGGAGATCCGTAGTGTGGCAGAAGGAGACATGATTGCTGGATGTGAAGATGGGGTCGAGTGTGTGACCTGCGATGTGGGTGGGGGAAGTGACTAGTTGTTTAAGTCCGAGGTTGGCGAGGTTGTCCACGAGGGTGGTGGTGTTGCGGTCGTTGGTCTTTTCAAGGTGAAAGTTGAGGTCTCCCAGAAGGATGTAATCTTTGGAGGGGAGCGCGTGTGGGGTGATGAAGTCCGTGATGTCTTCACTGAATTTTGCGCGGGGTCCTGGTGGTCTGTAGAGGAGAGTGCCTCTGAGTGTTGTTTTGGGGTCGATGTGGATCTGGAAGTGAAGATGTTCGGAGTTGGCGGGATTGACGTCAGAGCTGGTTGAGATGCGGATAGATTTCTTGTGGACGATAGCGATTCCTCCTCCTGTGTGGCTGGTACGGTCTTTGCGGGTGATCTTATAGTCTTCAGGGATGGCAATGGTGATGTCTGGTGCGGAGGAAGCATTCATCCATGTTTCCGTAAGGAAGGCGATGTCCGGAGAAATGGTGTCTAGTAGATTCCATAGGTCAATGGCATGCCTGTGGACCGATCGGGTGTTGAGAAGGATGCATTGTAGGTGGTTGGGGTCGGGAATCTGTGGTGTGGTCGTAGCAGAGATGTTGTCGGTGCCGCTGAATTTGCAGGAGTAGCAGGAGAAAGGGCCATGGGTGTGTCCAGGAGCGGCTTGGACGCAGTTGGGGGCGCGACCGGGGTCGAGGGCTAGGAGGGAGGCGGCATCGTAGGTAATGCGGGAGGGCTGGGCAGCGCAAGGGGCAGGGGGTCTGGCGCTGGGCGCGGTCCAGGCGCGGACGGGCGTAGACGGGCTTACCTTTGGCGCACCTTCGGCGCGGGTTGGGCGCGGACGCTGCGCGTGGACGCTGCACGCGGGAGCTACTGTCATATATGGATAGTGGAGGGGGAGGGGCGAGGGCGGCTCAGCTGGGAGGCGTGGCGGGCTCAGGGGAACACAACAACAGCAGGATCAAAATGGAGGGGAGGTCAGAGCAGGGCGCCGGGGGAAATCACACACAACAATGCAATCAAAGCAATGTAAGCGCTGTGGGATAATAGCGCTATGAAATTACGAAGCTTACTAAAAATGGCGCTATGCAAATATCACAACTTGGTTACAATGCGCTATGCAAATATCACAACTTGGTTACAATGCAGCAATACGATACCACGCTGTGAGGAGCAGCGAGGGGAGCGATCACTCAAGGCGGAAGCAGCGAGTGAATCACAGCGCTGCGAGGTTTGGGGAATGCTTTTGAGTGCTTGTGGGAGGGCGGCTCAGCTGGGAGGCGTGGCGGGCTCAGGGGAACACAACAACAGCAGGATCAAAATGGAGGGGAGGTCAGAGCAGGGCGCCGGGGGAAATCACACACAACAATGCAATCAAAGCAATGTAAGCGCTGTGGGATAATAGCGCTATGAAATTACGAAGCTTACTAAAAATGGCGCTATGCAAATATCACAACTTGGTTACAATGCGCTATGCAAATATCACAACTTGGTTACAATGCAGCAATACAATACCACGCTGTGAGGAGCAGCGAGGGGAGCGATCACTCAAGGCGGAAGCAGCGAGTGAATCACAGCGCTGCGAGGTTTGGGGAGTGCTTTTGAGTGCTTGTGGGAGGGCGGCTCAGCTGGGAGGCGTGGCGGGCTCAGGGGAACACAACAACAGCAGGATCAAAATGGAGGGGAGGTCAGAGCAGGGCGCCGGGGGAAATCACACACAACAATGCAATCAAAGCAATGTAAGCGCTGTGGGATAATAGCGCTATGAAATTACGAAGCTTACTAAAAATGGCGCTATGCAAATATCACAACTTGGTTACAATGCGCTATGCAAATATCACAACTTGGTTACAATGCAGCAATACGATACCACGCTGTGAGGAGCAGCGAGGGGAGCGATCACTCAAGGCGGAAGCAGCGAGTGAATCACAGCGCTGCGAGGTTTGGGGAATGCTTTTGAGTGCTTGTGGGAGGGCGGCTCAGCTGGGAGGCATGGCGGGCTCAGGGGAACACAACAACAGCAGGATCAAAATGGAGGGGAGGTCAGAGCAGGGCGCCGGGGGAAATCACACACAACAATGCAATCAAAGCAATGTAAGCGCTGTGGGATAATAGCGCTATGAAATTACGAAGCTTACTAAAAATGGCGCTATGCAAATATCACAACTTGGTTACAATGCGCTATGCAAATATCACAACTTGGTTACAATGCAGCAATACGATACCACGCTGTGAGGAGCAGTGAGGGGAGCGATCACTCAAGGCGGCCTCTTATACACAGGTTTATGACTTTTATTGCAGTTTATTACATATGGCACATTCTTGCAAATGCTTTGATGTAAGGAAAGACATCCTCGGAATCACCGCTTCAGGCCCGTTCCAACACATATCTACAGTAGAAGTCCCCACCCCAATCTCAGCAGGTGATGACTATCGCGCAGGTGGACATTCCACCGGTTCCCGGAATGTGTGCAATCGATCGGATCTCATGGGGTGGAAACATTGGTTAATCTTAGCACCTTTGAAGAGGGGTGAGTTTTACAGTAGGAACAATAAACTACATCCGCAGGGCTAGGTGATGGCCTAGGATCAGTTCAGACAATCGGGCACGGAGGAAGGAGGTTATCAAAGGATCCGTGGTCATGAAAGGGATAGAGGGAGGTGTTGGTTTGGTACGGGATGTGGCTCCGAGGCAGGGCCGTGCTGAAGGGGTGGTTTATGGCCCGAGCATGTGAGTGTGGGGGCTGTCAGTGCGCGGGGGATGCTTGCGAGGTCAGAGAGACGCACTGGCGATCGGCAATGGGCAGAGAAGCCATGGTACTCAAAATGGCTGCCACTTATGCACGCATATGGGCCTAGAAAAGGGACAAGATGGCGCCGATAATGTTTACGCTGCAAACTAGATTTTAACATATTGTCAGAACCCGTCATGTGGATACGCTGATGTGTGGTTCAACCTCGACCCAAAGTGAAGTCCGAGGGTACACAGATTTATCATGGTCGGAGAGGGTCCGACTCTGGAGAGACAAAATGGCTGCCGCGGTGCCGTGGTGCTGTGAGGTTGACGCTCTAGTCGTTTAGCCTCGTTTTGGTGCGGAGAGTATGAGTGGGACGCAAGTTCTAGAAACTACGCACTTCACCTGAACCGTTAGAGAAGAAGCACCTGTGTGCGTACTCTGGTGAATTCCTCGAATCCTTAGTTTAAGTATCCTGGTTGTAGTACTCCATTGTCGTTTAGCGCGAGTGTCGAGGAAACGTTGTTACGGCGTATTAATTCAAACGCGTAATAACCAGCCCTTTCCCAAGTCCAAGTTTCCAGCAGTAAAGAGAACCTCCGAAGAGTCGTCGAAGAGTATAGTGAGCAAAGGTGATTTCCTGTGGAGAAGAAGATTTTCAACGAGCAAGAGAGTCAGTCAGCAACGGAAAGCTAAGTGTCGAATAACAAGTGTTTGGCCAAACTGAAGATATTCATAGTGACGTAGTTTACATTGTCAAGTGCATAACTCGAACTTCTAGAACCTATGTGACAAAGAGAAACGAGAAACCTATTTCTTGAACATTGAGTAAAAAGAGAAACGAGAAACCTATTTCTTGAACATTGAGCGAAAAGAGAAACGAGAAATCTATTTCTTGAACATTGAGCGAAAAGAGTAAAAGAGAAAACATTTCCTGAACTTTGTATGAAATAAGCGGGAAAGAAGGATTACCAGAACATTCCTCCTTGAGTCATTTGCTAGTGTAAAGACTATCTATAAGTAAAGACTTGTTCCAGGTTTCCAACTCAGGGCAACTTTACAGAACCCCCTAAGCAGCGTCCTCAATTAGTTAGCCAAGTAAGTATGTCAAAAGGAATTAGCTCAGGGGTGACCATAGAATAGTATTAGTAAGGAATTAACCCATTCGCTCTTGTCTCCCCATGCAGTAACGACTAATTAGACGAGAAAAAACCACATCCCATAGAAGAGAAGCAAGGTCCAGGAAAATATTAAGTGAGTTAAAGTTAAACCCGAGAACATCAGAGTCAGAGTAGTTTAGGAGGGAAAACTAATGGTGTGCTCCTCTTACAGGTTTCCAATACGCAGACATCCTGAAGGAAGTAGTCTGAGGAAACTTTCCGGACTAGTCTCTTCTCTGTTTGTTATTTTATCCACACCCCCTTCCCGGAGGATGATGTAGGGAGGTTCTTATAGACCTGCCGGCATCGTCTCTTGGGATTCGGGTACTAGCATCTAGTTCCTGAGCCTGAATCATCTCTGCTCCCGCGCAAGTACAAGTCAAGGCGATACATATCAGGTAATGCTTGGAGCTCTGACAGAGTGAAGTGCCCAAGTATTTTTTGCACCTGAGCAGAGATGGCCGAAGGAATAGATGTTCAATCGTTAGGGACAATTCTAGACGCAATCCACAAGGAACTGGGGGCAGTAAGGGAAGAGAATCAGAATTTAAAACAAGAGGTAGTTAACGCCCAAAAGGAAATAGCCGAGTTAGCCCTGAGGTTACACAGAACTAGTAGTTTAGAGCGAGAGGCCATGAACCCAGTGTTAGAAGCGACAAACAGGGCAACTACACAAGTCATTCACTCCCTGTCTCCAGTTATTCCTCTAGCCGCCCCTGAAAGGTTTAGTGGGGATCCACAGAAGGCACAGATATTTCTCTCACAATGCTCCTTGCACTTCCTGTGCCGCCCATCCATTTTCCCTGACGCGCAGTCCAAAGTAGCCTTCATTCTCTCGTATTTGAGCGGGGACGCGGCGGCCTGGTCCATGCCTCTAGTCACCAGAGAAGACCCGCTGTTGAGGAACTTCGAAAATTTCAAACAAGAATTTCTTCGAATATTTGATCGCAGGAGGATCTCCCAAGTTGTGCACAACGAATTACTAGATTTGCGACAGGGCAATCGAGACTTAATAGCATATCTGGCGCAGTTTAACAAGTTGGTGGTGGAGACGGATTGGCCAGAAAGCAAGCGAGCAGCAGTGTTTTATCGTGGTTTGAGAGACGAGCTGAAGGACGTGTTAGCTCAAATTCCAAATCGCCCAACGGAGATATCGGCCCTCATCGATTTAGTTCTAGAAATAGATTTTCGTCAAGGAGAGCGGCGAGGGGAAAAGAAGAAAGATTTCCGGGCGGTCGTTCCTAGATTTGACAGGGCGCGTCCAGAAGGAACACGAACCTCAGAAGGAAACTCCGGAGTAGAACCAATGCAAATCGGAACCATCAGAGGGCCCCTAACGAAGGAAGAAAGAGAGAGGAGGAGAACGAATAACCTGTGCATATATTGTGGTTCGAGTGGGCATTTTGTCCGAAACTGTCCGAAGAAGCCCAAAGGAACATTCAAGCCGAAGGAAAACTAGCGGCACCACCTGTGGCTGGAGTTGAACGGGTGGGTGCGATTACTGAAGAGACTCCAAAGGAACACCATGTGGCGAATACCCTACAAGCGGCGGCTCCACATTTGATTCTGTCTATGAGAGTGATGTTCCGATCGACGGTCCTGACCGAAGTCTCCGTCATGATAGACTCTGGAGCGACGGGAAATTTCTGTGACTTGCGTTTTGCGGACAAGGTGGGAATCAGAGCCATAAAGAAAGAGAAGAGTGAGCCAGTCCGCGCCGTGGACGGAACTAACCTATCATCGGGGCACATCGTGAGCCACACAGAGGTTATGGAGCTGATTACCGCAGATGGCCATCGTGAACAGATCCAGTTCAACCTGATCGATGCTCCACAGTTTCAGTTAATTCTTGGATTGCCATGGCTCACGGAGCATAACCCTACGATTGACTGGAACTCCAGAACCGTTCTCATGGACTCAAACTACTGTTGTGAGAACTGTTTTGTTCCAAGGGATAGCGGAGAAGAAATAAACCCAGCTCATGCCTTGAGTCTTGTAGAGCACTCTGTGTGTGCCATAGACACACGCCAGGTCCCGGAGATGTATAAGGAGTTCGAAGGCGTGTTCAACGAAGTGGAAGCCGAGCTTTTACCTCCACATAGAGCCTACGACTGCAAGATAGATCTAGAACCTGGAGCCAATTTGCCATGCAGTCGAGTGTACGCATTAACCGAGAAAGAACACCAACATCTGAAAGAATACCTGGACAAGTATCTGGCGAATGGTTTCATCCGACCCTCACAGTCACCCGTCTCATCGCCCCTATTTTTCGTGCCAAAGAAGGAAGGGGAATTGAGAACATGCATCGATTACCGAGCAATCAATAGGATAACAAAAAAGAACAGATACCCCCTGCCCTTGATATCGGAACTATTGGATCAAGTCAAAGGAGCTCAAGTCTACACAAAATTAGATCTGCGAGGGGCCTACCACCTAGTCAGAATGCGAGAAGGTGACGAGTGGAAGACGGCCTTTCGGACTAGATTCGGCCTATTCGAGTACCAAGTGATGCCCTATGGGCTATGTAATGCCCCAGCTGCCTTCCAGCATTTTATTAATGATGTCCTGAAGGAGTTCATCGACCAGTGTGCCATTGTATACATTGATGACATCTTGATTTATTCCTCCGATGTGACGAGACACCATGAGCAGGTGAAAGGAGTTTTGAGGAAACTACAAGAGAACAAGTTGTTCGTAAAACTGGAGAAGTGTGCTTTCGACGTCTCCCAGGTCGAATTTTTGGGATTTGTCCTTTCCCCGTCTGGCATCTTAATGGATCCGAGGAAGGTAGAGGCAGTAACCACCTGGAAATCTCCAACGAGTGTGAAAGAGGTCCAAAGCTTCATTGGGTTTGCCAACTTCTACAGACGATTCATTAGAGAGTTTTCCGGAAGGATTCTACCCCTTACCAGGCTATTGAAGAAAGGAACGAAGTTCTAGTGGTCGGAAGAAGCCGAGGAGGCCTTCCAAGCCTTAAAAGAAGCCTTTACTACTGCACCAGTCCTGCTTCATGCTGATCCATCGGAACCGTTTTATGTAGAGACCGATGCGTCAGACCAGGCGTTGGGGGGAGTTCTGTCGCAGCGTCACAAGAGCACAGGTCAACTGCATCCAGTAGCTTACCGATCTAGGAAGCTGACCCCGGCGGAAATCAACTACACTATCACCGAGAAGGAATTACTGGCTATCAAAGATGCCTTCAAGGAGTGGCGGCATTACCTGATGGGGACGCAGCATCAAGTCACAGTATTCACGGATCATCGAAACCTGAAATTCTTGAAATCCGCCAGAACTCTCACGCCAAGGCAACTCAGATGGTCCTTGTACTTTGCAGATTACGACTTCGTAATTACCTTTCGTCCAGGAGCACAAAACGGGAAGACCGACGCACTTTCCAGACTGGACACCGACCCTCAGAGAACGGCCATAGAGGTTCAACCGATCATCCCTGAGAACAAGTTTATTGGGGCCACAGTTTCGATCGATGTCCAAGAGACCATAGCAGAAAGCATGAGTTCGGAGGCTAAGCAGAATTGGGTTAAGGAAGATCCTGGCAGGAAGATTGTTCGTCAGTTGCCATATCAAGGGGAGGCCTTGTATGTGCCTACAACGGAATTGCAGCAACAAGTGATGCGTGAGTGTCATGATGATAAGCTGGCAGGACACAAGGGAGAGAACAAAACCGAAGAGTTGATAAAGAGACACTATTGGTGGCCTGGGATGTCAACAGATATTGAGAGATATGTTAAGGCTTGTGAGGTCTGCGCTCAGGGAAAATCTGAAAGACAAGCACCTAAGGGGCTCCTGCAACCCCTACCCACCCCTCCTTATCCCTGGCACACAGTGACTCTTGATCTCATTACCGATTTACCCTTGAGCAGAGGTTATGACACCATTCTAGTGGTAGTAGATGCCTTCTCAAAAATGGCCCACTTCATAGCATTAAAAGGAACTCCGTCAGCTAAACAAGTAGCAGATCATTTTAGCTCCCAAATAGTCAGGATCCATGGCATACCCAAGGTGGTCATTTCGGATAGGGGTACCCAGTTTGTATCTCATTTTTGGAGAGCATTCATGAAAGGTCTAGGTACAGAAGTTAGGTTTTCCACGAGCTATCACCCAGAGACAGATGGGCAAACAGAGAGGGTGAATCAAGAGCTGGAGCAGTATCTTCGACTATTCCTTCTGAAGGAGGAAATTCAGTGGGCCGATTACTTGTGGTCGGCGGAATTCGCCCATAACAATGCGAAAAACAGTTCTACTGGTTTCTCCCCCTTCTTCTTGAATTATGGGCGACACGCAAACGCATCAATTCGACAAATGGAAACTGCAGTCCCAGCTGTCGAGGACCTGGTGTCCCAGATGAGTCAAATCCAGCAAAAGGCAACAGACAATCTGCAAAAGGCTAAGGAGAAGTATAAGATTTATGCGGATAGGAAGCGGCATGCTGGTCCTCCACTGTCCGTGGGGGATAAGGTGTGGTTGAACACAAAACATCTGAGACTAAAAGGAAATCGAAAATTTCAACCCCGCTTTATTGGTCCTTACCCCGTGGAGAAGCAAATTAATCCCGTCACCTATCAATTGACACTCCCTGCTAGGCTGAAGATTCATCCTGTTTTCCATGTTTCCTTGCTTAAGAGAACTTCTGCAGACCTGAGAATGCAAGCACCCCCTAAGCCAATTCACCTGGAGACGGGAACAGAGTTTGAGGTGAAAGACATTCTGGATTCCAAGGTCTCCAAAGGGAAACTGTACTACCTCATCGATTGGAAGGGTTATGGGCCGGAAGAGCGATCGTGGGAACTGGAAGAAGATGTTCACGCTCCCAGATTGGTTCATTCCTTCCATCAACGCTACCCTTCCAAGCCCAGAGGGAAGGA
This sequence comes from Lissotriton vulgaris, assembly GCF_964263255.1. NCBI lineage: Eukaryota > Metazoa > Chordata > Amphibia > Caudata > Salamandridae > Lissotriton > Lissotriton vulgaris. The sequence continues at coordinate 1,105,828,165 of NC_141695.1, forward strand.
GCCTGCCTTGTTGGGGGGTACTGTCAGAACCCGTCATGTGGATACGCTGATGTGTGGTTCAACCTCGACCCAAAGTGAAGTCCGAAGGTACACAGATTTATCATGGTCGGAGAGGGTCCGACTCTGGAGAGACAAAATGGCTGCCGCGGTGCCGTGGTGCTGTGAGGTTGACGCTCTAGTCGTTTAGCCTCGTTTTGGTGCGGCGAGTATGAGCGGGACGCAAGTTCTAGAAACTACGCACTTCACCTGAACCGTTAGAGAAGAAGCACCTATGTGCGTACTCTGGTGAATTCCTCGAATCCTTAGTTTAAGTAGCCTGGTTGTAGTACTCCATTTGCGTTTAGCGCGAGTGTCGAGGAAACGTTGTTACGGCGTATTAATTCAAACGCGTAATAACCAGCCCTTTCCCAAGTCCAAGTTTCCAGCAGTAAAGAGAACCTCCGAAGAGTCGTCGAAGAGTATAGTGAGCAAAGGTGATTTCCTGTGGAGAAGAAGATTTTCAACGAGCAAGAGAGTCAGTCAGCAACGGAAAGCTAAGTGTCGAATAACAAGTGTTTGGCCAAACTGAAGATATTCATAGTGACGTAGTTTACATTGTCAAGTGCATAACTCGAACTTCTAGAACCTATGTGACAAAGAGAAACGAGAAACCTATTTCTTGAACATTGAGTAAAAAGAGAAACGAGAAACCTATTTCTTGAACATTGAGCGAAAAGAGAAACGAGAAATCTATTTCTTGAACATTGAGCGAAAAGAGTAAAAGAGAAAACATTTCCTGAACTTTGTATGAAATAAGCGGGAAAGAAGGATTACCAGAACATTCCTCCTTGAGTCATTTGCTAGTGTAAAGACTATCTATAAGTAAAGACTTGTTCCAGGTTTCCAACTCAGGGCAACTTTACAGAACCCCCTAAGCAGCGTCCTCGATTAGTTAGCCAAGTAAGTATGTCAAAAGGAATTAGCTCAGGGGTGACCATAGAATAGTATTAGTAAGGAATTAACCCATTCGCTCTTGTCTCCCCATGCAGTAACGACTAATTAGACAAGAAAAAACCACATTCCATAGAAGAGAAGCAAGGTCCAGGAAAATATTAAGTGAGTTAAAGTTAAACCCGAGAACATCAGAGTCAGAGTAGTTTAGGAGGGAAAACTAATGGTGTGCTCCTCTTACAGGTTTCCAATACGCAGACATCCTGAAGGAAGTAGTCTGAGGAAACTTTCCGGACCAGTCTCTTCTCTGTTTGTTATTTTATCCACACCCCCTTCCCGGAGGATGATGTAGGGAGGCTCTTATATACCTGCCGGCATCGTCTCTTGGGATTCGGGTACTAGCATCTAGTTCCTGAGCCTGAATCATCTCTGCTCCCGCGCAAGTACAAGTCAAGGCGATACATATCAGGTAATGCTTGGAGCTCTGACACATATTGACACTCACTTCATTTTTGCTCAATTTATCTCTTAGTGAGTCAGCCTTACGATATGTTATACTAGGAGTGCTCCCCATAACGTCCAGCAATGTAGGTTCCGTTTTGAGAACGTTCCAATGTTTCTTGAGACTCCTTTGAACCTGCCAAGATCTCGAATGGTAAGTTGAAATGAATCTTACCACTTCATCGTCTGTCTTCTCTTGTTTATCTTGAGGAACCAGCAATGTAGCATGACTGATCTTGCTGGCTTTCAGAAAAGCTTCCTGAAACCCTTTCGGATGGTAACCTCTTTCTCTGAAGCGTTCTTTCATGCATTCACCCTCAAGATTAAAATCATGATCTGTACTACAGTTCCTCCGGGCCCGGAGGAATTCACCATACGGTTTACTGCGAATCAGGGATTTAGGGTGTCCACTTTCTGCATGAAGCAGCGTGTTTCCCGCAGTGGATTTCGATAAAGTTTTGTAAAGTTTCCCTTCCAGTTTTAAATTCAAATCATTTATGTTGAGATCTCGAATAAAGAGCTCAGCCAAATCCTGTGAACCGTCCCAAATGATGAACAAATCATCAATATACCGCAGCCACATTTTCATGTGGCGGCGGTATAGGTCATGTGTCCTTGCCACCTGCTGCTCCCAGCCCGCCATGAACAAATTGGCGAAGCTGGGAGCAAAACAAGTTCCCATTTCAGTCCCTTGTTTCTGCCTATAGTACATATCATTGAAGACAAAAAAATTATTCTCAAGACAAAAGGTCATCATCTGCAAGATCATTTCTGTATGATTAAAAAAGGAAATAGAACGGGTCCTAAGAAACTGACGACAAGCCTCAATTCCATCAACATGTCTAATGGACGTATAGAGCCTACACACATCTAGAGTAATGAGCAAATAATTGTCCTGCCATGTGAAGTCCTTGAATTTATTGATGAAATCCCTGCTGTCCTTCAGGTAAGATGGTACTTTCTCTACTAGAGGACGTAAAAAAAAGTCGGTATATTTAGAGGTATTCTCTAAAAGAGAACCCATCGAAGAAACAATGAGTCTACCAGGAGGTGTGGTAGAGTTCTTATGGAGCTTAGGCAGCAGATATAATACTGCCACTTTGGGATTCCGGTTCAATAAAAATGAGTATTCATTCCACTCTATAGTACCTTTAGCTCACCATTCTTTTAACATATTGTAGTACACATTATTCATTTTTTCAATGACATCTATAGTGGTTACCTCATAGCAGTCTAAACAGTTCAATTGACGCATACCCTCTAGTATGTAATCCTGTACATCCATTACAACAACATTCCCCCCTTTATCCGACTGGCGGATAACAATTGAGGGGCCACATTCCAATGCCTTAATTCAAGACGTTCTGATTTACTTAAGTTATCATTAGACCAGCATTTCATTTTGGCCAAGTTCTTGAAATCATTAATAACCAGAGTCTCAAAAGGGTCAATGCTACAAGTCGGTAATGCAGGATTGAAAGTTGATTTGGGCTTAAAAGAATTCGGAAAGTTCAAATTAGTATTAAAGTCCAGTGATTCCGCATTGATCAAATTGTCTGGAGTACCTTGTTCCAATTCTTTTAAAGCAATTAGGGCCTCCACTTCTCCAATGGACTCACAAGCAGGTTTATATATATATATTAACATAACGGAAAACGAAATAACTGCTTTGGGAAATGATGATCAAACAACGAAGTTGCGAAATGAAATGTTGGCCAGACTGAAAAAGGAAGAAGAGGTGATCAAGAAAAGGAAAGCCTTTAAGTTCGAAAGGGACCGGCTGGACTACCTCAATGGTCAAATTTTCACCTTCGCCCACCGATATGATGGGGTTAAAGCGAGGGTCAAAAGTTTGCAGAATAAAGGACCAAGGGATTTAAGTACAATATCAGTTTCTGCATCAGAAATTAGCTCAGCTGCGGAAAGTGAACCAGAGAATGAACCTACAAATTTGCAGTCATTGGGGTTTACCAAACTTTCTCTCTCCATATCAGTGACTCAGTACCTATCCACACGTTAAATATCTGTATGTCACCACCTTGCTTAATTAAAAGCCCTACTCTAACATCCTGAGCCTCACACTACCTAAGGGATTCCATATCTATAATCAATCCCCACATTCCAATCATGCTGACTTTCTTAACAGGGGCTTCGCGCTGCACCAAACGGAGTGTCACCGCGCATGCGCATTGAGAGATCGCTGTACTAACACGCTACTCGCTCGCGCATGCGTCCTCCTCGATCTAACGCTGGGAGCGGCACTCTTGATGCGCATGCGCGCGCTATTGACAGCTCCACGATCACTTCCTTTTCTCTTGCAGCTGACGGCTGTTTTATACCAAAAACCGGGCATACCAAATAAGGAATACCATGCTACTGGCTAACGGGCGGATAAACCTTAAAAGGGCATAACATACATCCGCAAATTAACCAATGAACGGCATAAACTAATTAAGCACTTCATGTATAAATACGATAGGGAGATCTCCGGGAGTCATTACCAGCGGAGCAGCGTAGGGGGAACACGGAGAAATTTCTATCCGGAGTCTGTAAGTATTTGGTACACCAAAACACCATCTACTACCTTAAACAGTGAGTACAAGAGACTGAAATCTAATCTTTATCTATCCAGGTTGCGAATTTAGCAACAACAATACCCTCAACGTTCACTTGATGCTCATGAAGCAAGAAAACCTAACACATTAGGTATGACCTAGTGCCTCTCTGACTTAGTATGTGTTATTTGTGCTGTGTGTTTTGTGTGTCCCTTTCCTTTTACAGGATCATTGAATCTTTGGTGCTCCAGGTGACTGCACCTGTCTGAGCTAGCCCAACCTGGGCAACCAAACTTATTTTTAATTTTGTTTTGTTTCTTCTAGGTCATGCAACTGCATGTTCCATAACCGCTGTAGGCTTACTGTAGCCTTAGTTAACTTTAAAAACACTGTAAATAGTCCTTCACTTTTTGGTTTATTATACACCAAATAGAAAAACGTGAGTAAGGTGGGGAAGTTGTGCCCCCGTCCTGAAGAAGGAGAACCAGCTCCGAAACATGTCGACGCACACCAGAGGTACTGTCCATAATCACGACAGCTAATTACCTCAAACTGCACTTCTTTCTTTACAAGTCCCTTCAATTGATCTGCGCGCGCTCACAAACACTCTTTGTCACGATTACTAGTATAATCCCAGTTCATCCTACATTTTAGGAAGCCAGGTCGGAGCGACACGGACACGTGGATCAGCCTGGGGTCTCTTCCTTGGATTTCCCACGGGCCCCCCCCCCTCTCTCTTTGGTCTTTTCTACGGTACTTTAAGAATTTCCCAGATGTCTCCCTGGTCTTTCCCAGAGGATGACACATGGCGCTGGGCACACCTCGCCCGCCCCTTTTAGTGACGTCACTCTCCGCAGGACTCGATCTCACGCGCCTCTTCAGGGTATATAACCTGTCAGGAGAGAGACACGTCAGCCACCCAACACCAGAAGCTCACCTGCCCTCAGCACCGGAGAGAGCGAGGCCGAGCGAAGGACTGTCGCAGGACAGAGACAAAAGAGACCCCTCTCAGGTCGACAGAATTAGACTGCGGGGCACAGGAGGTCCACCTTGAAAGACAGAGACTGCTCGCAGAGACAGGGGTAACTTCTCTCAGGACAGAGGCAGACAGCAGTGCAGAGCATGCTTCAATGCGCCTTCCAGGTGAGCCCATGCTACAGACATCGGGTTTTGGCCCCTCGAATCACTGGGGAGGTGCAACTGTATCTTTCTCTGTATCACTGTATGCCTATACATCTGCGCATGTATTTAATGACATGCATCTCTTTGAATTTAGAATAAAATATTTACATTCACACATTTGAATCCAACATAGTAAATAGTTCATGCGAATACCAAAAAAAAAAAAAAAAAAAAAAAAAAACTGCACTTCTTTTACTAGTATCAGCCCGAGGTTGAATAAAAAAAATTCTTTAACACCTACGAGCCAGGTACTTTTTAACCTTCACCACATCCCACCACTCAAATTTTTTATAAAATACCCTACCACTTCCACCACACGCACCACACATAGTCTTTACTATAAGTGCTCCCACGTAGTCGTATGTCGTAGCACGCCGCATCCCGTTAGAGGGGTGCGAAGGCCCCAATGATGAAGCATGACACCAAGGGGCCTGTTGGTGTGTGAGGGGTATTTTACAAAACACTGAATGTCCCCGCATTTGTGGTTGACATTCCCCCTGTCCACTGTGAGTAGGATTCTTTTTGTTTACATAAACAGTGCCCGTGGAGTAAGAATCCTAACTCTCCACTCTACCTCCCTTCTGTTGTTATTTTCTGTATCTAGGCAGCGCAGAGCTGCGGGAGTTTTTCCCTAAACACACCACACACACATAATAAAACACACTATAATTAAGAAGCCAGCGGTCAGATAAACATGGAAGACGAACACGGCCTCACCTTTGGAGAGGATGAAATCGACAAGATTCTCACGGCCATCAACCCTTTTGAAGGCCTGAGCAACCCAGAAACCGGTCCTAACATCAATGACTGGAATGAGCTGTTAAATCTCGGGCGTAATCAAATAAAAGCAGCCCTACATGGTCTATTCATGACAGAATACTTACGGAATAAAATGGAACCACCAGGACTGATTTTTAAAAAAGAACCACTGATTTTCCAAAACGACCTTATTTTTAAAAAAGAGTGGTCCTTGATTTCCTGGCACTGCTCTAGAGACTGGTTGGTCTTAATAATAAAAACAGCAGCTAGGATCACCCAGGAGCTAAAACTTGAGATTATCAAAATAGAGGTACAGCTCAGCACATACATTTCGCCAGCAGATTTGAAAATCAGGCTTGACGAATTAAACCAACAAATGACGGACTTTGAGTTTACCCTAAAACAAAGCAAATCCAACAAATTAACCAAAGATAAGGCAAAATTCACACCCGAAAATGCATACCCTTACACCAAAGCAGACTATGTTCCGAAAAGTTCATATAGTGATGCTGATAGTGATATCTCAGACAATGGGTCTTCGGGTTCAAGTTCAAACAGTAACAGAGGGTCCAGACAACGGAGGGGCGGGTGGAGACAGAGGAGACAACAATTTCCCAGACAACGCGGATGGAGAGGTTATCAACCCCAGCCACAATACCCACAATATATGGGTCCACCACAATTCAACCCATTCCAATATGCACCTCCTCCGGGAGGACCCAACTACCAACAATGGAACCCTGATTACAATGAGGGATACTATGGCCAACAAAACCCTTTTTTAGGCACGCGCCCCACGACACGGGGACGGAACCGGAAAGGGAATACCGTCGCATGGGAGGATCAAGACCAAGCCAACGCCCGCACAACGAGGAGCATGACCGGATCCCTCCCCAACCAGCCGTCGACGAGCAAGAGGGGGACCTAGTAGTAAACCAGAGGGCGTAGGAAGGCGTCAGCAAACTTGGAAAGTGGCTCAAGGATGGAGCCAATGCCAGAAACTATGGGTCTCCCAGGTGGGTTAGTGATGTTTTTGTGAATCTTGGGGATGCTATAGAAGTATGGAATTCGTGGTGACGGTTGCTGTAGAAAGTCTCCCTCTTTTTTGCTCAACCAGTCATGAGCTAGACCTTCCTCTACCATACCCCCAATTCTGATACGTAGTCTCTCGGTAGGATCTTCCGAAGAGAATTTTGTAATTTCGTTGGTCAGATAGTAGACGCATGCATTCACTGTTGTAGGATATCTTGAGTCTGTAGGACGATGGCTCCGCCCTTATCCGCTGGTTTAATGATTAAGTCTTTGTTACTAGTCAGCTCCCTGATAGCTTTCTGTTCATCGCCACTGGTATTATGGAAAGAATTAGTGTCCTTTGCGTTAAGGCTGTTAATCTCAGTGAAAATGGCTTTCTTGAAAGTGAGAATTTCAACTGGTATAACAGAGTCAGGAGGGGTGAATGTTGACTTTAATTTCAAGCCGGTGTCCGTTGTTTCATTGGATGCTGGTTTATCTTGGAAATAGGCTTGTAATTTTGGTTTTCGTGTAAATTCTTGAAGTTCCATATTCAATTTGAAAATGTCAGGTTTTTGTGTAGGCACAAAGCCTAGTCCTTTGTTTAGTACCTTTCTTTGTGTATCTGTTAGAGGCCAAACGGAGTGTCACCGCGCATGCGCATTAAGAGAGCGCTGTACTAACACGCTACTCGCTCGTGCATGCGTCCTCTCGACCTAACGCTGGGAACGGCATTCTTGAAGCGCATGCGCGCGCTATTGACAGCTCCGCGATCACGTCCTTTTCTCTTGCAGCTGACGGCTGTTTTATACCAAAAACCGGACATACCAAATAAGGAATACCATGCTACTGGCTAACGGGCGGATAAACCTTAAAAGGGCATAACATACATCCGCAAATTAACCAATGAACGGCATAAACTAATTAAGCACTTCATGTATAAATACGATAGGGAGAGCTCCGGGAGTCATTACCAGCGGAGCAGCGTAGGGGGAACACAGAGAAATTTCTATCCGGAGTCTGTAAGTATTTGGTACACCAAAACACCATCTACTACCTTAAACAGTGAGTACAAGAGACTGAAATCTAATCTTTATCTATCCAGGTTGCGAATTTAGCAACAACAATACCCTCAACGTTCACTTGATGCTCATGAAGCAAGAAAACCTAACACATTAGGTATGACCTAGTGCCTCTCTGACTTAGTATGTGTTATTTGTGCTGTGTGTTTTGTGTGTTCCTTTCCTTTTACAGGATCATTGAATCTTTGGTGCTCCAGGTGACTGCACCTGTCTGAGCTAGCCCAACCCCAACCCTATGGGGAAATGCTGCGAATCAAATAACTATGTAGCGTTGAGTTGGAATGTGTAGTTGCACAAGAAGCTAGTAGGCAAAGATTCCTGGAAAGGGGCTACTCAAAGAATATTGTGAAATCAGCAATAAGGAGGACACAACAAATGTCCTGTGATGAGGCCTTAATTCCTAAACCACGGGCTGTAGCTATTACCTCACAGGATGTTAGAATACAATCACGCATGATTGTCACATACAGCAGGCAACACTCTGACATTAGGAAGATTTTATATCGAAATTGGAACCTCTTTAAATGGGATCCAGTGATAGGTCAGAGGGTTCCAAACAAGCCTATGCTGACTTTTAGGAGATGTACCTCAATGGTTAGATCTTTGGTCAAAAACACCCTGGAACCACAGCTGTCGAACACATGGGGGGCTTTGAGTAAAGGCTTTAAAAAGTGCAGTCAATGTAAGGCTTGCCGGTATGGTTGTAACAAAAGTAACTACATTAGTCCGTTTGTACAACGTCCGCGAGAGATTACCAAACGGTTAACATGTAAAACAGATTTCGCGGTTTATGTGCTGGAGTTTTCGTGTGGGCTCAGGTTAGTGGGAAGTACCAAATTGCCAGCCCACAAGAGAATACTCCAGCACATAAGGGCTATTATTGGTAAAGTTCAGGCCTATCCGGTAGCCAGGCCTTTTGAGACATCACATGAGTCGAATCCATCAGAGCTCCAGTATTATGTTATAGATACGGTGTGGCCTCTAAAAAGAGGAGGAGGTAGAGAAGCAAGGCTTCGGCTTCTCGAAACCAGATACATTTTGGAGCTGGACAGTAAACAACCGAATGGTTTAAATGCCACAGAAGATTTACACTCTTGTTTACGATAATTTAGCCTTTACACAGAAAATGCACATATATTCCCAAGGGGTAAATTTTCACCGTTTTTTTGGGGCACATTATCATTCTGTTTGGTTTCTGTGTGGGTATTTGGCTTGTTTCCAGTCTGTTTATCTGTCTGATTATTAAAGATATCGTAATATTTTTCACCATTTACGCTCTTGCCCTCGGTATTAAGCCGGATCTCCTCCATCTCACTTTTTGTCAGAGCTGGTTCTTCTTCGATTAAATCTTCCGGATCGGAATCCTGAGATTCTTCTGATGGAGGGTATACATTTACTGTGTTTTGAGTTCTTAACTTATTTCTAGCCTTTCGAATTTTTTTCCTTTGTCTCTTTGAGAGTTTATATCCTTGGCAATTTAATTTTTCCTTTTCTGCAATTGTTTGTCCATAAAGTTTTTGTGTGCCTGCGTGTGGTGATTCAGTTTCCACATTCTGCCCGTTTGTTTTTTCTTGATGTTTTGGTTTATTTATCTCTTCAAAACTACTTTTTTTTGTTTGAGTGATGTTATGCTCTTCAGCGGGCTGTGTGGTTTGACCTGCTCCGGCTTCTTTGGCCATGTTTTTAGTTAGAATTAGATCTTTTACGTCTTCCAATATAATGTTTACTACATCGGGTATGGTTGAAAGTTTATTTATAATTGGTTCACAGGGACAGTCAAAGTAGTTAATTGCTGCGTGTTCTTGGGCTTTAGTTATTAAGCAGTTCAGTGCCGACAACTTTCTGTCTATTCCGGAAACTGTATTAGCCATTACTCCGAGTATATCAATTTGAGTATCCATTTTGTTTGACTGATATGTCAGTGCTTCTAGTATTAGAGTAGAAGTTTGGTAAAATATGTCCCATGTAGCTCCAGAATTGCTTTTTTCCTTTGCCTCTCTTATGGTGTTATAATCTTTAATTGCACAAGTGACATCCCCGTTTTTCGGGGTCTCACAGATTTGCTCCCTTTCCCTGTAAGTTGAGTTATTGCTTTCAAGAATTTTTATCGGTGAAGGTTCTACCACCAGGCTTTTTGATATATCCAAGTCATTGTTTCTTAATTCAAGCAATTTCCGTTTTTTAGTTTTACCAACTTCGACCTCCGCTGGTGATTGTAGTAACGTTTCCCGTGCAATATTCCTGGGTTCCCATTCAAGCTTGTTTGAATGTGAAGAAACTGCTGCCGGTGCTGTCGTGCTGTCAGTAACCTTGTTGCTTGTTTCATAGAGTTTCCTCTTAGTTATAATGTCCACATTAATCTCTAATGGTATTGACCTTTTCAAGTCTATGGGTTGTTGACGCATGGGAGTAGTTAGTATTGGGTCATCGATCTCTCTTATAATAATGCCAGTTGGATCTGCGTCATTTAGCTGTAATTCGTGCTTTGTAGTATGATCTATAGGGTCTCTATCGAGGTTCAATGATTCACTTGCTGCGCACTTTAAGTTCATTTCTTCGTTTAAAATTTTTCCATTCTCTAGATCTTCTATGTCCATACCTTTTTCTTCAAGGAGACTTGATGGTTCAATTGGGATTTGTAATTGATGTTTGGATGTGTCTGATATCGTTGACAATAAAACCCCGGTAGGATCGGTCAGGAAATCAAATTTCTGTGGTATTTTTGTTGATTTTTCAAACATCCGTGCAATTGGTGAGATTAGAGTTTGGGTTTGGTTTAAGCCCTTTGTCTGTGCTTTAATGTTTTTTTGTAACTTAAGTGCTTGGGTCTTGCGTGCCTTTTTGGTCTGCGTACCTGATGATCTTATCTTCCCAGAACGCATCCCTGATTGCTTTGATGCCAATATATCACTTATGGCTGCACTCCCAAATTTAAGGAAATGATTGATGGTGGCCAAAATTGAGGAAAAAAGTGGTAGAGTTCAATTAATCGCTCTTCAGCCTTTGTACAGCCTTTGTACAGCCTTCAATCTTCTGTCATTGGACCTACCCTTCATCTCACCTTAGCCCTCCCAAGCCCGTCTACCCCAGAGTTAGGGCAGCTGCCGTCGGGGAGGGTAGGGGGCGAGAGTTAGATCTGACAGTGGGGTTGCGATGTTAATACTATAGTGCTATTTGGTTTTTCTTAAGTCAGTGTGAATACAAGGCTCAACAGCGCTGAAGCGAATCTTCCAAAACTGCAGCTCAGCCTAATTTAAAGAAGGGTTTTGAATGTTTATGTTTGTATATGCTCTGTATGTATTCTGAGCCCTTTATTCTCTAGACAACTGTCTGCTCCTACTGCAGCTGTCTGTACTTTAAAATCCTTAAGGGGTTCAGTGGATTTCTTAGCGCCGTGCAGCACAGCCCCCCTTGCCCTCTCACCTGATCACCCGGTCACCTGTGATGTGAAGTGATGGGCAGCTGATATGTGCAGCTGTTAGATTCAGTTTGCTAAAAGGAGGCTTCTATGGCTTCTATGGCTCCTGCCTGCTCCTGCCACTGCCTCTGCAACTCCTGCCAACAGAACATCTCAATGGAGTCTTTGCGAGGGCTATACTGGGTTTCGCCTTCCTCTCCCTCTGCTGGAGAGTCCCAAAGACGCCAAAGGATGCCAAAAAAGATACCGAATGACCCCTCGTAGCATTAGCCGTGGCACCGTCCGCCAGTAGTGCACTCTGCGCTCCACTCCACTGCTGCTCCACTGCCTGCTCCACTGCCTGCAATTCTAACACGAGGCAGAATCGCAGAATCACTGCTGTTGGTTCTGTGGTATGACCGTATTAATCCTCGGTTACAGCCCCTCACTCGCTGCTCATCTCTGTTTAGGTGCTCCGCCAACACCTCTGTGCGCTCTACTTCCTGTGGGCGGATGGCGCTCTTGTGCTCAACTCACCGGCATCTGGCTGGCACCTTGCATCTTGCACCTTGCACCTTGCACCTGACACTTAGCTGACACTGCGGCCGGCCGGCCGGGTGAGCGAGCAGGAGCAGGACTCCCCCCCAGTCCTAAGGCTCGCCTCACACACTGCCGCCACCACCGACCTCCGAGCTCCTTTCGACACCGAGCTCCGAGCTCCTTCCGACACCGATGCAGCTTTGCTCTGCCGCTCTGGGGCCGCGCACGCGATCGCCACCTAGCGGTCACCGGGATTCAGACACTCTGGAAATCAGGCACGCAGTAAGTGGAATTGAAACCACTGCAGGCACACGATAGCCAGAATGCAGTCCAGGACCCTATAGTAATAAATACTCAAAAGGGAAAGGGATGTATAGCCTGGAATTATCCATGCAATATACAAAGCGACACTAGTGATACTCAAACTGAGCTACCTAAAGTAGAGCCTAACACTGCACTAAACGAAGGAAACAACCGCTCAGGCCTAAGGATACGGAGAACAATTTGCCAAGAAAAATTCAACTCACTGAATGATCTTACAAACTCCTACCAAAGAGAAGTTCACCGACCTGGTATTGGAAATCAGCCTGAAGACATTGCAACTTGCGCAGAAACAACAAACAAAAAGAGGTACATTGGAGATTATCACAGTAACAATGAAGAATTAACAGTTACAAGGACTGGAATAGAAAAACAAATTATCTGTAAAACTATGCAAAAAAAAGCGAGAACAAGATGGTATCAATTAATTCAAAGAAATTGGCACAAATAATATTGACACCAGTATACAACTCAAGAGGTTCTAGTGACATTCTTAATAGAGGGAATATTTTACATCTATTCAAATCGATTCCCGAGCTAGAAAGAATAACATCAAAAGACATTGAGTCGGTGGGATTTGCACATAATATGGACGGCTCTCAGCCACATACCGTCCTAACGGTCAACACCCCTCATCTAGCGGAGCATATTATAAAACAGCAAGATATTTTCGATGGTTGGGGGATCAAAATTGCTCATCCACCTCCCAAACCTTACCCGAGTCCATTCAAAAGAAATTTCTCAAAAAACGACCTTAAGGAAGTAACGGATATCCCAGTATATTCAATATTAAAAAACCCACAGGGTAGATCAAATCAGATTAATAAGGAGAGCCCGGAAGAAATAAAACTGGTAGAACCTCGGAAAATAAATGAAAGTTGGATACGGAATGCTCTGCACGATCTCTGACCGGGTAATAACCATAACCATAACAAATTGAAGGAACGAAGAGATCATCCACAGCCGGTAACCATAAGTTCATGGAACATCAATGGTCTGGGAAAAAAAATCCAAAACGCTGGAATAGAATCCCTGTCAAATATTTATCAAATCATATGTCTACAAGAGACATGGAATATGGAAGCTTTCTTCTTACAAGGTTATAAAGGGTTCTATGTACCAGCCATCAAATATACCAAGTTTGGACGCCCATGTGGGGGTCTGGCAATATTTATTGGTCTAGACCTGAAAATCAACCACGAACAACTGGACACCAACAACGCGAACATACAAGCTGTCAAGATAACTATGGGGCATGATGAGCAAAAAAACAGGATTAATTTACTAATACTTAATATATATATTCCACCAAACAAGACATCACGCAAGAACATAAGTTTTGATCTAGTATCATTCCTACTGGAACAACTAATGATTGATCCGACTGTCAGTATTCTAGCCACAGGGGATTTTAATATAAACTTGCTGATTAACATGACACAGAATGATTTGGTTCACTCTCAAAACTATGAATGGTCCATCCCGGAACAATCAATGGATCAAAGTCCAATTCGTAAGGAAAATGTAATTGGGAAAAACCTACTGATGGATCTGGAGGCAATAGGTTTACGTGCTCTAAACGGAAGGTTCCCAACGGATCAACCTCCCGGCTGGTCATTTCACAACCACGAATCTAAATCAAGAATTGATTTCACATTAATGTCATTAGACATGTTTGATAAAATTGGTTCCTACCGACTCAATAAGCGAATCGACAGTGACCACTGCCAGCAAATAGTGGAATTGTGTTTTGATTTCTCTAGACACCAAAATTATTTAACCACACGAGGTCAGATTACGTCAATTAATCATAAGAAACTCATCTGGAAATCGGATAAAAAATATGTTGTGGAAAAAAGGGCCCAAAAATTGGCAGTTGAATGTTTTGAAAAGCATGCAACACAGTCAGCAACAATATGTTGGGAACAATTTACCGAAAAGGCAGTAGAGTTGGATAATGAAAACACAACTAATAAGAAAACAAAAATTAGGGAAAAAAAATAATAAAAAGTGACAACAAAATCAATCTTCCATTCACAATTAAAAAAGTGAGACGGACCCGTAACAAATTGAGGAAACAACTATCCAAGATGCCGGATAATGAGGATGTCAGGATACAACTTAGAAATACGAATAGTAATTTGAGGAAATTAATATGGTCTGAAAAAAACAAAACCCAACAAGAGCTATGGACAAAAATCTTTTACGCTAGTAACCAACCAAATTCCAGAGATTTTTGGAAAATGATTAACGAAATAAACAGACCAAACAAGTATGTAATAGCCTCGCCAATATCAGAAGAGGACTGGGTAAGGTTTCTTAAAAAAAACCTTTTCGCCGAAATTGAATCATTTACCAACGGTGGGGGCCACAATGATCCTACTGAAAGACCAATTGAAACGGATCAGGTGATAAATTTCACAATCACTGAGGTAGTAAACTTAATAAAGAGACAAAAGGATGAAGCTCCGGGCCCCAACGGTATCCCTTTCGCCCTCTACAAAGAGGACCCCCTACTATGGGCCATCTATCTGACAAAGGTTTTCAATGAAATTACCCACACAGGGCAAATACCACAATCCTGGAGAGGGTCAATTATATCGCCCGTGTTTAAAAAGGGTAATTGGCAACTACCAGAGAATTACCGCCTGATCACCCTGCAAGATACGGACGCCAAGTTATTCGCAGGACTTTTATTATCAATCCTGACAGATTGGGTCAAGGAAAAGTCAATACTTCCCCCAAACCAAACCGGCTTCGTCAAGGGCATAGGCACCACAACCAATTTGTTAATCTTATCAGTTGTAATAGATAAGACACTTTTATCTAAACAGTCACTTTATTTTTGTTTTGTCGATTTCAGATCGGCCTTTGACCTAGTAAATAGATCCCTCCTATGGAAAAAACTCGAGGGCTACGGAATCCCAGGCTCCCTACTGACTCTTATTAAGCTATTATATTCTGAAAACTGGGTCAAGGTGAAGATAGGTGATGGCCGAGCTCTGACCAACAAAATACTGGTGACTCGTGGCCTTAAGCAGGGATGCGTGCTTGCACCTTTACTCTTCAACTTATTTGTGGCTGATCTTACTAATTCATTAAACGAGGTAAACTCACATCCACCTAGGGTAGCTGGAAAACAAATGTCTAACTTGCTATACGCAGACGACGTGGTGTTGCTGAGCCACACAAAAGTGGGACTGCAAAGACTGATCGATCGTACAGTTAAATATGCAAAGGATAACCAAATGACAATAAACGAGACTAAAACAAAAATAATGGTTGTGACAGGAAGAAAAAGACAAAAGATGAAATGGTTGCTGGGACAAACACAACTAGAGCAAGTGGAGAGTTATCGATATCTCGGTGTCCTTTTTAATGAGACCGGAAGTTTTGTACCACAATGAGAAGATATTGTAAGGAAGGCGAACAGCTTGATTGCGGCATTTAGAACCCTTCAAAAGAATCTATCTGCACTGTCATACGAGCCACTGTTAAAAATCATAGCTGCCAAGCTATTACCATCCTTAACATATGGTGCTGAAGTGCTAAACGGTAAGGATGCCGTACTTATCAACAATGCTGTGGCAAAAACCTATACCCTACCATGTAATGCCTCACAAGCGCAAATAAGGATGGAATTCGGTATGAACAATCAGCTATATGTCCGGCAAGGCCAAATATTAAAAGTTTGGAATAGAGTGAAGAATGATCAGGATAATCAATTGTCTATAGCTTTGTGGAGAGAGGTGAAAGATAACCAGAAACTGCAAGCGTGGAAATACCTAAACAACGCAAAAGAAGAATTTGGAATATCAGCAATCTGGGAAAACACAATAACGCAGGAAAGCTTTAAAAAAACAATCAATAAGCTGGTTACTCACCTATCGCTGCTAAAAGACAAAGCTCTATTAGTAAAACGTAAGCACTCATGGCCAATCATAAACGGCTACAAAAAAAAACAAGTCCAACCATACCTTCATATTGCATGGTCAGTCCAAAGTAAGCGAACATTTATAGGAGCACGCTTTGGTCTATGGCCAGGTTTATGTCATCTTCCACCCTGGAAGTCAAACGAGGGGCATACGTTATGTAGACTGTGCAAGGGGGGAAAAGAAGACATTGTGCATTTGGTATGTCTGTGCCCTGCCATAGACTCAGAAAGGAGGTTAATCCTCAGGAGGTTGTTTAACGCACGAGAAATAAGAACCTGTAGACAAGCAATAATGGCGTGCTTAAACCCGAATGACCTACCAATGAATGTTGCTTTTGTAAACATTTTAAATGTGATTGCCAAAAGTCTTAACAAAAATTTTATCTAGTTATATTTTTCTCTTTTTCTCTCTCTTTTTAATGACATTTACTATTTGCATGATGTTTTAAATGTGTATTGATGCTGATATTTTCTCTAAGGTCACATTTTTGTAAGATTTTAATTAATCAAACAAATACACTTAAACAATGTTGTGTTGGCATCACATATATGATCTTACTCTGCAATCTTGGGATCATGTTAGTGATATGTTTTCAAGAAATATGTAGCATTTAGAATTGCCTGTACTGTATATCATTGTTTTTGCTGAATCATTTAATTAATGACAACATTTTGCGCCTCTGATTATGAAGTTTTTAAATGGTGGGGGGTCAAACCGAGATGGTCCCGGATATTCAAATTCATTTTTGCACTTGCATGAGCACTTTCATTTTGGTATTTACACTTAATATGACTTCTAGGTACCAGTATATTCAAATTCATTTTTGCACTTGCATGAGCACTTTCATTTTGTTCTTTACACTTAATATGACTTCTAGGTACCAGTATATCAGTCATGTGATTTGTGGTCAGAGTAGGACTATTAAATGGACTAATGCCCACTGGGGCAATATCAACTATCGATACAAAAAGCCATTAGGTTGAATGGAGGGATTGACAATTATTTTCTCTGCTGCAAGGAATTAAATTATGTATTTACAATGAATATATCACTGCAGTTGTAAAAAATACTTGAGGAATAATTAGTTGGAAAATTGTTTATGAGTTTTTTCCAAAGAAAACAATAATAACTATTTTCACAACACTATGAATTTTATAGGATTTTATCATATTTATTCATCTAATATTATTCAATTGTGTTTTTTTATCGAATTTGCCAATTTGCAGAGTTATTTAACAGTATTATTTTTTCCATGTCTGTCCGGCAGATACTCTGTATTACCTATGCACTGTCACTTTAAATACTGGTCACTGCCTACCGCAATTTGCCATGTGATCAAGCTTCGTTGGAGGCGAAACGCGTAATGGCGGCTGGCTGGCTGAAAAAATAAAACCACCTTGAATTAGCACGAAATCTGGGTCTGCTTTTGTCATTTGTGCGGTAAAGTTCGGCGGCTGCCTGGTTTAAGTGACGAGCTACGTGCACATATATATATTTATTTGCCCTTATATATTCTTATATTCTTTATCTTTTCTGTGCAATGTTATATCATTTCCTAGCTTAGACGGGCTGTTATTTGGTTTGTACCAGTTGTTATTTGGTTTGTACCGTGCTTCTTATATGGTTGTTTAGATCATTGTTTATTTTTTTTTGTAATGTCTATGGGCCCGATGTAGGTAGGGCTTTACCGATCGGTATCGGCCGAAAATACCGATTTTTGGCCCTTACCGATCGGTAAACAGCCATCGAGATGTAGGGAACCAAAAACAGAACGAATCGGATAGAAAACCGATTCGGAATGTGTACCGAATGGGAAAGAATCCGATACGTACATACCGAAAATCGGATATGTAACGAATCGGAAAAACACCGATTCGGTTACAAAGACCGAATCGGTCCATGTACCGAATCGTTAGTGACACCGATTCGGAAAATCACCGATTCGGTCCCACTACCGATTCGTTAGTGACACCGAATCGGAAAATCACCGATTCGGTCCCACTACCGATTCGTTAGTGACACCGATTCGGAAAATCACCGATTCGGTCCATGTACCGAATCGGAAAAAATACCGATTCGGACATGCTCCGAATCGGAAAACATGCCGATTCGTATGATTCTCCGATCGGGAAATTCCCCGATTCCGACAGTTGGGGAGATGTAGGGAGGCACAGAAACACCGAAATCGGCTCAAAATCGGTAGAATTCACTCGGTATTTACCATGGATTGCAATCAGGTGGTAACCAACTCCAACCCATATAAACAGTCCCAAAATGCATTGCAACTTGCAGGATGGCAGCTTTCTATGTCATTGCGAGGCGGCTACGGCTACAGCAGGAAGGACTGAGGGAATGGCTAAGAAATGAACAGGTCTACAGACAGAGGATAACCCTGTTCATGCTCACTGAGGCTGAGATCCTACAGAGATACAGGCTGGACTCTGACACCATACTTGAGCTCATCAGGGACCTTAAGCCATACTTGGACCACCACACCCCAAGGGCACACGCCATCCCTGCGCACGTCCAGGTGCTATGCAGCCTACACCTGGTAGCGTCTGGCAGCTATCAAAGTGGAGTAGCAGCAGCAGGAGGAGGGGTGAGCCAGAGCAGCCTGTCAAGGTTCTTCCACATATTCCTTGACGCCATGATAGACAGGATGGACCAATACATCTCATTCCCTGCAACCCACGCAGAACTGCTACAAACCAAAGCGGACTTCTACCAGATGGCACACTTTCCCCAAGTCATCGGTTGCATAGATGGCACGCATATTCCGATTTGCCCACCAGCGGACACCGAATACATATACCGCAATCGGAAATCGACACACACCATCAACGTGCAGGTGATCTGCAATGCCAAGTGCACCATCACAGACCTGGTAGCAAAATTTCCAGGGAGTACCCATGACTCCTATATATTCCAACAGAGCGGCATATATGCACGGCTGATGGCTGGCGATTTTGGAGAAGGATACCTCCTAGGTGAGCCACATCATCAGACCCCCATAACACATAGTAGGTAGGTGTAATACATGTATGCATGTGTCTAATGTGACCCCTTTCTCTTCCAGGCGACAGTGCATATGCCCTCCGCTCATTCATACTCACCCCCTACCTCAACCCCTCCACACCCAGCCAAAGGAGGTATAACCGTGCCCACATACGCACCAGGAATGTTGTTGAACGGACCTTTGGCATCTGGAAAAGTAGATTCAGATGCCTGCACAAGAGTGGAGGTGCAAGGCAGTATACCCCCATCACCTGCTGCAAGATCATAGCTGTATGTGCAATGTTACACAACCTTGCGGTCAAGAAGGGCACTGAGGTGGAGTTGTCTGACTACGAGGACTATGACGACGACGAAGCTGTGCCACTGACACAGCCAGCTGGGGTGTGTACGCCATGTGATGGCAGATACAGACGTGAGGAGATCACTGAGAACTATTTCTGACTGAGTACAGATGCAAAGACAGCTAAATGTTGCTTGGAAAATAAACTTTTTAATAGTGATGCACCACAGTTACATCACTGAAGTGCATAAAAAAATGGAGTCTGTCAAAACAAATAAAGTCCAGGGTTCTGGTATGATCATCCCCCCTTGCAAGCCTATTTTTTGGCCCGCTTTCCAGACCCACTGGGGTGTCCCTCGGCCCCCTCCGAATGGCCAGCAGCATCAGCGGAGCGCCTGGTGCTCCTCCTTGGCTCTGATGCAGCGCTGGCCGGGCTGCTGCGGCTGCTGCTGTCACCAGCATCACCCAGGTCCAGGGCAGGATTGGAGGCGGCGTTTGATATTAACATGGCCTCCATGGCCGTGGTGATCCTGGCCATCCCCCTGGTCAGCTCAGCAGTATGCTGACTCTGCACCGACTCCTGATTTGCGCTACGCTGGCACAGCTGTGCAGTCGCCGCTGCAAGGCGGGCCATGGCCCGGTTGAGCACCCGGGCATCCCTCCTGCGCGCAACCTCATGCTCCTCCTGCCTGGCAGAGGAGTGGGTGATGGCAGTGGTCAGCCTGCCCAACCCTGCTGCCACCTCCTTGTTGCTGTCCACAACAGCCTGGAACCCCTTCACCAACTCCCCCATCTGCAGGTTGTGCTGCAGGAGCTGGCGTTGGCAGGCCATGGTGGATCTGGCCTGTTGGCGCTGGATTTTGACCATCTGGCCCTCCAGGCCCAGGAACACACTGCCCTCCCGTGCTGGTGCAGCAGTGGTGGTGGTGGTGGTGGTGGTGGTGGCACGGCGTCTGGCACTGCTGCCTCCGGCCTGCTGAGTGGGCTGGGGTGCCACTGGTGGTGGTGTGGTGCTGGCCGGTCCCGGAGCCCCTGCTCCCAGGACAGGTAGGACGGGTGGCAAGGCCACGGTTGTGGCAGGAGCTGTTGTCGGCGGAATGGTCTGCCTTGTTGGGGAGTTGCATGGTGAAAATTGCAAGGGGGGTGAGCTGGGCAGTACTGGGGAGTGCACTGCCTGGAAATCAATCACCAGGACTCCCTCCATTCCAAGCCCTGGGGTGTCTCCTTCCTCATCCTCTTCCTCCTCCTCCTGGCCAGGCTGGCTGGTGCTCGGCCCTGCCACTGCAGTATGTGATGTCGAAGCTCCCTCTGCTGCCACAGTGGTGCCGCCTGATGGTGCCCCTAGGTACAAAGAAGCATTTGTAAACTGAGTGCCGATGTATTACAGTCAGTACAATTATGGCATTCCACATGTCCTTGCATCTCCTTACACCGTGTCACACTGTTTCCTGTCTTGTGATTCTGCACTGACATATTTGGCTAACTTCTGCTGACTACATGTACCATGATGCTTGTCTCTTGTATGTTGGTGACAGTACAGTGCTGGTGTTTGCCTATGCATTGTGTCTAATGGGGAGGTGTCTGGTAGGGTGTGTTATGATGCGCATGCTTCTTACCTGTAGCTGTGGCCATCGCAGTGCTGTCCAGGGTCCCGATCCCTACAATGCTCTCCCTCTCGATGGTGCTGGAGACAATTTCCTCCAGCTCGGTGAGGGGTGGCGCCGGGTTCTTGCCTCCTCCGGTGTGTCCTGCCTGCCTTTGGAGGTCGGCCAGCTTCCTCTTGGTGAGGCTGCGGAGGTCATAGAACCTTTTCTTAAGTTCCTCAATGGACCTGGGGGTGACTCCAGCAGCATTGACCTTCTGGGCGATGTCTGCCCACAATCGCCTCTTGGTGCTGTCTGGCACGTTGAGGGACAGCTTGCCAAAGAGCTGCCGGTGCACCCTCACCACCTCCTCAACCAGCACCTGTAGTTCTGTGGTGGTGAATTTGGGCTTCCTCTTTTGGGAGGACTTCTGGCTTCCTGCCTGATCTGCCATATTCTCTTGCTCCTGCTCAGTCTGCAACCTCCTTCTCCCACTGCTGCTAACTGTGTGTTGGGCTCAGGCAGGCTTTCCAGAAACTTCTAGAAACTTCTTAATTGGCTGCACCTGCCAGGGTTGCCACTCCCTGTTTGGGTGGGGGAGGGGGAGCCACCTCATTGGCTGAATCGCCTATTGCCGAGTCTGCTTTTACCGATTCGGTAAAATCCGAATCGGTAAAATCCGATTCGGTATTATCCGAATCGGTAAAAGCCGAATCGGGTCATGCAATGCATTCCTATGGGCTTTTTCGCCATGGGTCTATGATTGCCGATTCGGTTTTTACCGAATCGGCTTTTACCGATTCGGTATTCGCCGAATCGGAAATATCCGATTCGGTGGTAGCCGATTCGGTATTTTCCGATTCGTTGTTGGCCGATTCGGTAATTTCCGATTCGGACCGAGCTGAATCGGAACGTACCGAATCTCATTACCGATGCCGACCGAATCGGTTTTCAGTCGGTATTTTTTTCCTACATCTCGTTTTCCGATTTCAGAATACCGATTCGGCCCGCCTCGGTATTTTGAAATCGGAAAATCCCGTTTACCTACATCGGGCCCTTAATGTGTATGACAATTGTCTCCTGGAATGTCAGTGCCATAGGCTTGAACTCTTCTATCAAAAGGCAATGTGTTTTAATGCATCTGTCAAAACAAGAAGCAGATATAGCACTCTTACAGGAATCACACCAAACGGTAAATGAATCCTTAAAGTTAAAGAGGGGGTGGGTAGGAAAAGCTTTTTTCTCAACAGTAGATGGTAAAAGAAATGGGACTGTATCTCTTTGCCATAAGTCACTTTCTGCTAAATTGCTTTCTCAAAATTTAGATGATGTTGGTAGATGGCTGTACGCCAATTTGATGATCAGGGGTGCACTGTTGGTGACCCCTCTTTTTGGTTTCACCTTACTCAGCAATTTACACAGTAATCGGAAGATAAAATTCATCCTAGCGGGTGATGGCAATCAGGTCATTGACCCCCTTTATAGATCGCAATTTGATGGTCTCTTTCATACCACCCAAAACTCTTACATTTGTGTCCAAACTGTTAAACAATCTAAGTTCACTGATGCTTGGAGACTTTGCAATCCTACCCTAAAAGAATATACTTATTTTTCACTTGTACGTTATACCCAATCCCGAATTGATTTTTTTTTTGTATTGCATAACATAGCACAATCCTTAATAGATGCAGATATAGGTTCCCTTCTGACATCTGGTCATGCTTCCATTTCCATTCAATTAAATATTCTGCATAAACCTAATGTGCCTAAACGCTGGCATTTCAACTATTCATTCCTTTTAGACCCCACATTTACTTCATCTTTCATTTCTTTTTTTTAATGAATACGTTTTCCTTAATCAAACGGACAACTTACCTTTTTTGTTCTTTGGGACACATTTAACGCGACTGCTCGTGATTTTATATGGCTGAGATACCCGCCACCCCCTCTCAACACAATCCCCAAAAGGAGGGAAACCGGAAACAGTTCTTAAAGTTTTTGGATGTGGGAGGGAGTGACCCTCCCGGCCGTATTTATTAAAACAAAAAATTAAAACATTAAACGTTTCATGTTATGTACAATTTCATTATCACATTGCGATGTTTGGCTAACCTTAACATATTCTCTAATACAGAGGTTCTCCTAGCCGAACTAGCATCCTACAAAAACATTCTCTAGAAACACTGAAATTGTACATCCTAACGTTTAAGGGCCAACGGCAAGGTCATAACCGGTGTCAAGATCCCTAACCAGACTTACCCCTCCCACTTGTGAGGGGCGACAGCACAGAGGCTTACCTCAAGTGCAACTACTAACAATTTCCCTTGTCTTGACGGGGGCACTTAAGACTCGACGCCATTTAAAGGTCGTTCGAAGACTTGTGTGTGGTATCTAGAAGGTATCGTGGACCTCACCCCACCCCACACAACTTACCGCATCTGCCGTCGCAGATGACACTGGCCCCGGGAAATTCCCCAGGAGGGGGCTGTAACCCCTCCTACAAAGGAAGGGGCCTTGACCGCCTTTCCTTTACTTCCGGCGACCCGCCCTTAGACGGGACCGCCTCCCCATTGAGGGGCCAATGGCCACCTCTCCCGAGCGCTCCCATCCGTGTTGGGTGACGCCCACTCATAGGGATCTACCAATTAGTGCTCACCGATCATGACCTTACCGCCTACCAAACATAAATACGACAATTCTTACTCAAAACCTATGAAAACATTGGTCGCTACGACCGAAAGAACATGCTTAAAAATTGCAACATCAAATCATTTTAATCGTAACAATCTACACGATATTCACAATACTTTATTATGATCAACAACAAACTGATACTTTCACAGCCTGTAAACGAAATGGGAAAACACATACTTATAAATTCACTTTATTGCACAACAACTTGCTGTCTTCAGGGGCTGGTGGGTGGGTCAAAATTGGCTCTTCGTTCTGTCCCGAGCTCACGTGTAGCGAGGAGGTGCAGCTTCGGAGCACAAGAACAAGAGGACGTCTTCTGGTCTTGCGTCTCTTTTTATCCGTCTTCAGGGTGGGCGAAAACCCGCCCCTGCCTGCCCCCAGGGCGGGGCTGGCTACGTCGGTGTCTAGGCCAGCCCACTCTAGGGCGGGAAAAAGCGCGCCCCGGCTACGCCGCTTCGGGCATACCAGCCGAGACGCGCCTCCCGCCCCAAAATGGCTTCCCGGGGGGATCGAGGCACTCCGCCATACGTTCGGGGGGACCGAGTGGTCGCCCCTTTCCATATGGCTGAGATACCCGCCACCCCCTCTCAACACAATCCCCAAAAGGAGGGAAACCGGAAACAGTTCTTAAAGTTTTTGGATGTGGGAGGGAGTGACCCTCCCGGCCGTATTTATTAAAACAAAAAATTAAAACATTAAACGTTTCATGTTATGTACAATTTCATTATCACATTGCGATGTTTGGCTAACCTTAACATATTCTCTAATACAGAGGTTCTCCTAGCCGAACTAGCATCCTACAAAAACATTCTCTAGAAACACTGAAATTGTACATCCTAACGTTTAAGGGCCAACGGCAAGGTCATAACCGGTGTCAAGATCCCTAACCAGACTTACCCCTCCCACTTGTGAGGGGCGACAGCACAGAGGCTTACCTCAAGTGCAACTACTAACAATTTCCCTTGTCTTGACGGGGGCACTTAAGACTCGACGCCATTTAAAGGTCGTTCGAAGACTTGTGTGTGGTATCTAGAAGGTATCGTGGACCTCACCCCACCCCACACAACTTACCGCATCTGCCGTCGCAGATGACACTGGCCCCGGGAAATTCCCCAGGAGGGGGCTGTAACCCCTCCTACAAAGGAAGGGGCCTTGACCGCCTTTCCTTTACTTCCGGCGACCCGCCCTTAGACGGGACCGCCTCCCCATTGAGGGGCCAATGGCCACCTCTCCCGAGCGCTCCCATCCGTGTTGGGTGACGCCCACTCATAGGGATCTACCAATTAGTGCTCACCGATCATGACCTTACCGCCACAGGTCCGGATAGTTGACCGGCTATCCGGACCCCCCACAAAACTCCTACCTAAAGGTCATGTTTTAACGATTTTAACCAAGCCAAGAAGTCTCCTATGAGTAACTCATTGCCCACCCTCGACAAATGCACACCATCCCCCAGATACATACTGTCATCATTAATACAACTATGCGAGATCGAATGCAATGTCTTGGAACGGAACAACCTACTCACTTTGTTATTCAATTTTCTAACAGAATGATTTAAAGCAGGGATCGAGATAGCCCCCCGCCATACTTTTCGTGGGATCATGTGAGACCACGCAATTATGCACCCCGGAACTCTCCTCGCTAACCAACTTACCGTGGAAAGCATAGCCTCCAGGAGAAGTCGTCTACCGGTGGTGACCAAATCATTGCCCCCCAAATGCACTATGACTATGGAAGGCGGTGACCTCATCCGCTCTAACAAACCCTCAAAGAATGCCTGAAACTGGTCAATACAGAGACCGCCCCTTCCGTAGAAGGACACTCTGTACCCGTATTCCCCAGGTACGTGAATCATGTCACCTGCTTTGAATACGTCTGCGGCCCGTCTCACGTATGAGTGGCCCACGACCCACACCTCCTTCCTCACAGCCGGTGATGTGCGACCGCTGGCCTGGTGTTGGGTCGACTGCACAGTCCGCCCTGCCGCGTAGGCTTGCGCAACTGAAAACAAACAAAAGACAAGAAGCGTGAGTACATGGTTACAGCTTCACAACATGTGCAATCGCACGTACCTCTTATAACAATTGGAGGACCAGCGCCCCACACGTTTCACTTGTTCTACATTAAGACCCCTGGCTGTAGCTTCAGTGGCAGCCCCTATTCGAAAGGAATGGGTCCCAAATTCGCCCGGGTCCAAGCCCGCTGCGGCAATGGCCATTGCAAGCACCCGTTGAAACTGAAACCTCGTCAGCGGGGTGGCGTCTGCATGCCTCAACAATGTCCCCCCCCATGATGCCGCCCTTCGTGCTAGGTAATCTTCTAAGCACTGTACCGGACACATGGATGACCCGGGGATCCGGCGAATGATCGTGCAGTCCCCCCTCCCATCTTGGTCGGTCTTGGACCTGAGAAAGGAGACAATCATCGCATCGCCCCTGATCTGAACATGTTCCCTGCACAAGCCCCCCGACACATCCTGTTTGTTCCTTGCAACCAGCTCACTAACTCTCATAGCCCCGTGAAATGCCAGCGTAAATGCAGTCCGGAACAAACAGGTCTCGAAAGGAGACGAGCATGTGTTAGGGAGTGTGGCCAGTAACTGGGACAACCTATCTAGACCTATCGGTCGTCTTACGTCTACTCTGCGACCCTCTAGGCGTTGCCACCCTCGCAGCGCCTTTTGTACTGTAAAGGACGCTGTCGGGTCCTGGATGCCATGGGCCCTGGCAACAAAGGAAATGGCGGCACGATGCCTTTGGGCCGTAGCCACCGATTTCCCAGCCCTACGTAAAGACATCAGAAAAAGTACTACCCACTCTTCCTGACCCCAAAGTCCCCCTCTCTCTGCCCCCAAAAAGGCTAAATAGGCCTGAAACGCCCCTTCATATGCCTTCCTTGTCCTGGGTGCTAGACTCTCTCCCACGAGGTGACGAAGTTCGGGGCACCGAGAGACCAGAGAGCTTCGGGGAAGGGTGCCGGCTCTGGGTCCGCTGAGGGAAGGAAACCCGAGAAAGCCTGCATGTGAAAACGAGACAGTGCATCAGCAGCCTGATTCATCACCCCTGGGACATGTTTTGCTCTGAATATCACGTTCAGTTGCATACACAGTAAGACAATTTCTTTGAGCAGCCTCAAAATCAATTTACAACGGGCTGCCTGACTATTGATGCATTCTACCACGGTCATATTGTCGGACCAGAACACGACAGAATGATCTCTGAACCCTTCTGGCCAGGTTCTCAGGGCCACCAGAATGGGAAATAGTTCAAGGAAAGCAATATTACTCGTCAGCCCCTTCTCGTGCCACCATAGGGGCCACTTTTGTGCAGACCATTTTGTGCCGAAGATGGCGCCAAAACCTATGCTTCCTGCTGAATCTGTCCATAGCCCAAGCTCTTCGGAGGACACGGCTGGCTTGTTCCAGACGACTCGGCCATTGAAGTCCGCCAAAAATGCTAACCAAATCCGCATGTCCTGGCGGACCTCAGCCGATAACCTCGTGCGATGATGACCCTCCTTTAGGCCAACCATCGCTTGGGCAATTGAGCGGGAAAAGGGGCGAGCCATTGGGATCACCCTCAAAGCAAAGTTCAACTTTCCCACTAATTGTTGCAACTGATGCAGTGTAACTTTGGATGCATTTAAACATACTTGGAGGGCTGCCCTGAATTTCGACACTTTGCTAGCTGGTAAACGGAAACACCCCTCCCCTGAGTCCAACTCGATCCCCAGAAACTCGAGGCAAGTTGTGGGACCCATAGTTTTACCCGGTGCCAATGGCACGCCAAAATGACCCATCAACACACAGAATTCAGCTAAGGCCTGGGCACATTCAGGATCTCCGGCGGGGCCAAGGAACAAAAAGTCGTCAAGGTAGTGCATTACATTTTGGAAACCCGTTTTCTTAGTGAACACCCATTGCAGGAAAGTACTGAATTGCTCAAAGTAAGCACATGATATAGAGCATCCCATTGGCATACACCTATCCATGTAAAATGACCCCTGGAACCCGAATCCCAGAAGACGCTGATCGTCTGGGTGTACCGGGAGCAACCGGAACGCTGACTCGATATCTGATTTCGCCATCAACGTCCCGGGCCCCAGGCGATTCAAGATGGCTACTGCCTCATCAAATGATGCGTATCGCACCGAACAAACCTCAGGATCAATTGCGTCGTTCACCGAAAGACCATGTGGAGCAGACAGATTATGGATCAAACGAAACTCACCTGGGTCCTTCTTGGGGACCACTCCTAACGGAGAACAAACAAAATCCGGTACCGGGGGTACACTAAACGGGCCGGCGACCCGTCCCCGGCTAACCTCTTTCTGAATTTTCTCTTGCACTACAGATGTATGTTGTAAAACGGAAAGTTGATTTTTGCACCTCCCTACACCCTGAAAGTCCCCCACCGGGATGCGGAAACCATGTGTAAAACCGTTCCGCAGCACCCCGGCAGAAGTACGATCCGGGTATTCGCTGAGCCAGGGAATCATTGCCAAGGTATCAATCGGGGTTGGTAAAGGCGCCCCTCGGCCTAGCTTAGACCTGTTTGGCACCTCCCTTACCCCCATTCTCACTCGTTCTGGCTCTGCACGATGACTCAGGATGGGACGACCCACACGTACTACATTCGTGTTTGAATTTACACGATCCCGGAGGCCTGGTACATTTCCCTTTGTTGAAATTAAAACAGAAACCCTTTCTCCCTGTATTGCCTGCGGGCCTCGACTGGTCGTCGGTGCTCGTACTTGGTCGAAAGGGCGTCCCCACATTTTGGCGGGAGTAATCAACAACATTGCTCCCAACCAATGGCATTCTTAACATTCCTGATTCTTTCATTTTATCCCATGTTACAGAATCGTAACAATCCCAAGTCAAACTCCTGTTATGTTCCTTTTCTTTCCTGAACAGATTGTCATAACAAAACCAATGGTTACCTTGATACGCTGTCGAGTAACCCATAATTCGTGATTGATAAATGGGAAACTCAGGAAGCAACTCGGGCCTACGTTCCCCCAAAATCGATGTAAAAATACCCCACGCATTGCCCCAGTTGCCAATATTCTCATTTACCTTAAAGGCGGCCATTTTTGCGCGCCAAACACTCGGATGCATTAAGTCCTTCTGACTTTTAACATGCTCCACCTCATAATGATCAACAAGCAAGGAGAAAATATTCACGTACTCCCCCGCCCAGATCTTTTCCTTTATAGCTAACGGTACATGTTGTCCCAATCTCTCTCTACGAGAGGGTGCTGACTCGTCCCTTGCAATCGGCAATGGCCGCTTACCTGAACCGGACGCAGCTTCTGCCGCTTGCGGCTTATCTATCCCCGCCAACGGCGCAGTCACTTTAGCTGCTTCTTTCTTCTCACGAAGCCCTTTTATCAGCGCCTGTGCCTCGGCAGCCGTGGCGCCATCACTACTATCCCCCAACCATGCTGCTAGCTGTGCTGCCAGCTCGGGGGGCATGTCTTCCTTGGATGTCGGGGTGACGACAACGGGGATTGGATTCCCCTCCATAGGTACTGGGGTCGGCGCCTCGAGCGGGGCAGGGGGAACCGGGACGTCTCCACCGGCTGGAACCCTTCTCGGCCTCTTAGGTCTCCCTCCAGCCGGCGCAGGGCCCGAACCCTCCTCCCCGTCTCGCTCCGCCAACCGTTTCTTTATGTCGGACACCTCTTTGCAAAGGGCCCGCACCATCTGGTCGGTCGTCATTCTCTTTGCGCCTTTCTTGGGCATCTCTCCGAGGAAGTATCTAGAAGACAAAGAAAAAGATCAAAACGCTCAAAATTGGCTCTTCGTTCTGTCCCGAGCTCACGTGTAGCGAGGAGGTGCAGCTTCGGAGCACAAGAACAAGAGGACGTCTTCTGGTCTTGCGTCTCTTTTTATCCGTCTTCAGGGTGGGCGAAAACCCGCCCCTGCCTGCCCCCAGGGCGGGGCTGGCTACGTCGGTGTCTAGGCCAGCCCACTCTAGGGCGGGAAAAAGCGCGCCCCGGCTACGCCGCTTCGGGCATACCAGCTGAGACGCGCCTCCCGCCCCAAAATGGCTTCCCGGGGGGATCGAGGCACTCCGCCATACGTTCGGGGGGACCGAGTGGTCGCCCCTTTCCATTATTAGATATATCTCCAAAAAACACTGTACTTCACATAAGCATGCTAATTCGAACTAATTAATGCCAAGTTTCAATTTAATATGGAATCAATGGATAATGCTTCACTTTATTTATTGAAATCTGGTGCAAAATGTTATGTTGCCTTAAACAGATCTGACAAACTACTGGCAAACTATCTTAATCAGTGAATCATCTGGCTCAGTTTTAGAAGACTTCATTTGCCTTATTCCAAAGGAAGGAAAAGATTCACAGTATTATAAAAATTACAGGCCAATCTCTTTAGTTAATATTGATTATAAGATTTTTTTCTAAGACCCTGGCCCAACGTTTAGAGTAATTTCTGCCAATATTTTAGGCAAGGAACAATCTGGTTTTGTCAAAGGTCGTCTTATTTCTGATGATACTTGCTTGTTTTTTTTACATCTTATCGAAAACCTCTGATATAACTGAATCTCTTGCAGAGATTGACCTTGACACAGAAAAAGCATTTGATTGAGTATATCGACCTTTTCTCTTTCAAACGCTTAAGTGGTTTGGTTTTGGTCCAAGAATCATATCTTTGATTTCTATTCTCTATTCCTGTCTTTGTGCAGCAATTTGTGTTAATGGCCTTAGCTCTCCTTCTTTTATGTTGGGCAGAGGTGTTCGTCAGGGATGCCCCCTCTCCCCATTTCTTTTTAGGTCTCGGCCTGCGATGGCTGCGTACATGCGCAGTCGAGCTCTTATGTTTAGAGGGTAGATTTCACTATCGAGGTTAAGTCCCGCCCCTCTTTCCCATTGGCTGGCGTTACCGTTCATGCTAAATGGTGGCCAGCCATTGGAAAAGAGGTGTTAGTGACGTACTTCTTTCTCTTTTAGCCCTGTCCTTTTCAGACTGGGTTCCTTGACTTCCCTCTGCTGTAAAAGATTTGTTATCTTTATGGGGTCTGCCCCATAAAGATTAGAAACCTTTTACAGCAGAAGGAAGTCGGGAGAAGAGAAGAGAAAAGTCTATGTCAGACAGATCCTTATCTTTATGAGGCCATGTGTTTCAAACACATGGCCTCATAAAGACAAACTCCGGCGCGATCTCTCCCTCCCCTTCTTTGCCTCTTCCACGCTCTCCTCCATCCCGTCGCCTCTCCCCCCACAGCCTCCTCCACCCCTCGTCTAGAGCCCACCCTACCTTTTTCACGCTATTTAAAGTACTGATTTAAACTCATGTTCGTTCAAAACAGTCTGTTTCCACATTAAACGCACAAAATATTCATGCAATGCATTCAAATAGAAAGTCAAAGTTGGGCCATCAATTCTTTGTCAGGGGACAATTGTACGACTTTGCAAGTTGAGCTTGTATTTCCTACTCCATATGTGTGCAGGTAAACACTATGTAGAAGATACCTTCCTTCATGGCACAACGAGGTTCCCTTCCTTAAACTTCCTTACTTGCCCCTGATGCGACTCTGCACTAATTCTCTTGTTAGTACCCTCTCTCCGCTAGCCTCTTCTTTCCATCCCCATCCATGGTCTTCTGTCCACCGTACGACGCCGCCGACCATCTCAGAATCCTGGGAGAGAGCAGGGCCTTTCTCAGTCAGCCACATCTCAGGGACATGGAAAGAACGTCACAGAGGCAACTTACAGAACAAGTTCTGGCGCGATCTCTCCTTCCCCTTCTTTGCCCCTTCCACGCTCTCCTCCATCCCGTCCCCTCTCCCCCCAGCCACTACATTCTCCCCCCCCCCCTCACCCAACAATCAGAAGCAGGAGACCTTTGGATTTCGCTCATCAGTGGCTGCTTTTCTTGCTAGGATTGCTGTGGATTGTATGGGCTGTGCGCGCCGAGGAGCAGAATTTCAACGTGGAGGTAAGAGCGCGATGCTACGTTTTTAAATACAGACATCTATCTGGCTTGGTTGTTGCTGTCATGCTGGTGGTTGGGGCCCAGCTCACGCTCCAGGGATACTGGTGCTTCTGGAGGGCGCGCTGGCTGCGGTGCGATCATAGGGGCCGAGAGCCTGTTATCTGTGAAGCAGCCCGATGCGGCTCGGGGAGGAGATTCACGCCCGAACATGCCTAGTTTACGCAGAAAAGATGCTGCTGTAACCCCTGGGGAGAGCGCTGATAATAAATAAATAAAGCGTGCGCCTCAACAGCCTACTGGACCCTCATGTTGGGGCGCTCTCCGTGCATGCCACTGACGTTGTGTGCCAACTAAGCCCTCCCTTCCCTTTTATAAAATGCTTCTAAACAGCATGCTCTTTTTTGACATTCCCCAAAGTGATAACCAAATGCCTCATAGAAACAATGCGGTAATTTTTACCATTAATTAATTGCACATGGCCCAGTCTAGCACTGCGGTGCGGTATACGGGCACTATAAAAAATACATTTAAATTAAGGATGTGGCGTAACCAGAGCTGCCGACTTTGAAACTGGGGAATCGAGTTTGAGTCTCGGCAATGGCTCAACATCCTGTGTTTCTGTGCAAATTACTTAATCTCCCCATAATATAACTGGTG
The DNA here is from genome assembly GCF_964263255.1 of Lissotriton vulgaris. Taxonomy (NCBI): domain Eukaryota; kingdom Metazoa; phylum Chordata; class Amphibia; order Caudata; family Salamandridae; genus Lissotriton; species Lissotriton vulgaris. Next base: position 1,105,860,573 of record NC_141695.1, read on the forward strand.
CTCATGTAAAGGCACTCCGATACCTTCGGGTCAAGTTTGCACTATATAGAACTGCAAAAAAACATTTTAAACTATGAAGCAATATATCCTCCCACCCCCCCACCAACTTTGGAACTGGCTAACCAGCTTAGAGTCTTGGCATCCTCTGGTTTTGGGCAAATCACTTAAAACTGTGCATCCCCCAACTATACCCCCACCCCCAAAAGAAGAAAAGAAAGTGACCTTATTTGATGTAACCATTGCTCATGGAGAACGCTCCAATACCTTTGGGTCATGTTCGAGCTATATAAAACGACACAAAACATTGGTTGAATTGGTATGTAGATCAGTTAGTTATGTGAAATCATGGGCTCTTGTGCTCCTTGAAAGGGATGCACGGTGGGCGATAGTGCACTCCTGTAGTGGCTGCTCCGGTTTCACTCCCTTCCCCCCTCCCCTTTGGCTGCAGATGGTCACACCTCATGCATTCCTCTGCAGCAGGGTTTCGGTAATAGAAGCTAACTCATCACTTTCTGTGCCCACACTGTTCTTTGCCCTGTAATGAATGCTAAACACGATCTCTTCGGACACTCAGCAAACTATACTGCAGTTCAAATTGAGTAACATTTATTTGCATTCCAGGCATAGATTGTCATTTAAGAGATGGTAACACTGGTTTACATGTTCTCATTATTAATTTACGAATCATTATTATGAAGATTTGATTCTCGAAATCCATCTGTAACAATGTCTTTTTTGCATGTTGCACAACAGAGTGGCGTGGGATAGACAGACTAGAGTGACGTGCAGCAGAATAGAGTGTAGTGGCATTTTGTTCAGTGGTTCACACATATGCATGTTATGTACATGGAACTTTAAAAAACACTAATAAAAGCAAAACTAAAAACTCACCTAATTACAGAATTGCTTAAATTTACTAAAGACGAGACCTATTGTATTTTCAATATGTGTGTTTGTGGCTCTGTGTGTGTGGCTCTCAGTGTTTGTGTGTGTGGCTCTCTGTGTGTGCGCATTGTCATTCGCAATGTCAAATACGTCAAAATCAATACATTCAAGGATTTGCTTTTAAATATCAGCAAATTAAACTGGCAGCTTATGTGGATGATGTGTAACTTTTTTGTCTAACCTCAGTCCTCTCGTCCTACTTTTTTACCAGAAGTATTTTCATATGCGTCAGTTTCTGGATGCAAGCTGAATAATGATAAATGCGAAATATTACCTTTGACCAAGTTTACTCTTAAATATTTCATTTCCTTTTTACTCCATCTATTATAAGGTCCCTTTCCATATGTATAGACAAATGTACGCAGAAAGTTTCCATATTAACTAGTAAATTGCATCCTTTGTACCTTTCCTGGTGGGGTCGCTTAGACACCATTAAAAAGAGGTTAGCTCCTATCATACTTTATACCATTTCTAACATCCCAGTATCCATTCTCTTTAAATTATTTAAAAGGATTAACTCTGTTTTATCTCTATTTTTGTGGAATAACAAAAAACCCTGTATGTCGTTATTCAAGTTAACATGCCCAAAATCAGAAGGTGTTGTACATTTTCCTGACCCTCCTATTTATCCTACAGCATTCTTCCTTCATCAATCGTCTTTGTGGCTCTCCGACTCCTAATTGGAATGTCCATTATGGGTGAGTTGGAGCATGCCTACCTCTCTCCCTTCTCTTTTCAAGAATACTTTTCTTTTATCTGCAAACCAGAAACTTTATCTACTCCTATTAAAATATTTAAGTCTATATCATTGTTTATCCCTATTGATTCTCAAATCCACGATTTGGCATAATAGGTTCATTTTGATCCAAGGTAACTCTTCTATTGGAAATCATGGAGGCACAAATGGTTAATTTGGGTATATCAATTATTCGATCAGAACGAGGTTATGCATTTTTCGCAAGCTATCCTACATTTGGACCTCCCTGCCTCTTTTCAGACCAAGTATAGGCTTTGGAAACATGCTCTTTGCACTGCGTTTGCTCAATTTCTGGTAAACACAAAACGCAGCTGAAACAGAATAAGGCTATACCTGCCATTGATAATTACGTAGACTCTGTTTCACTAAATGGGTTGGTTCCATTACCAAGAATGAAGGCAGTATGCTCGCTGTTTGACAACCTCAAGCAATGGTGGTAGGTAATGGGGGAAGGCCACTGTTGCCATAATGAATCATGTAATGACGAATAGACTACATTTCCCACTATTCTTATGTCCACACGGTACAGACGTAGCTCGTCCCCGAAGAACATATATTGTACTTCCGCCGGACTAGCAGCAATGAGGATTCTCGTTTCAAGACTTCCAGACGTCCCATCGGAGCAACTTTTCTTCGTCTAATATGGAGAAAGTATTTGGGGTTTGCCCTGACTTTTGTTTTCTGTTTCATGTGGGAATGGGGTTTCCACATGTGAATTCAATCTGTTCGCTCGTTTGAACATATCTAAATGGGTGCACACACACTGAAGTGACATTGTTTTGTTGTTTATTACCGGGTGGTACTGGTAACCTCTTGATGAGCCAGAGAGCTTGTTCTACTCAGTGGCACACCTTTTATTTTCAGTTTAAGTTTACAAAACTTTGGATCTCTAAGAATACACTTGCAGTATATGACATTTTGGCTAAATCAAGAGCATCTGTCTCGAGTGCCTCAATTACGAGACAATAGATTCTTGACGTTTGAGGGCATAATGTTTATGAAATAAAACCATTCTTTCTCAGTGAACCATGTGGATATATGGAGATAATATTTTCCGCCACTCATCGTCAAAGGGGCTAAAAATATAAAGCCTGAATTTGGAACATTATAGTATCGGCGTAATTTCACAAAAAGTATATTTATTTTTTGCTGTTGTGTTTTGCAATTTTAGGTAACAGGGGCTATATGAGTCTGAGTCCAGGGACATATATATATATATTACCTACTGGCGGTCGCCAGTAGGTAGTTATAGTTAGGATCTACTTTCCATAGGAAATCCGCAACATTCTATTGGGAATAACTTTGGCGCCGGTGGACGAATCTTCACGAATTTCTCAAAGAAGATGGCCCGCTCCGCTCCTTCCCTGAAAATGGGATCTATGATGTTACAACGCAGGCTATTACAACGCCTGCTGTTACAACGCGGTTTTTACATCGCATACCATTACAACGCATAGTGCTTTTAGGCGTTGGATAGTGAATTATTTAATTTACTATTCCAACTCCAGTCCCCGTGGATAGTAGGGAAGGTGTTGGATAGTAAATTAAATATATTCCCTATCCTAGAGCGCCCCCCAGCGCAATGCGTTGTAATGGTTTGCGTTGTAATGGTTGCGATGTAATGGTAGTGCGTTGTAATGCTTGCGTTGTAAGTGATGTTTACCCTGAAAATGTTGGGGGTATTCATCAAGCGGGGGCCGAGATAAAAGGGGGGTCCCAAAACGTGTTTTCCCCATGTTAATTTCCATAGGGCGGTTGGACTCACTTTTAGCCCGAACGACTGAATGGATTTCCACCAAACTAGGCAAAATTGTAGGGACTGGTAGCCCGATGTGCCTTTGCTATGTCTCAAGATATGTGCTCCAGTGGATTTTGAGTAATTTATGTTCAAAAAAATATATATATCTATAAGCGCGCCCCGGTACGCGCACCGGGGCGCGTAACAGCACGCTACGCGAGTTCGCGCGCGGAAAGCTGATTGGCTCTCGGGTGTCTGTAAACATTCCAAACAGTCCGGAGGGGCCACCATCTTGTGTCTCGGTAGGATCGAGACACAAGAGGTGCCAAAAACAAAGGGGGAAAAGACCATAAGGGGGCAGAGTAGACCCCCCTGAACCCCTAGGTTTGGTGTGGGGGCCATAAAAGGGCCCCGCGGGACAAAACATTTTTTTTATTTTTTTTCGATTTTCGCGGGGGGGGGGGAGCGCCCGGTACGCGCACCGGGGAGCGTACCGGGGAGCGTACCATGGGGGAAAAAGAATGACAGAATTTTTAAAAAGTAGCATTTTTTTAATAATTGGAGGTAGTTCTAAAAAGAACTGTTTTTTTTCTTCTTTCTGTTGTTTTATTTTTTTATTGTTTTTATGAACATTTTGTATTTTTTTGGCTTTTCTGAACAATTTAAAAAAAAAATTGTAGTTTTTCTGGGGTCAAACAAAACACAGGGAATTGAAAACATCTCAACTGGAGCAAAAAAAAATAGAAAAAAATTAAAGTTGCTTGCTGCAGTGATGGTTGTCTGCAGCTCGATTGAGTAAAGTGATGCTTTGCTCACCATATGAAATTGTTTTGTTGCAATATATGCAAACAAATGTAAATTTTGCAAACCTGGTTTGTACATTAGGGACCATCTCCCTAGCCTCGGCACCCGATGGAGTGGGTTGATTGGAGGTGCTTGAAGAAGAAGGATGGGGAGAGTTCTTGGTCAGTTCCCTGACCTCTGCTGCCGAATAATTGATCGGGTGCTTCCTCTGCATATGTCTAATCATAGTGTGGTTCCCAAAAGAGTACTTCTTGTTTGGGTTCCCTCTTGACAGTTGTTCGCCACAGATGAGGCAAGTCACCTTAGCTGCATTCACTTTTTTTGCACCCCTTGGCATCTTGTAAAACTCCCAAATAAAATGCTCCTTGGGTCTGTATGGGGGATTGTCCTCATGCAGAAAGTGCCTCTCCTCTTGCTCCTCTTCGTCCTCCTCTTCTTCTTTACCACCAATGTGGTCTTGTGGTGGTCCTTGTGGTGGTGGTGGAGGTGGTGGTGGTGCAGATGCACCTGCAGTTGCTACTAGTGAAGCCATTTCTCACAGAATGAATGTAGGTCTTCTTCACTCAAACAACAAAGTGAGAATGAGGAAAAAAGGTGGGGTCTTTCATCATTTGGAAAACAAAACTGTTGTGAACCAATCAAAAGTGTTATTTTCAGGTCTCATGACCTGGGCTTTCTCATCATTTGGAAACCAAAAGTGTTCTGAACCAATCAAAAGTGTTATTTTCAGGTCACATGACCCAACGCGCTTACGCTACGCGCCCGGGGGCACGCCCCGGGGCGCGCCCGGCTGCACTTACGTTGCGCGATCGTATGCGCTCGGGTGCTTCCGGGTGCGCTTACGCAGTGCGTCATATGACGCATCACGCGGCTACGCGATACGTCACGATGTTGTTTTCGTTCGCGGGAATAGCGCTAATGGGACACTCACCGGTACGCGCCCCGGGGCGCGCCGAAGCACTGCGCTTACAGGTGAGCGCATCGGTACGCGCCCCGGGAGCGCTCCGGGGCAAAAAAAAAAACGATTACATAATTATACAATATAAAATTCGTTATAAAAAATATTACATTTCATACCTATAGAGATTTGCTATTAAAAAACCTATGACATTCACTGAAACAACCATAGGTTTCACACCAGTTATAGTTAGGAATTAGCATTTAAAAAACCTATTAAATTCACAGAAAAAACCATAGGTTTCACACCAGTTATAGTTAGCTGGAAGTTTTACTCGCATAAAACCATTGAAATTCCCACGTTATAGTTAGTTGGACTCACTATAACTTGCACGTGCAATGCACTGCTGATGACGTCACATATTACATCACTCATGACATGGTCAGTGACATCACTCATGACATCACTGATGACACCATACTTGTGACAGAGTGACAGACCTCCTTTCACTGTAATGTAACCCATGAAACACATATTCAAAAATAGAAATTAAAATTTTCAAAAAAACTGGAGATACCCATACCAGTTACAACAACCAATTCAATAATTCCACCATCTATATACATATCCACTCATTCACCAACAGTTCTATATAGTCACTCATACATATACTCACTCATCATATGTAGTGATACACCTATACATCCTGTTACACACCAACAGTCATCCAAAAGTTACTCTCACACATACTCACACATGCAGGTAAACTATTGAACATCCATTTATTTGCATATACAGCTATACACACACTACCACCTTACTTCTAAGGAAACTTACACATACTTACTCTCTTAAACAATCACTTATAGAAACACATACTTATTTAAACAGGAACTCTTACAATCTCTTACTCTCACATATACTCACTTATATATATAAATATTCACATATACTAGATTAAAACATATGTAGTTACTGATAAAGACACTAGTGAGACAGTCATTCACTCACTAACACAGAACATATACACACTCATCCACCCATACAGTCCTGCACATATGCTGTCTTCAAAACACATACAAAGAGAGAGTCAGTCATTCATGCATCTATGTGATAAGTAATACCCCCACCAAACCATACAAACACTCATACTGATACTAAAAAAAATCTAATAACCCATATACCTACACATGTAGCTACTCACCAACCCATGCAGCCACTTATACACAAGGTGAAACACTAATACATATATTTAAATATTTAAACATTACTCACTAATATATGTATTCACTAAGGTACACTTAATAAGCCAGTTAACCAATCAATTAAAAAAAACCATCCATTTAGACACTTATTTAAACATTTATTCTTCCATCAACTTTTACATATACATATATAAAACATATTTTTTTTCAGAAAGACACACATTCACTGGATGGTGTCATCAGTGATGTCATGAGTGATGTCACTGACCATGTCATGAGTGATGTAATATGTGACGTCATCAGCAGTGCATTGCACGCGCAAGTTATAGTGAGTCCAACTAACTATAACATGGGAATTTCAATGGTTTTATGCGAGTAAAACTTCCAGCTAACTATAACTGGTGTAAAACCTATGGTTTTTTCAGTGAATATATATATATATTCACTGAAAAAACCATAGGTTATAGACCATATATAGTTAGGAATTAGCATTTACAAAACCTTGAAAATTCACTGAAAAAACCATAGGTTATAGACCATATATAGTTAGGGATTAGCATTTACAAAACCTTAATTTACTCGCACAAAACAATTGAAATTCGCATAAATAGTTAGTTGCACTAACTATATATCGCACACCCGCAATCCACTGCTGATGATGTCACATATTACCTCATTCATGACATGGTCAGTGACATCACTGATGACATCACTGATGACATCTCAAATGACATCACTGATGACAACACCCAGTGACTGTATGTTTCTGTAAAGTTAAAATATGTCTTACATATTGAAGAATGAGTGGATGTATAAGTGTCTGGATGAAGGATTTAGTAGGTGCATGACTGACTGTATGAGTGAGTGATTTAATGTGTCTCACTGAGTGCATGGGTTAGTGACTAAACTGTCTTAATTTGTGCATCATTATGTCTGTTGTTCTGTAAACTGCTGCATGTGTTGATCAGTAGCTATATGAGTAACTATATGGGTTTTTGATTGGTTGCCCAAGTATTTTTTATGGGAGACTGAGTGTGTGTGTGGGTGGCTGGGAGGTGTGTGACTCTGTGCATAGATGTGTGAGTAGTTGATTCACTATATGTATGGGTTCAAAAGTGCATGTGGAAACAGCTGTATGGGCGGTTGACTGTCTGCATGAGTGTATTGGTGAGTGAATGGATTTGTAAAACACAGTACATGTGAGAGTTGACATATATAAATAACTGTGCATAAGAGCCAGTGAATGTGTGAGTGGTTGTAAGGATCATTGTGAACATGTATCAGGGATTGTATAAGAGAGTAAATATGTGTTAGTATATGTTTGAATAAGTAAGGTGTGTATAACTGTATAGTTGAGAAAATGGAGGTGTGATTGATTCTTTGCATGACTGACTAGGTGTGTGAGTAACTCCATGGATAAGTGACAGTCTGTGAGTGTCTGTTTATACTGAGTGTATCTAAGGCTATATTAGAGTCTGAAGATGTTCATTGTATTATCACATAAATGATATCATCAGTGATGTGATCAGTAATGTCAAATGAGATGTCATCAGTGATGTCATCAGTGATATCATTTGAGATGTCATCAGTGATGTCATTTGAGATGTCATCAGTGATGTCATCAGTGATGTCATTGACCATGTCATGAATGATGTAATATGTGACATCATCAGCAGTGGATTGCGGGTGCGCGATATATAGTTAGTGCAACTAACTATATACGGGAATTTCAATGGTTTTGTGCGAGTAAAATAAGGTTTTGTAAATGCTAAGCCCTAACTATATATGGTCTATAACCTATGTTTTTTTCAGTGAATTTTCAAGGTTTTGTAAATGCTAATTCCTAACTATATATGGTCTATAACCTATGGTTTTTTTCAGTGAATTTCATTGGTTTTTTAAAAGCTAATATCTGTAGCTGTAAAATGTATTCTTCTTTAAATCCAAAAATATATTTTATATGTTTCTTAATAATTTTTTTTTTAAATATTTTTTTTCTTCGCTCCCGGTTCGCGAACCGGGAAGCTTCCCGTTAGCTCATCTTGATGCCGCGACCTAGTCCGCGAACCGGTAAACGTTCCGTTTGCGCAACTGCCGCGTTAGAAATCAACATTGTGACGCGTCGCGGAAGCGCGACGTATCACGTTGTCGCGTAATGCGTCTTATGACGCGCCGCGTTAGCGCTCCCGGAAGTGCTCCGGACCGCGAACCGGAAGCGATCCGGGGCGCGGCGCGCACCGCGTAACGTGAGCGGAACAGGTCATGTGACTTGTTTATAAAACTTTTCATTGGTTCATTTCACTTTTGGTTTCCAAATGATGTAAGACTAGGTCATATGACCTAAAAATAACACTTTTCATTGGTTTAGAACTTTTGCTTTTCCCAAATGATGAAAACCCCTCCTTCTTTCCTCACTCTGACTTTCATCTAGGTGAGAGAAAGACCCTTTTTCATAGTTGAGCAATGGCTTCAGTAGTTGCTTCAGCTGGTGCACCCCCACCACCGCCTTCACCTCCTCATGGGAAGAGAGGACCACCACCCCAGTTCATCACCAACACAGAGGAGGAAGAGGATGAACTAGAGGAAGAGGAGACAGAAGGACCACAGTTCTTACAAGAGGTGCCCCGTGTTTCCCATCGGAAAATCAGTTTCATTTGGCAGTTTTTTTCACTCCCTCGAGGGCAGAAGAAAGTAAATGCTAAGTATGTCACCTGCCTCATTTGTAAAGACAAGTTATCAAGAGGCACTGATAAAAAGTATAGCTTTGGGAACTATACCATGCATCGGCATATGAGCAGGTGGCATCCATTGAACTACAGCCGTGCAGAGTTGAGTGACCTGCAGGATAATCCAACAACAACTCCTGTGGCCAGGTCAACTTCGCAAATATCGTTGACAGGAGCAGTGGCACGGGAAACCGTGCCAAACATTCAGCAGAACTTTTTACATATGAAATTAACCTGTTTGTATTGCGGTGCATTGCTTTCATGTGGTAACATGAGTATATCGTTAATGAACATTGCTTATGAAAATCATAATTGCCCTAACCGCCCCAGACAGTAATTTTTTTTTTGCTCCTGTTGAGCCCTTTTCAATGCCTGTTTTTTGTTGTTTCCCCTCCATCAAAGACAAAAAAAAACATAAAACTGTTCAAAAAATACAAAAAAAACAAAAAATGTTCAGAAAAAAAAACAAACAAAAAAAAACAACAAAAACATTAAAAAAAAAGTTCTTTTCAGAACTACCTCCCCTTTCAAATAAAATTGCTAGAATGTTTAGCACTCTGGCAAGCTCTATTTCTTTTGGTTCACTTCCCCGTTCGCTGCCCGGTTCGCGAACTAGGAGCGAACCAAAACATTTTTTTTTTAAAAAAAGAAGAGTAAGTATAAGGGAAGTAAACAGAGAGTAATGTTAAAAGAAAGACAGCTATAGGGAGTAAACCAGAGATACTGTTTAATAGATCTATTTACCGAAGAAAAGATGGAAGAGGGTATAATTGCGAAAAACAAAATGGATAAGGAAGTGAAAGAAAAAAAAGAGAGTAGAACAATAACAAAGAAGAGTTTCTTGGAGAATGTGAGTGAATGTTCAAAATAAGATTAAAACATGTGGAATAACAGAGAGAAAAAATAGAAAACAGAAAAGAAAAAATAACAGAAAAAGATTAATTGAAACAGCAAAGAAATGTAAATAACATAGAGCCATATCATCAACATAGGCAATAAAAGTTTTGCAGCTTTTATCAGCAGAAATATGTCGCCAAAGCATTCTAATTAGCTTGATACATATGGCCCCAAGTGAGGCCTGTCTTGCAACATGGTGCATCTTTTTCATCACTGCTGCATCGGTTTCATGTGGCACGGTTTTAAAACAGCATGACACATTTGCCTAGATGCATCAATTTGTAATTTTGACGCCTCATAACAAATCTTTTGCACCGCCACTGCGTCACAAAACTGACGCACAGTGGCGCAAAAGAGGCATACATATATCATAAATCTGTCCCTAACATTTTAAATAATTAATTCAGGATGACGATAAGGTGTGGTCTCTCCAGAGGTTTGTTTAAGGTGAGGCCTACTCAGGGTTGCAGATCAATTTTACGCTTGTTGAAGAATACAGAGGAGATAATACATGTGAAGGCCTACCAATGAAGTAAGTCATGTCCACTTATTACATCATTCATGACATGGTCAGTGACATCATCAGCAGTGGATTGCGGGTAGAAAGAGTAGAAAACATTTACCTTATAATTCTTGTTAACTTTTTCAATTCTTTTTTCATACTTTCAATCTGTGAAAGAGAGAACAAACATTTCAAAAATATTAAAACATGTATTTAAAAATTAGAAAAGACAAGGGAAAAGGTTCAAGAACAAACAGTTTTTCAACAACTTTGACATTTACAGAAGCCTCTGCTTCTCTACGTCCCCTACACAGTCCTAAAGATATATATTTTAAACTAACAGTATCTTGATGCTGATGAAGTGAGGCCTATTTTGGAACATGGTGCATCTTTTGCACTGCTGATGTCTCACAATAGTGATGCAATAGCAGCACAAAAGAGATGTAAAGCCATCATAAAATTGTGTCTAACATTTTAAATGATTGTTTCAGGATGCAAATAAGATGTGTCCTTTCAAGAGGTTTCTTTGAGGTGAGGCCTATTCAGTTTAAAAAAAAAACAGTACCCAGAAGTGCAGCACTGTAAGCATTAACTTTGACACTTACAGAAGCCTCAGTTTCTCCATATCTACCTCACATTTCTAAATGTATATCATAAGTACAAAAAGTAGAACATTAATTATACATGTTAAATGGTTTATTTTTGCTGTTCTCAGAATGTATCAAATTTCACTTAAATAAGTGACTTGAAGGTATTCATCATGTAACAGCGGGGAAAAAAAACACAATCAAAATGATTGTGTTTAAAAAACCCATACAACATAAGAAATCTGAATTCAAAACTCCTTAAAATTAACTTACTTTCCATAACGTCGAAGGATGTCCTATGAACAGCGTACACTCTGTTGTGCTATAAATATTTTCAGCCCGCCACTTTCTGAAAGAAAACCTCCATCGTTTTGAAAAATATGTTACATACAATAAAAGACTTCTCACATTCTACCACATGTTTCCACTTGGCCAAATCATGTTACAGCGATTTACAACTCTTGTAATTCTTGTAATCAAATCCCGTCATTTTCTATTTTCGCAACTTTCAAAAAGAAAACATTTAAGATTACTTTCACAATCCTGGACTACTAATATCTTACCCTTCTTGCTCACTCATGTTCTACTTTTCCTATGACACTGATACTGCTTACTATGAAGCAGACTTACTTGCATCAGGTTTATATAGTTGGATTTTTAAAATGACATTATAATTAAATAAGCTGCATTTACTAGCTTATTAAAGGAGACTGATTTACTGTCTGGCAAAGTTAAATATATAAATCTTTCTGAGTCTACACTAGTAGTACTTGATACCATACAGTTCTCGCAGTCATGCTGCCATTGATAAGAAAGCCCAAACAGGTGATCTACATCTACACCCTCATCTTGCAATACATCAAGCATATACATTAAAAACTCCTGACAATCCTGCTGATTATTTTCAGAGAAGTCTGTTTGACCTGAACATTCATCTAACAGATAACGAACTTCAGACACACTTTCTACTTTTGTTCGATCAGTGCTACATTTCTCTAACACAGAATTCAACAAACAGCATAAACTTTGTTCCGAATTGAACACAATCTGTTCTTTTAAAGTCTCTAGTGAAAAGAGAACATTAACCACTACATTTGCATAGCAGTTGACACCAGAACTGTTTTCAAATTGAAAACCGACAACATCTTCAACAGAATCCGTTTTCTTTCTGCTTACAATTTTCGGTTCATCGACTTTTCGGCTTTTTGATACAACCTCCCTACTATTAGTGATATGTCTTCGTTTACGGCCTACCACACGTTTCTCAAACAAAGGATATTGAGGCAAATGTGGCGCATACTCTCTTCTTAAACTATTGTATTCCTTAACACAATCTAGATCCGCACAAATGTTTGTGACATCACAATCAATCAAGTACAATCCCGATAAAGTTCTAACTCGTGACAATGCCACATATGCCATACCCTCTTTGAACACAGAACTGCCAATATTCACCAATGCACTATCTACACTTAAACCTTGCGATTTATGGATTGTCACTGCATATGCCAAGCAAACAGGAAACTGTTTACGGCGAACATATAAGTCTTTAACAAGCAAAAACCTAGCAGAACAACGACCAATTAGCTGTACTTCCTCAATGCCATCAAATTTAATTTTTAAAAATTCAAAACCATCTCTACTTCTGTATTTCTCAAAATCAACAACATTACCCATTGATCCATTTACCAGACCTCTTTCAACATGTAAATTCCTTCTCAAAATGATTCGGCAATTTAAACACACATTCAAAGTCTTTTCAAAACCCGCTGTTTTAGATATAGTCTTCTCTAATGAATCCAATTTTGATTTCAAATTCTCAGACAAAATAATTGTTGATCCCATATGCTCTATTCTGTCAATAGCTTCAAGTTTCACAATCTCTTGCTTTTCTAAATTCAACATTTTGTTGTTGAAGATGGCACATTCTGCAAGAGTTGGCATCAAACATATTCCGGATTTCTTCTCAGTAATTTTCTGAAAAATATTCTCAGGCACAACGTCTTGTTCTGGATATAAATTTGACAGTAATCGTGCATTTAAAGCTTCTTTCCCAGGCTCGGTCACTTTTCCAATTCTAATATCTTGTAGAATATTCTTGTAATCTTCATCCTTTGCCTGACGCATATTTTCATGCAGTTCAGCATCATTGAAGTTTAACCATATATTGACGTTGCCAATGCTCCCTAGGCACTTCCTGGTATCTTCATGCGTGAGTATTTTGAACACAGGTTGTCCTTTTACTGGTGTCAGCTGCAGAAGATCTCCGAAAACAATGATGTGTTTGCCACCAAATAACACATCATACTCAGTTTTAAGAACTTCTTGCATTCTCAAATGCACAAAGGCAAGCATGACATTGGAAACCATGCTTACTTCGTCAATGATAAGAAGTTTCATTTTCCTCAAGACTCTTGAAACTTCACAACAAGCATCCCCAGATAACTTGTGGTATTGTAATTTGTTGTCATGCTCCACTGGCAGCATCAGTAGACGATGCAAAGTAATACCTTTAATGTTATGTGCTGCCAGTCCAGTAGGAGCGGTAACAACACAAGACAGCGATGACTCAGTCCTTTCCTGCAAATAACAAGAAATTGCTTTAATAAGGAAACTCTTTCCAGTTTCCGCTTCTCCACTCACGTACAGTCGGACAGGCTTCAACGACGTACATGAGCACTCTTTCTTCTCATGACTTAATCCATGATCAATTTGCTTGGTAACTTCATCATATATTTTCCTCTGCTCAACGTTGAGTTGTTTTTCCAAGTCTTCTAAGTTAACCGCATCCTCCTGAGCATGTGCCATGGCTCTTTCCACTTCATTCATAGCAGTGGCAGCTTCATTTTCGATAATAGGTCCTCCTAGTGGATCCTGACTCAATGAAACAGAACTCTGACTGTCCTGAGAACTGTCTCTGGCAATCTCGGCTGCAATCGTTGCTTCCTGCTCAATTTCCAAAGTCAACATTTCTTGATATTTGGGAAAAGCAGGACATTCTATGGTCTCCTTAGCAGCAGTGAAAGAGTCTTCGTAACAGAGGAAATCTCCAAGCAGTTCCTCTTCTGCACGCCAAGGCTTGAAAAGTTGCAAAAGTGCTAAATAGAAAAACTCCTTTTTTTCTGGAGATTCGCCACTCAATTTTCGATGGTTTACTAATTGGCATTTTCTTTGCTTGACCAGACATCCCTCACTTCCAATTACAGCATACACTCCTTTCTCAATATCTTCTTTGATGTTCCTCTTGAATATATAATTTTGTAGAACCTCATATAGACAAACATTCTCAAGGTGACTGCTTCAATTTGGATAATATGTATCCAACATGTTGGTCTTCAAAATGTCGGTACTGTTTGGTTCCTTTTCCGCCAAATACTCAGTTTCCCGGACAGGTTTTAGAACTCGATTTCGCGTTGCAGCAAGACCAAGACTCGCCCAAACGATACTCCTGGATTTGGCATAGAGACTTGCTGAAGACAACCGGTCAGAACATTCGTAAGCTCCGATTTCTCGATGCGACAACATCTTCAGACTGAAACTGTACAACTTCTTGCTGAGGGTCTTTTCATGGGAAATGTCCTCCCACATATCCTTCAATTCTGTCTTTTCTTTTTTGGTGATGTAAGATGTCACATACCGAGCCACAGCCATACAGTTGTCAGCCACAAACTGTATATCCATGTTAGCATTCCACATGGACAAAATCACTGGGTTGTAGTTGTTGATGTACTTGGACTCTTCGTTCCTTTTCAAATTGTATGTATTTTTGGGTGATTTCCTCGTCACATTATGTCGCAGAGAAGACATCAAACTGTTCACTCTTCCTTTAGAAATCACCGGTCGTGGAAAGTTGAAACGACATTTGGTGTAGAACTTGTCCTTGTTTCTGAATTTACAACGACAGTACTTTCCACAACGATGGCTTTGGAAACGTAGAACTTGTTCTCTTAGGCTTTTCTTCTCCGTTGCGTTTGGAACAGCACACGTAGAATACTGTTCTATGAAATTCATCACTAAGTCATCCGGATCTGTTCCAAATTTAGGTGCATCCTTGATCCACAGCAACATATGTATATGAGGAGCACCTCTTGCTTGGTACTCCTTTCTCCAGAAGAAATCCAACACCTCTCCAAGAGGTGGATTCTTCTTATTTGTGATGAAAGACATCATAGCTTCAAATCTATGATTGAAGTACCTGCATACATTCACTGGATCCAAAGAACACAGTTCTCCAGGTGTCTTGAATTCAATGTTTTCAATATTTCCATTTGCCTCTCGTAGAAATTCAAGTAAGTCTTCCCAGCCATACTCGGCACAGCTCAGAGTGAGGAACCATGTTGGAGTTCCTAAGTTCCTCAGCATACATTTTAAATCACCATGACGACGGTACCAGTACTCATTAGTACCACGCTGACACGCCATGAGATTAATTAGGTGAGAATCCAAAATACTGTCTTGGACATTGACTTTATGCATAAAGTCACTTGCCGAGATGTTTCGCATCTGTATACCACTTTTTAAGATGTGGTTCACTGCATATGACAGTCCAGACAGATCGCTTTCAAACAGGAGATGAAACAAATAGGGAATGCATTGACGAAACCTAGGATCTTCTGCATACAATCGTAAAGTCCGGTATTCAGACGCAGGAATTTGATGAGGTCGCTCATCATATCTTCCTCCTTGACCTGTTGGAAATAGCTGTGGGAAACACCGAGCTTCCAAACTTTCCTCCCAAACACTAATGGGACTCCCTTTGGCTTGTTTCATTTGAAACAACTCAATAGCATTCCCCATGACTTCCTTGGAATGCAAAGGATGATCACTATAATGTTCATATATTTCTTCACTTTTAGAGGCCTCTACTTTCTCAATTTGACCAGCACACAAATCGCTATCCTCTTCATCACTTACTTCCTCTTCTGCAACATATACATTCTTATAGTACTTATTATTTTTCTTCAAATACAATGTTGCCTTTTTGACTTTCCTAACATCCACTAAATCTTGCCATATTTGCTTATTCTTTGTCGGAACCCCATTAACCAAGATAACCAGAGGTTCCTCTTCCACTTTTTCTACTCCAATTGTGTTAATGTTTTTGTTCAAATCTAGAGGCAAATAAACAACTCTTCCCTTTAATTCTCTCTGTAAATCTGATGGAGGCAACTTCCCTGTCTTTGGCTCCATTCTTACAATAGCCTGAAAGGGATGGATACTTTGAATCAAAATAGATTCATAAGTATTTAAATCCTTCAATTCAGAAGTAATCTCAACCAATTCCAGATTATTATGAACCGCCCTAGCAGGCATCTGGTTTTGGTTTAATTTGTTACAACAATAAGCACACACACGTTGATCCGATCCCAAATCAAAATAATTTTCTACCATCAAGTATGTGGCAAAATCCTTCCATTCACTATTATTTTCCCTTTCACTTTTTGCATATAAATTCACTAACTTAATCTGATTCTTGTAATAAGTGCGTCGACAACACACACAAGTGAAATTAGGCCTCTCACTTGATTTAATCTGAAATGTGGCAATTTCCTTCTGAAATGTATCTGTACTGGAAACCTGTACATTATCTTCAACATTACCCTCTACTTCTGGGTCAATTTGAACATTCTCATCTTTACTTCCAAAGTAACAAAACTCAATTTCTTCACAAATATTCTTGACATCTATTTCAGAACCATGCAAAAGAGCAGCACATAATTGTTTAAGCATAATTGCTGGACTCTTAGCATGATACAACATTCTCACTATTTTCCTCACTTTATTATGATGCACTGCTAGCATCCTGAAATGATGAAAAACACTCTGGCATACTCTCCTGGAAAGACAAGCCAGTGAATGACCACGCAAACCTGTCATTTGTCTCACTCTGCAAGGATCTAATTCTTGCAACAACTTCATTTTCTGCTTCAAACTTTTCTTATTAAATGTCCGTACAAAATCACAAAGCAAATTGATGGAATCCTGTCGCACACTGCAAATAGAACTACACTTCTAAATGTACACAGGACCCTTAGGACGTCTTCCTAAAACCTCATTACCTAACACCTCGTCTGTCTCTGTTGTCACAAGTTTTTCTTTTTCAACTGGACAACCATCCTTCACTTCATAAGCTCGACCACTGGTGTCAACTGCAAACACCAAATCATTATCCTGAAAATAACTCTCCTCATTAAAAAATGCCTCACAACTTGAACTATGCATCCATTCTCCGGAAAAAACTTCACAAAAGTTACTACGATTTACTACTCTCTTCCATCTACTATTTGATTTGAAATCAGAAATTACCTTGTTTAGTTTCCTAATTCTATTGATTACCAAAATAAATAACTTTCGCTTAATTTCGAAAGCATGATCAATAATTTTCTCTACATTTTTCTTCTTCTTATAAAATGCCACTTTCTGTTGGCCTTTCCTAATATTTTTTAATAAATTAACTATTATCCTGTTGCGGAACATTCGTTTTCGAATGTCCCTAAACTGTTGTTTCCTTCTACTATCATGCACAGAGTTATCTCTTGCTCTACCAGTAACATTTTTGATTGGTCTTTCCTTTCCATTTAAATTGCTTCTCTTTTTGTGGACTGAAACATTTTTTGTTGAAATACTTTTTTTACTACAAATATTTCTTATGAATGATTTTGTGCTCTTACCCAGAGCTTTCTTGGTGATTTCACAAGTTTTTTGGGGAGAGGACTGCTGCAATAATAGATGATCCTGCTGTCTTTGACGTTTTCTAGCCTTTCTAATTCGATTCTTAGTTGGCATTTTTCAAATTTTGAAATGATCTGCAGTTGAATCTGTGGAAAAATATAATAAAAAATGTTATTAACCACTATTACCAAACAGTAAATGAATAACAGTCATCAAAAACTTAACACCCTACTTATTATTTAACATAGCAAATCTTTTGCACCACCACTGCGTCACAAAAGTGACGCACAGTGGTACAAAACAGGCATACACCTATCATAAATCTCTCCCTAACATTTTAAATGATTGATTCAGGATGACGATAAGGTGTGGCCTATCTAGAGGTTTGTTTGGGCCCAGATCTTTGGACTGGGGTGAATGTGTGTCATTGATCCACATTCGGTCCATCACCTGTTTTGTTTGTTTGAGGTGAGGCCAACACACGGTTGCAGATGAGATTTTCGCTTGTTGAAGAAAACAAAGGAGATAATACATGTGAAGGCCTACCAATGAAGTAAGTCATGTCCACTTCACTCTTGAACAAAGGGCAGACCTCTTTTGAATCTGTGGTCAGACCTAAACTTCATCTGCACAATGTCATTCATAAACGTAGGAAACACTAGTGATGTAATTGAAAAATGTGGAGTTTCTTTTCCTCATTTCAGAATTACATCACCTGTGTTTCCTCATTGACTTAAAATGTCCTTAATACACATGAAAGCATTTTTTTGATTGCCCTTGCACCATTTTTGGGTCATTTTTAACATGGCTATGTAACTCCCATAATCAAAATCTAAATTTGCCAAGGACAGGTGGGAGCGTATTTACAAGAAACTTGCCCCATGAAGAACGCTTTCCATTTAAAAAGGGAAAAATAACATCATAGACACTCAAATGCCTTATAAATATGGCCCAAACAACCTATGAAGCTCTAGCAGTACATATCCAGAAATGTAATTGATTTCAAAAAATCGTTTTTAAACACAACATATAAATCAATTGTATACCTACATTCAGTTGGAAATGACTGTAAATGTCCTTAAGACACATGAAAGCGTTTTTTTGATTGCCCTTGCACCATTTTTGGGACATTTTTAACATGGCTATGTAACTCCCATAATCAAAATCTAAATTTGCCAAGCACAGGTGGGAGCGTATTTACAAGAAACTTGCCCCATGAAGAACGCTTTCCATTTAAAAAGGGAAAAATAACATCATAGACACTCAAATGCCTTATAAATATGACCCAAACAACCTATGTAGCTCTAGCAGTACATATCCAGAAATGTAATTGATTTCAAAAAATCGTTTTTAAACACAGCATATAAATCAATTGTATACCTACATTCAAGAGGAAATGACTAAAAATGTCCTTAAGACACATGAAAGCGTTTTTTTGAATGCCCTTGCACCATTTTTGGGACATTTTTAACATGGCTATGTAACTCCCATAATCAAAATATAAATTTACCAAGCACAGGTGGGAGCGTATTTACAAGAAACTAGCCCCATGAAGAAAGCTCTTCAATTAAAATGGGAACAATAACATCAGAGACACTCAAATGCCTTATAAATATGGCCCAAACAACCTATGAAACTCTAGCAGAACATATCCCGAAATGTAATTGTTTTCAAAAATCGTTTTTAAACACAACATATCTGTTTCAGCTTACATGAGAGACCATGGAATGGGCTCCATGTACAACAATAACTTGTGTTACTGCATGCCAGAATGCTAAACCGAATATGCAATTACAATTTCTCAAAGAAACAAAATCTATTTGTATATCACTTGAGACAAAGCCACATTTTAAAAACACAGCTTTCTTCATTATTTTCTCCTTAAATCATACTATTCTCTATCTAAATTAAATAAATCCTTTCTCACCTTAGCAAATACTTTTTGAGTTTCAAAACAGTCTCAGAAATACTCCAAATTGTCTTCAGCAGAACAAAGAGGATGCACTCCAGAGGCTGCAGCTATAGAAAGCACAGAAATGCTGATATTCATTACACATAGCTCTCATAATAGCCAATCATAACTCTTCCCTCACTTTTTTCAAATCAAAACCCTTCCCCCCTCTGCCCTCTCTGCCTTTTTTGCTTAGCAACCACCTCCTGAAAGACCTCTCATGTTTGCAAGTTCACACAACAATGTTTCAATTGAACTCTGAACTCTCAGTGCACCTGCGTATCCAGTGCAATCTTTCATTAAATGTTTTTTCCTTGACCATTCAAATTACATCTTTCAAAGAACACATCCATGCACCCTAACTTTCTGTTTTCAGAAATGGAAATGCACCAATCACTGCTAATGAATCATTAGCACTGGAAATCCACAGTTTTTTTTCTTTACAAACTCCTACTGTTTCAACTGCCCTTTCATTACCACACTTCATCTGATTGCAGCCCAACCTTCTCTCACCATGTTTAATGTCTGGATTGTTGGACATAGTTACATCTACTGGGCTCAAAGGTATGCTGAGAACAGAAATTTACCTAACCTCAATTTACAAGATGTGGAAATTAAGTGGTTGGGGCCAAAGAGGATTAAAATGTCACCAATTGATACTATTGGTGAAAACCTCTATGCATTTGCCAAAACCTGACCTGTTAATTGTGCACTGTGGGGGTAATGATTTGGGCACTTTGACTGGGGTAGGTCTGGAAATGCTTTTAAAGGACACCTTTGAGCAATTAATGGCACTTTTTCCTCAAACTGCCTTGGTATATTCCAATATATGCCAAAGACAGAAATGGAGGTGGTCCAACCAATTTTGTCCACAAATTGAGAAGTCGAGGAAGCATGTAAACAAATCTGTTTCAGCTTACATGAGAGACCATGGAATGGGCTCCATGTACAACAATAACTTGCGTTACTACATGCAAGATATCTACAGAGGAGATGGAGTTCACTTCTCAGATGAGGGCAACAGAATTTTCATTTTGAATTTAAGACTGTGCATTGGTACCTACTTATAAGTACCAAAATGTACCATAAACCCAAAAGCTCTTCTCAGAGCTACCCTACATCTGATCACTCACAATTATTATTTTACTCTAACTTTTTTCTCTAAATTTCAACAAACTACGCTCCCGGTACGCGAACCGGAAGCTAACTGAGCAAAATTTCCCCAAAAAATGTTTTTTTCCCGCACATATGGGCCTCCTCAGCCACCCTCAGAAAACCTAGGGGGTCAAGATACTTGTACCATGCCCCCTTCTACCCATTCTGAACATTATTTGCCCTCCATCTTGTATCTTAATTCGACCGAAACACAAAATGGTGGATTCCCGTAATGCTGCTGGTTCGCGAACCGGACCGCTTCCCGGGAAGCGGTCCAAAAAAAAGGTGGGAAAGTAATTTACAGAAAAACGACTAGAGACACTCTCACCAAATATAGATTAGCTCATACTACATAACAATCCCTTTCATTTTCACAAATTTGATTGAAATTCCATTTAGCCATTAGGCCTGTAGACCTCTCTAAATACCGTGAGGTAAATTACTTCACAAAACACATCTGAAGTGTTGGAATTGACAACCAATGAAAATGTTACTTTCATTTTCTACTTTTATTACCTGACATTTGATTGGGTATATACCTGAATATATATAAAGGAAGAGAAGAAAACACAGCCATTTTGACTGCTACTTCTTGTTGTACATTACATTTGAATAGTTACTAAACACTTCAACTTGTTTGTGAAGGTAAGTTGTTATTTTTAAAACTGAAGTATATTGTGCACTATAACTTAATATGGTAAACTTTTTCTGATAGTTATATACTATCCCTCTGTAGTAGTTATAGATTTAGATAGACTTCTCTGTTATAGTTATGGATGGAGTTAGGCTTCTCTTGGTTAAATCACATACACTTTTTTATAGTCCTACTTCCACTCTGATACTATACACTGCCAAAAGATAAATTCACTGATAAAAACTGCCTATCTAAAATTAATCCCAACAGTGCCCTATCTCTACTAATATATATTTTTTTAATCCAAATTTCAGGCAAAATGGAAGGCGAGCAGCAAGTTCAATTTAAAATTGTACTGCAAGAGAGCAGCCAAGGAAACATTGATGAAAATCAAAATGAATTTATGGATGAAAGTAGGGACCAGGAACTACTGCAATGTGTGGAAGCAGTGGATAACCTGCTTAAAAATGAGGACATTTTACACCCTCATAGACTACAAAATATATTCAATGACAATTATGAAATTTCTGACAATGAAATGTTAGAAAGTTTAATAAATTATGAAACACAATCAAAATAAAAAAAATGCTTAAAAAATAAAGAAAATAAAAAAAAATCAACAAAAACAACAAACAATTAACATACAGTATTTGAAAAGTCTATCATTCTTTTTTCCTTATAGTACGCTGCCCAGAACGCTTTCCGGTTCGCGGACTGGGCGCTCACCACGCAAAAAAAACCACATTTTTTTTTTTTGCCCTGCTGGGCCCTTTTAAAACCTCCACATAAAACCTAAGGGGTCAACGAGGATCTACTATGCCCCCTTATGGTAATTTCCCCCTTTGTTTTGGCCTCCTCTTGTCTCTCGATCCTACAGAGAGACAAGATGGCGGCCGCTCCGGACTGTTTAGAATGTTGACAGACACCAGAGAGCCAATCAGCTTCGCATCGCAAAGTTCCGTTACGCGAAAAGTACGCGAACCGGAGCGCTACCCGGAGCGCTGTTACAGATATATATCTTTTTTTGAACGTTAATTTCTCAAAATCCACTGGAGCACATATATTGAGACCCAGCAAAGTCACATCGGGCTAACAGTCCCTACAATTTTGCCAAGTTTCGTGCCAATCCATTCAGCCGTTCGGGCTAAAAGTGAGGCCAACCGCCCTATGGAAATTAACATGGGAAAAACGCGTTTTGGGACCCCCCTTTTTTCTCGGCCCCCCCTTGACGAACCCCCCCCCAAATGTGCCATTTTCCTGAAAATTTCAGCCGATTCCGTCCACAAACGCCAAAGTTATTAGACATAGAATTTTCAAAAGTCCCATAGAGAAAAAATCCTAACTATATATACCTACTGGCGACTGCCAGTAGGTAATATATATATATATATATATATATATATATATATATATATATATATATATATATATATATATATATATATATATATATATATATATATATATATATATATATATATATATATATATTCACAGAAAAAACCATAGGTTATAGACCATATATAGTTAGGAATTTGCATTTACAAAACCTTGAAAATACACTGAAAAAACCATAGGTTATAGACCATATATAGTTAGGGATTAGCATTTAAAAAACCTTATTTTACTCGCACAAAACCATTGAAATTCCATATATAGTTAGATGCACTAACTATATATCGCGGACCCGCAATCCACTGCTAATGATGTCACATATTACATCATTCATGACATGGTCAGTGACATGGTTTTGTAAATGCAAATTCTTAACTATATATGGTCTATAACCTATGGTTTTTTCTGTGAATTTCATTGGTTTTTTAAAAGCTAATATCTATAGCTGTAAAATATATTCTTTATTAAGTGACGTATCACGTAGCCCGTGAGACGCCTCATGATACATCGCATAACCGTGACGTATCGTCTCTGCAGCGCAAACCAAACCCAAAACATAAGCGCGCCAGAACACGCTTAAAGATATATATAGTTTTTTTAACCTTAATTAGACAAAATCCACACGTGCACATATCACAAACGTTCAAAAAACACAATATGTCGGACTCCCGTTACGCTGCCGGTTAGCTGCCCGGTTAACGTACCAGGAAGCACCTTTACCGCGAAAAATCGCAATTTTTTTTTCACCCCCCAGGGAACTTTAATAGCCCCCTCATCAATCCTAGGGGTTCAGGAGGGGTTTGCCTTACCCCTTTCATTCATTTACACCTTTTTTTTTTCCACCTCTTGTCTCTCGATCCCACAGAGAGACAAGATGGCGGCCGCTCCAGACTGTTTACAATGATAACAGCCAATCAGCTTCTCCTCAGACTCCCGTTACACTGCCGGTTAGCTGCCCGGTTCGCGTACCAAGACGCGTCTCTACGGCGAAAAAATCGGATTTTTTTTTTTTTTTTTTGGGCCCAGCGTAGCTCTATAATATCCCCTCATCAATCCTAGGGGGTCAGAAGGGGTCTACCTTGCCCCTTTCCTTCATTTCCCCCTTTGTTTTGGCCTCCTCTTGTCTCTCGATCCTACTGAGAGACAAGATGGCGGCCGCTCCGGACTGTTTACAATGTTGACAGCCAATCAGCTACTCGTCAGACTCCCGTTACACTGCCGGTTAGCTTCCCGGTTAGCTGCCCGGTTAGCTGCCCGGTTCGCGTACCAAGACGCGTCTCTACGGCGAAAAAATCTGAATTTTTTTTTTTTTTTTTTTGGGCCCAGCGTGGCTCTATAATATCCCCTCATCAATCCTAGGGGGTCAGAAGGGGTCTACCTCTCCCCCTTTCCTTCATTTCCCCCTTTGTTTTGGCCTCCTCTTGTCTCTCGATCCTACCGAGAGACAAGATGGCGGCCGCACCGGACTGTTTAGAATGTTGACAGACACCGGAGAGCCAATCAGCTTCGCTTCGCAAAGTTCCGATAAGCGAAAAGTACGCGAACCGGATCGCTGCCCGGAGCGCTGTTACAGATATATATCTTGATTTAAACGTTAATTTCTCAAAATCCACTGAAGCACATATATTGAGACCTAGCAAAGGCACATCAGGCTAACAGTCCCTACAATTTTGCCAAGTTTCGTGGAAATCCATTCAGCCGTTCGGGCTAAAAGTGAGTCCAACCGCCCTATGGAAATTAACATGGGAAAAACGCGTTTTGGGACCCCCCTTTTTTCTCGACCCCCCCTTGACGAACCCCCCCCCCCCAAATTTCCAGGAGCTGCTCAGAAACAAAATGTGCCATTTTCCTGAAAATTTCAGCCGATTCCGTCCACAAACGCCAAAGTTATTAGACATAGAATTTTCAGAAATCCCATAGGGAAAAAATCCTAACTATATATACCTACTGGCGACCGCCAGTAGGTAATATATATATATATATATATATATATATATATATATATATATATATATATATATATATATATATATGCAAACACACAGTTCCGGTATTCTGCCAGTACCCGCGCTCGAGTGGGTCGTTGTTAGGGTCCCGGAGGCCCGATATCTGCATTCAAAGATTCTCCCATACGAAGAAACGTGCAACGACACACCAGGAGTTGCTGTGCTTCAAAGTTTTAATTGGCAGCAAAAAACAAACAACGCGTTTCACCTCACGGCTTGCTCACGTTTGTTGTGAATTCAAAACAGTAGTCCTTTTACATTGCCAATGAACAGACATGGACATAGGACTTCACATATACACCCACAAGTGAGACAAGTGAGATAAGTGGGAGAATCTTTGAATGCATATATATATATATATATATATATATATATATATATATATATATATATATATATATATATATATATATATATATTCACTGAAAAAACCATAGGTTTCACACATGTTATAGTTAGCTGGAATTTTTTAAGTAATTTTTAAATATTTAGATATCTGTATCGGTGTCTCACTTTGTGTATAGGTGGCTGCATGGGATGGTGAGTAGCTACATTAGTGTCTAAATGGGTTATTAGTTGTTTTTTAAACTATCAGTATAAATGTTTGTATGGTTCGGTGGGGAATATTACTTAGCGCATAGATGCATGAAGGAGTAACTCACTGTTTGTATGTGTTTCGAAGACAGCATGTGTGCAGGACTTTATGAGTGGATGAGTGTGTGTATGGGTGTGTTAGTGAGTGAATGACTGTCTCAATACTATCTTTATAAGTAAGTACATTTGTTTTATGGTTTAAATCTTTAATTGAGATTTCAAAAGAGACAAAACAATAGGACCTCAATCTTTCAATCAAGCGTAGCAAGGCAAGCTCCAATGTAATACTCAGTGCCAGACGGTGCTGATCAGCGATATAAGTCACATGTAACACCCTTAAACAATACAACATGGCCCTCCCACCCACCCCCTTTGTCCTCAAAGCAAAAGGATAACCCCATTATAGAAAGGAAGAAAAGGAAGTGAGAGAGTCATCAGTGCATGGCTTTCTGTTTGTGCTTGGAGGCCTTCTGTTCCGGAATCGGGTGGTCTGCCAATCGGAGAAGGCTTAGGTATCGGGGACAACTCAATTCACGGAATTCCCCTGTAAGCAGTGTCCACACTCTGGGAATTCATTCCCCCGTCCAGCCTGTACTAGGGACAGTTTCTCCATACCGAGCACCATCCACAACCTGTGCAGCCAGCCTGTATGTGGGGGGGCCTGTGATGTTCTCCAGTGTGCCAAAATGTATTGCGTGGCTGCCCCTAATGCAATAGCGATGAGACGGCCTCTCCGTGATTTCAAGGGGTACATCAGGGCATTGGGCAACCCCAGCAGAATGTAGGCAGGGAACCGGGGGAGTTGGGGATCTAAGTGGGAGTCTATGTCGTATAATAACGTGCCCCAGTACCCCTGTAGGTGGTCGCAGCTCCATAGCAGATGTTCCAACGTGCCCAGCTCCCCAAAACCTCTCCAGCAGTGGTCGCTAATGCAGGGGTCAAATTGATGAAGGCGCTCAGGTGTATGGTACCAGTAGGTGGCCACTTTGGTCAGGGTTTCATTCAGTCCAGCGTGATATGCGGAATGCCGTGCTCTATGATAGATACCGCTCCATTCCTTGTGTGTGAGGGCCCTTCCTAGTTCCCGCTCCCACCAACACCTACCAGTTATATGTGTAAATGGTAGTAAGGAGGAGATGTTGGCACAGGTCAGAGATCCATTTTTTCTTGAAGTGCGAGTGACCAGCAATTTCTCGTAGGGAGTAAGAGGTCATTGTACTCCCGGTCTGACCTCAGGGTGAAGTGCCCAGTGACACACCTGCATATAGGCTAGTCTGTCATCCTCTGGGATGCCGTAGCCCTCCGTTATCTATTGAAAGGAGAGAATACCATTCAGATTAAAAAGATGTCCTAGGGCCCTGCAGGGAGAATGCCGCCAGGTCGCAAATGCTTTACGATCGAGGCCCGGGGTGAAGTCGGGGTTGGCAAAAACGGTGTCAGAGGGAGGGGAAGGATGTAAATGCGTGTTTGGTGGTGACCCGATCCCACACCTCCATTATTCGTGCCTGTGATTTGGGATGCGTAGTGGTTAGGCGTCCGGTGGAGCTTGGGGAGAAAGGGAATCCCCTGTAGGGGCACGCCCGCCACAGCCTTGTCCTGGAAGAGCCACTTCTTGCCCGAACCCAACTGATGCCATTCCACCAGGCTCCGGAGTTGAGCCACGTAAAAATAGAGTTGGAGATCCAGTATCCCCACGCCGCCGTGGCCAGGCGGAAGGACTGCGATGGCCTGTTTAAAGCGTGGTCGACGACCCTGCCAAATGAAGTGCGCCAGTTCAGACTGTGTCTGTTAGATCCAGCTCTTGGGTGGCCGTAGTGGAAGGGTCTGAAACAGGTAAAGAATCTGTGGCAGGAGAGTCATTTTGGTGGCAGCTATCCTCCACAGCTAGGAGAGGGAATGGCGTTTCCATCTCCGGAGTTCCCCGCGGAGCTGCGTGCGAAGTCTGGCATAATTCACTTCAATGGTGGCTGGGATGGTGGGGCCCAGGAGGACTCCCAGATAGGGGACCGTGGTGCCACGCGACTGCATATCATGTTCCCCCTGCACCTCGGCTAATGTCTCGGGCGACAGGGAAACGTTAAGGGCAAACAATTTGTCTGTGTTGATATTGAATCCGGAAGCGAGTGCAAAACTATGTAGTTCAATAAAAAGTGCATGTAGCGATTGGGAAGGTTCGGTGAGGGAGAGTAAAATATCATCCGCATAGAGGCTGATTTTGTGGGTATCCCCTCCGAACGGAATGCCAGCGGTTCCATATAAAGGGCAAACAGGATAGGGGAAAGGGGGCAACCTTGTCTGGTCCCCCTGCCAATCGGAAAGCAAGAGGAGGTGTGCCCATTGATGTGCACTGTGGCATTAGGCTGTCTGTAGCAGTTTAAAATACAGGTACAGAGAACATCCCCTAGGCCGAAGAGGTGCCGGACCTGTTCCAGGTAGGGCCAGTGCACCCTATCGAAGGCCTTTTCGGCGTCAATAGTGAGGAGCATGCAATCCGATCGCAAACGCGACCCCGCTTCAGTGAGATGGAGGACCCTCCTGGTGTTGTCACTAGTCTGTCGCTGGGGTATAAAGCCCGCCTGGTCTGGCTCCACCAGCTGTTGCATGTAAGGTGCGAGCCGGCTTGCCAGAATTCCTGTTTACAGTTTGAAGTCAATGTTTAAAAGCGAGATCGGTCGGAACGAACCACAGCAGGTTGTATCTCTTCCAGGCTTCGGTGTGACTGAAATTGCTGCATCCGAGAGTTCTGCAGGAATCGCGCCAGACTGTTTAAAAGAGTTAAAAAGATCCCACAGGAGGGGGGCTACCTGGTGGCAGAACGTTTTGTAAAAATTCGCCGGCTACCCATCGTGACCGGGGGATTTCCCAAGCTTCAGGCGTGAGATCGCTGACACCACCTCCTCCAAACCTATGGGTCTATCCAGAAAGCCTGCCTGGGCCGGGTTCAAAGATGGAAGACGTGCCCCCTGTAAGTAAGTCTGACCCGCCTGCGGGTCAAGAGTATTGCCGGCGTAGAGGAACTGATAAAACGTCCCGAAGGTCTCTGCTATCGCAGCATCGTCCGAGACTAAGTCACCTCGATCTGTCCATATGGCCTGTACCCGCTGCATCTGGCGCTGTTCGCGCAGCTTTTTCGCCAGTAGCCGTCCGCACCGGTCCCCTTCTGCGTAATAGGCCCGCCGGAGACAGAGGGCTGCATACTCTGCAGTGTCTTGGTCTAGAGCGGCTAACATCTTCCTCTTGGCGCACAGTTGACGCTATGCCCGCGCCGCCCCCGTTCGCTGGTGCATTTGCTCTAGCTCTGTCACCCGTTGCACAATTTCGGCCCTTTTCTGCGCTCGCTCTTTATTGTTGGCAGTGGCGATAGATATAAACTTGCCTCTTAAGACCGCTTTAAGGGCAGCCCACTGAGTAGCCTGTGTGGTGTCGGTGTTGTTGTTGTGGGTCAGGAATTGGGTAATAGCGGTTTTAATCCGTTCTACTGTCGAGGGGGTGTGAAGAAGGGTTTTCCTGAGGCGCCAGTGTCGTTGAGGGGTCGGTGCGCCTGGTAAGAGGAATGTGGCTACCACCGGGGAATGGTCAGATTGTGAGGCTGACAAGATATCTACTTCCTGCGCTCGCGGTACCAATGGGGAGGCGCAGAGGAAGTAGTCGAGCCTGGGGTAAGACTTATGTGCCCCAGAATGGTAAGTGTAGGCGCTACTGCGTGGGAGGAGGTGTCTCCATAGGTCAGTAAGGCCTAGGTCTTAGAGATATGCGTGTCCAGACTTGGAGAGGGCTCCCACCTGGCTTGTTCTCTGGCAGGAACGATCTGCTGTGTTATGGTAAACTAAGTTAAGGTCAACCCCAAGCAATAAATGTTGTTCGGTGTTGGCTGTGGCTGCTGCTAACACTGTCAGGAGAAAGGTTTCCTGCCCCTCGTTGGGCGCGTAGACCGAGCCCACTAGTATTGTTAGTCCTGGTATTAGGAAGTGATATACCAAAAGTCGCCCTTTTATCTCCGCCTCTCGCTGGAGAACTTTGCCCTTGAATGATTTGGATACCAGTATTGCTACCCCTGCCGCTTTTTTGGGGGAAGACGAGAAAAGTTGCGTGGGAAAGGCACGGGTTTAAAGTAGGGTAACATATCCACCCTGAACCCTAACATTACCCCCTGGTATCCTATTACTCATACCAGCCCTGGATCCTAAAATTATCCCCTGGCACACCAAAACTCATTATCACCCTGAACCCTAAAATTATCCCTGGCAACCCCAAAACCCTTACCCACCCTGAATCCTAAAATTATCCCTGGCACACCAAAACTCATTACCACCCTGAACACTAAAATTATCCCCTGGCACCCCAAAGCCCATATCCACCCGAACCCTAAAATTACCCCCTGGCACCCCAAAACCCATACCCACCCTGAACCCTAATATTATCCCTGGCACACCAAAACTCATTACCGCCCTGAACCCTAAAATTACCCCCTGGCACCCCAAAAGCCATACCCACCCTGAACCCTAAAATTACCCCTGGCACCCCAAAACCCAAATCCACCCTAAACCCTAACATTACCCCGGCACCCCATTTCCCATACCAGCCCTCAATCCTAAAATTACCCCAGGCACCCCAAAAGCCATATCCACCATGAGCCCTAAAATTACTCCTGGCACCCCAACATCCATACCCGCCCTGAACCCTAAAATTACCCCTGGCACTCCAAAACTTATTACCACCCTGAACCCTAAAATTACCCCCTGGCACCCCAAAACCCATACCCATCCTGAACTCTAACATTACCCCTGGCACCCCATTACCCATACCAGCCCTGAACACTAAAATTACCCCCTGGAACCCCATTACCCATACCAGCCCTGAATCCTTAAATTACCCCCTGGCGCCCCAAACCCATACGCTCCATGAACCTCAAAATTGCCCCAGGCACACCAAAACTATTATCCACCCTGAACCCTAACATTACCCCTGGAATCCCTAAACCCATATCTACCCTGAACCCTAACATAACCCCGGCACCCCAAACCCATATCCACCCTGAACCCTAAAATTACTCGTGGCACCCCAAAACACATACCCACCCTGAACCCTAACATTACCCCTGGCACCCCAAAACCCATATCCACCCTGAAACCTAACGTTACCCCCTGGCACCCCAATACCCATACCTGCCCTGAATCCTAAAATTCCCCCTGGCACCCCAAAACCCATATTCACCCTGAACCCTAACATTACCCCTGGCACCCCCAAACCTATATCCCCCCAAACCCTAACATTGCCCCTTGGCACCCCATTACCCATACCAGCCCTGAATCCTAAAATTCCCCCTGGCACCCCAAAACCCATATCCTCCATGAACTCTAAAATTACCCCCTGGCACTCCAAAACCCATACACAGCCTGATCCTTAAAATCAGCCCCCTGGCACCCCAGTGCCCATACCAGCCCTGAACCCTAATAATATCCCTGGCACCCCAAAACCCATTCCCACACTGAACCCTAAAATTACCCCTGGCACACCAAAACTCATTACCTCCTGGACCTTAAAATTGCCCCCTGGCACCCCAAAACCCATACCCACCCTGAACCCTAAAATTACCCCTGGCACCCAAAAACCCATATACACCTTGAACCCTGAAATTACTCCTGGCACCCCAAATCCCATACACGCCCTGAACCCTAAATTTACCCCTGGCACACCAAAAGCTCATTACCCCCCTGAACCCTAAAATTACCCCCTGGCATCCCAAAACCCATACCCACCCTGAACCCTAACATTACCCCTGGCACACCAAAACACATATATACCCTGAGCCCTAACATTACCCCCTGGCACCCCATTACTCATACCAGCCCTGAATCTTAAAATTACCCCCTGGCACACCAAAACCCATACCCACCCTGAATCCTTAAATTACCACTGGCACACCAAAACCAATATCCACCCGGAACCCTAAAATTACTCCTGACACCCTAAAATCCATATCCGGCCTGAACCCTAACATTACCCCCTGGTATCCCATTACCCATACCAGCCCTGGATCCTACAATTACCCCTGGCACTCGAAAACCCATATCCATCCTGAACCCTAACATTACCCATGACACCACAAAAACCTATATCCACCCTGAACCCTAAAATTACCCCTCACACCCCAAAAACCCATATCCACCCTGAACCCTAAAAGTATCCCCTGGCACCCCAAACCCCATATCCCCCCAAACCCTAACATTGCCCCTTGGCACCCCATTACCCATACCAGCCCTGAATCCTAAAATTCCCCCTGGCACCCCAAAACCCATATCCTCCATGAACCCTAAAATTACCCCCTGGCACTCCAAAACCCATACACAGCCTGATCCTTAAAATCAGCCCCCTGGCACCCCAGTGCCCATACCAGCCCTGAACTCTAATAATATCCCTGGCACCCCAAAACCCATTCCCACACTGAACCCTAAAATTACCCCTGGCACACCAAAACTCATTACCTCCTGGACCTTAAAATTGCCCCCTGGCACCCCAAAACCCATACCCACCCTGAACCCTAAAATTACCCCTGGCACCCGAAAACCCATATACACCTTGAACCCTGAAATTACTCCTGGCACCCCAAATCCCATACACGCCCTGAACCCTAAATTTACCCCTGGCACACCAAAAGCTCATTACCCCCCTGAACCCTAAAATTACCCCCTGGCATCCCAAAACCCATACCCACCCTGAACCCTAACATTACCCCTGGCACACCAAAACACATATATACCCTGAGCCCTAACATTACCCCCTGGCACCCCATTACTCATACCAGCCCTGAATCTTAAAATTACCCCCTGGCACACCAAAACCCATACCCACCCTGAATCCTTAAATTACCACTGGCACACCAAAACCAATATCCACCCGGAACCCTAAAATTACTCCTGACACCCAAAAATCCATATCCGGCCTGAACCCTAACATTACCCCCTGGTATCCCATTACCCATACCAGCCCTGGATCCTACAATTACCCCTGGCACTCGAAAACCCATATCCATCCTGAACCCTAACATTACCCATGACACCACAAAAACCTATATCCACCCTGAACCCTAAAATTACCCCTCACACCCCAAAAACCCATATCCACCCTGAACCCTAAAAGTATCCCCTGGCACCCCAAACCCCATATCCACCCTGAACCTTAACATTACCCCCTGATATCTCATTACTCATAGCAGCCCTGGATCCTAAAATTATCCCCTGACACACCAAAACTCATTACCACCCTGAACCCTAAAATTACCCCTGGCACCCCAAAACCCATATCCACCCCAAACCCTAAAATTACCTCTGGCACACCAAAACCCATATCCACCCTGAACCCTGTAATTATCCACTGGCACCCCAAAACCCATGTCCACCCTGAACCCTAACATTACCCCCTGGTATACCATTACCCATACACGCCCTGGATCCTAAAATTACTCCTGGCACCCCAAAAGCCCATATCTACCCTGAATCCTAAAATTACCCCTGCCACCCCAAAACCCATATCCACCCTGAACCCTAAAATAACCCCTGGCATCCCAAACCCCATATCCACCCTGAATCCTAACATTACCCCTGGCACCGCAAAACCCATATCCACCTGAACCCTAACATTACACCTGGGACCCCAAAACCCATATCCACCCTGAAACCTAACATTGCCCCTGGCAGGCTGGCACCCCAAAACCCATAAAAACCCTAAACCTTAAAATTACCCCCTGGCACCCCAAAACCCATACCCACCCTGAACCCTAAAATTATCCCTGGCACACCAAAACTCATTACCACCCCGAACCCTAAAAATACCCCCTGGCACCCCAAAAACCCATACCCACCCTGAACCGTAAAACTACCCCTGGCACCCCAATACCTATACCAGCCCTGAACACTAAAATTACCCCCTGGCACACCATTAACCATACATACAAAGGTTGTCGTGTTGTTCCT
The DNA here is from genome assembly GCF_964263255.1 of Lissotriton vulgaris. NCBI lineage: Eukaryota > Metazoa > Chordata > Amphibia > Caudata > Salamandridae > Lissotriton > Lissotriton vulgaris. The sequence goes on from NC_141695.1 coordinate 1,105,894,012, forward strand.
CATGAAAGAGAGAAATACAGATACAGTCTATAATGCAAGTGGATTAGAACAGGGTAGCCTGATGGTCACCGTGGGAATCCATTTTGTTGAATTTAATGCCCTCACACACCCTTTCAGGTGTCATGCTTCATCATTTGGGCCTGCTCCTCGTTGGGTCGGCGGTGCAATACCCAACGGGCAACACCTCATAGAGGGGCTCTTTAGCGGAGATCTTTTTCCAACCGCCGTATGGATGAAGTGCGAGTATGGGGCCAGAATTCAGGGTAGACGTGATTTTGTAAATTAAAATAAAGCTAGTGGTACCGGGAATGCTTTATTCAGAAGGGCCACTGCTTTAGTTAAAAACGATTTCCTAGAGGAGAGTAGTGGAAAGTGATGTTTGCCGCTCTCATCTGGAATTTATTGCAGTCCGGTCAACATGTTTCTCGATACTCTAAAGTTTGTTGAGCGATTCTTCAGGACCAGGGGGACTAGTTAGCAAGTATCTAGAAATGTATGTAACTGTCTACACTGTTACCACGGAGTATGGTGTTAGCATGGGCGGAAAATCCGTTTCGCTCGCGGATTTTGTGGATTTTCGGTAAATTCGCAATCCGCGAGATTCGCGAATCTCCCGCAAAATCCACAAATCCGCGAGCAGCGGATTTTACGGCTTGCTCGCACTGTTCGCGGCTTCCCAGTACAACTTCGCGCCCCGCGAATAAGCGCAAAATTGCAGAAATACGATCTTAGCAAAACTGAAACTACTTACCAGGTTCAAAAGTTCAGGCTCATCATTAGTAGCCATTTCCTGTAGTGCTTCCTGAGGGGCCCCTCCAGAGTTCAGTTGCCAGTTGCAACTATTATGTGACCCTGCTCTGAACCTCAGAATAGTTACACATATGCCACAAAGGTCCTGAATTACAGCTAAGGGAGACAAGCAGGAGCCAGGCTGGAAGTTCAAATCCATTAATCAGCCCCTAATTCATTATTGTCAGTTGGGGCAGGGCAGGTGTTGTAACTAATTTTGCAACAATGAAATCACTTAGCAAGTGCAAAAGATCACTAATCAGGAAGCACTAAGGAAGCAGGTGCCAGCTAAAAAAATATTCTGTGACACATTAATCAGCCCCAAATTAATTCAGGTCACTTGAGGCAGGGAAGGTGTGCTTTGCTTTGCCACAATAATGTACACTGGACAACCAGAGGGTGCTGTGATGAAACAGAGGGTGGCATGGGTGAGTCAGAGGGTGGCATGGGTGAACCAGAGAGTGGCAGTGGTGACAGAGGGTGGCAGTGATGAAGAAGAGTGTCCCAAACAGGCTGGACACGTAGAAACAACAAGTTCGCAAAACTTGCGACCCGACAGGTAAGTTCGCGTTTGCGAAATTGTACAAAAACCCTCGCGAACTGGCAGAAACCCGCGCGAACAGAAAAAAAAAAAATCCGCAAATTCGCGAGAATTCGCGGATTTTGCGGATTGCGAGTTCGCAAATTCGCAAAATTCGCGAACGCGAGATTCGCAAAATTCGCCCATGCTTACATGTAACCCTAACATTACTCTTGGCACCCCAAAACCCATCCCCACCCTGAACCCTAATAATTACCCCTGGCACACCAAAGCTCATTACCACCCTGAAACCTAAAATTACCCCCTGGCATCCCAACATCCATATCCACCCTGAACCCTAACATTACCCCTGGCACACCAAAACACATATCCACCTTGAACCCTAAAATTACCCCTGGCCTCCCAAAACCCATATCCCCCCTGAACCCTAAAATTACCCCTGGCACCCCAAACCCATATCCACCCTGAACCCTAACATTACCCTCTGGTATCCTTTTACCCATACCAGCCCTGGATCCTACAATTACCCCTGGCACTCGAAAACCCATATCCATCCTGAACCCTAACATTACCCATGACACCGCAAAAACCTATATCCACCCTGAACCCTAAAATTACCCCTCACACCCCAAAAACCCATATCCACCCTGAACCCTAAAAGTATCCCCTGGCACCCTGAACCTTAACATTACCCCCTGATATCCCATTACTCATAGCAGCCCTGGATCCTAAAATTATTCCCTGGCACACCAAAACTCATTACCACCCGGAACCCTAAAATTACCCCTGGCACCCCAAAACCCATATCCACCACAAATCCTAAAATTACCTCTGGCACACCAAAACCCATATCCACCGTGAACCCTAAAATTACCCCTGGCACCCCAAAGCCCATATCCACCCTGAACTCTAAATTTACCCCTGGCAACCCCAAAACCCTTACCCACCTAAATCCTAAAATTACCCTCTGGTACCCAATTACCCACACCAGCCCTGAATCCTTACATTACCACCTGATATCCCATTACCCATACCAGCCCTGGATCCTAAAATTACCCCTGGCACCCCAAAACGCATATCCACCCTGAACCCTAAAATTACCCCTGGCACCCCAAAACCCATATCCACCCTGAACACTAAAATTACCCCTGGCATCCCAAAACCCATATCCACCCTGAATCCTAACATTACCCCTGGCACCACAAAACCCATATCCACCTGAACCCTAACATTACACCTGGCACCCCAAAACCCCACATCCACCCTGAACCCTAACATTGCCCCTGGCACCCCAAAACCCATAAAGACCCTGAACCCTAAAATTACCCCCTGGCAACCCAAAACCCATAACCACCCTGAACCCTAAAATTATCCCTGGCACACCAAAACTCATTACCACCCTGAACCCTGAAATTATCCCCTTTCACCCCAAAACCCATACTCACCCTGAACCCTAAAATTATCCCTGGCTCACCAACACTCATTACCGCCCTAAACCCTAAAATAACCCCCTGGCACCCCAAATCCCATATCCACCCTAAACCCTAACATTACCCTCTGGTATCCTTTTACCCATACCAGCCCTGGATCCTACAATTACCCCTGGCACTCGAAAACCCATATCCATCCTGAACCCTAACATTACCCATGACACCGCAAAAACCTATATCCACCCTGAACCCTAAAATTACCCCTCACACCCCAAAAACCCATATCCACCCTGAACCCTAAAAGTATCCCCTGGCACCCTGAACCTTAACATTACCCCCTGATATCCCATTACTCATAGCAGCCCTGGATCCTAAAATTATTCCCTGGCACACCAAAACTCATTACCACCCTGAACCCTAAAATTACCCCTGGCACCCCAAAACCCATATCCACCACAAATCCTAAAATTACCTCTGGCACACCAAAACCCATATCCACCGTGAACCCTAAAATTACCCCTGGCACCCCAAAGCCCATATCCACCCTGAACTCTAAATTTACCCCTGGCAACCCCAAAACCCTTACCCACCTAAATCCTAAAATTACCCTCTGGTACCCAATTACCCACACCAACCCTGAATCCTTACATTACCACCTGATATCCCATTACCCATACCAGCCCTGGATCCTAAAATTACCCCTGGCACCCCAAAACGCATATCCACCCTGAACCCTAAAATTACCCCTGGCACCCCAAAACCCATATCCACCCTGAACACTAAAATTACCCCTGGCATCCCAAAACCCATATCCACCCTGAATCCTAACATTACCCCTGGCACCACAAAACCCATATCCACCTGAACCCTAACATTACACCTGGCACCCCAAAACCCCATATCCACCCTGAACCCTAACATTGCCCCTGGCACCCCAAAACCCATAAAGACCCTGAACCCTAAAATTACCCCCTGGCAACCCAAAACCCATAACCACCCTGAACCCTAAAATTATCCCTGGCTCACCAACACTCATTACCCCCCTAAACCCTAAAATAACCCTCTGGCACCCCAAAACCCATATCCACCCTGAACCGTAACATTACCCCCTGGCATCCCATTACCCATACCAGCCCTGGATCCTAAAATTAACCCATGGCACACCAAAACTCATTATCACCCTGAACCCTAAAATTAGCCCCTGGCACCCCAAAACCCATACTCACCCCGAACCCTAAAATTACTCCTGGCAACCCCAAAACCCTTACCCACCCTAAACCCTAAAATTATCCCTGGCACACCAAAACTCATTACCATCCTGAACCCTAAAATTATCCCCTGGCACCCCAAAGCCCATATCCACCCTGAACCCTAAAATTACCCCCTGGTACCCCAAAACCCATACCCAGCCTAAACCCTAATATTATCCCTGGCACACCAAAACTCATTACCGCCCTGAACCCTAAAATTACCCCCTGGCACCCCAAAACCCATACCCACCCTAAACCCTAACATTACCCTTGGCACCCCATTACCCATACCAGCCCTGAATCCTAAAATACCCCAGGCACCCCAAAACCCATATCCACCCTGAACCCTAAAATTACTCCTGGCACCCCAAAACCCATTCTAAACCAGAAAGGAGAAGCGTAGAGGTACTGATAGAATCACCCTCCAAAACGAGACTTTTTAAACCACAGAGATTCTATCAAAAAAGTGAAAAAGTGATGGTTTTTTATTTTTATTTATTACCCTTTCTGAAAAAGTGCTAGGCTCTCTCTTACACATGGAAAGATGGGAGCACAATGTGCTTGTTAAAATACCCCTCACACACTAAAAAACCGTTAGTGTCATGCTTCATCATAGGGGTCTTCCCGCCCCTATAACGGGACGGGGCGTGCTACGACCAGACGAAATACGTGGGAGCACTAAGATGTGACAGAGGCTATGTGTAGGTGCATGGGTATCAGTGAGAGTGTAGGGACCTAACACTAGTGAGTGTGCAAAAAGTGAAAAAAATGGAAAAATTGTTAAAAATTCCCTGGCTTAGTAGAAAAAAACAAATTTATTAACTTCTCTAGCTGGGAACATTAAGAAGGGGTTGTGTGGTAGAGCAATAGCTCCTACCTAGTCGACATGTTTCGTAAGCAGTCCCCTACTGCTTACTCATGAGGACCATATAACGATCCCTACTAGTTATTACTCAGTTATTACTCAGTTCTATGAGATAGTGCCTACTGTCCTACAAACATCCAGCAAAAATAAGCTATTGCTCTACCACACAACCCCTTCTTAATGTTCCCAGCTAGAGAAGTTAATAAATTTGTTTTTTTCTACTAAGCCAGGGAATTTTTAACAATTTTTTCACTTTTTGCACACTCACTAGTGTTAGGTCCCTACACTCTCACTGATACCCATGCACCTACACATAGCCTCTGTCACATCTTAGTGCTCCCGCGTATTTCGTCTGGTCGTAGCACGCCCCGTCCCGTTATAGGGGCGGGAAGACCCCTATGATGAAGCATGACACTAACGGTTTTTTAGTGTGTAAGGGGTATTTTAACAAGCACATTGTGCTCCCATCTTTCCATGTGTAAGAGAGAGCCTAGCACTTTTTCAGAAAGGGTAATAAATAAAAATAAAAAACCATCACTTTTTCACTTTTTTGATAGAATCTCTGTGATTTAAAAAACCCCAAAACCCATACCCACCCTGAACCCCAAAAATTACCCCTGGCACACCAAAGCTCATTACCACCCTGAAACCTAAAATTACCCCCTGGCATCCCAAAACCCATATCCACACTGAACCCTAAAATTACCCCTGGCCTCCCAAAACCCATATCCCCACTGAACCTTAAAATTACCCCTGGCACCCCAAACCATATCCACCCTGAACCCTAAAAGTACCCCCAGGCACCCCAAAACCCAAATCCACCCTGAACCCTAACATTACCCCTGGTATCCCACTACCCATACCAGCCCTGGATCCTAAAAAAAAACCCTGGCACCCCAAAACCCATATCCATCCTGAACCCTAACATTACCCCTGACACCGCAAAAACCCATATCCACCCTGAACCCTAAAATTACCCCTCACACCCCAAAAAACCATATCCACCCTAAACCCTAAAAGTACCCCCTGGCACCCCAAAACCCATATCCACCCTGAACCTTAACATTACCCCCTGTTATCCCATTACTCATAGCAACCCTGGATCCTAAATTTTTCCCCTAGCACACCAAAACTCATTACCACCCTGAACCCTAAAATTACCCCTGGCACCCCCGAACGCATACCCACCCCAAACCCTAAAATTACCCCTGGCACACCAAAACCCATATCCACCCTGAACCCTAAAATTACCCCCTGGTACCCAATTACCCACACCAACCCTGAATCCTAACATTACCACCTGGTATCCCATTACCCATACCAGCCCTGGATTCTAAAATTACCCCTGGCACCCCAAACCCATATCTACCCTGAACCCTAAAATTATCCCTGGCACCCCAAAACCAATATCCACCCTGAACCCTAAAATTACCCCTGGCATCCCAAAACCCACATCCACCCTGAATCCTAACATTACCCCTGGCACCGCAAAACCCATATCCACCTGAACCCTAACATTACACCTGGCACCTCAAAACCCATATCCACCCTGAACCCTAACATTGCCCCTGGCACCCCAAAACACATAAAAACCCTGAACCCTAAAATTACCCCCTGGCACCCCAAAACCCATACCCACCCTAAACCCTAAAATTATCCCTGGCACACCAAAACTCATTAACACCCTGAACCCTAAAATTATCCCCTGGCACCCCAAAACCTATATCCACCCTGAACCCTAAAATTACCCCCTGCCACCCCAAAACCCATACCCACCCTGAACCCTAAAATTATCCCTGGCACACCAAAACTCATTACCGCCCTGAACCCTAAAATTACCCCCTGGCACCCCAAAACCCATACCCACCCTGAACCCTAAAATTAGCCCTGGCACACCAAAACCCATATCCACCCTGAACCCTAAAATTACCCCTGGCACCCCAAAACCCAAATCCCCCCTAAACCGTAACATGACCCCCGGCACCCCATTACCCATACCAGCCCTGAATCCTAAAATTACCTCAGGCACCCCAAAACCCATATCCACCCTGAACACTAAAATTACTCCTGGCACCCCAAAAACCATACCCGCCCTAAACCCTAAAATTACCCCTGGCACTCCAAAACTCATTACCGCCCTGAACCCTAAAATTACCCCCTGGCACCCCAAAACCCATACCCACCCTTAACCATAAAATTACCCCTGGCACCCCAATACCTATACCAGCCCTAAACACTACAATTACCCCCTGGCACCCCATTACCCATACCATCCCTGATTCCTTAAATTACCCGCTGGCACCCAAAAACCCATATGCTCCATGAATCTCAAAATTACCTCAGGCACACCAAAACTCATATCCACCTTGAACCCTAACATTACCCCTGGCAACCCAAAACCCATTTCCACCCTGAACCCTAACATTACCCCTGGCACCCCAAACCCTTATCCACCCTGAACTTTAAAATAACTCCTGGCACCCCAAAGCCCATACCCACCCTGAACCCAAAAATTACCCCTGGCACACCGAAGCTCATTTCCAACCTCAAACCTAAAATTACCCCCTGGCATCCCAAAACCCATACCCACCCTGAACCCTAACATTACCCCTGGCACCCCAAAACCCATATCCTAAGTGAACCCTAACATTACCCCCTGGCACCCCATTACCCATAACGACGGTATCTGATCGTCTTCGAACCTCCGACTTTCGTTCTTGATTAATGAAAACATTCTTGGCAAATGCTTTCGCTTTGGTTCGTCTTGCGCCGGTCCAAGAATTTCACCTCTAGCGGCACAATACGAATCCCCCCGGCCGTCCCTCTTATTTATTTATTTTTTTTTAAATATATTTTTATTGCAGGAATTAGTAGATCATTACAATAACGACCAGCATTGTATCATAAGCAATATTAACAGAATAAAGCCCTCTGGCCCCCCACCGTACAGTCCGTACACAGCCGTCCGGCCCACAACCCTGGGGTCGGGCGGCGAAATGCAATGGGGGGTCAGTAGGATGCTGGAGCTGGTCCGGATAATGCACTGTCCGTCATCTGCTTTTCCAAACAAGCCTAAAAACCCCCAAACCCCCCCCCCCCTTAAATGTCTACTAACTAAGAGAAACCCCCCCCCCCCCTCCCCACCACCAGCGCCAGGGAGCTATCAGCATAGGATCTGCTATTGGACCCACGGGGAAAGCAGTAGGACTGTCAGTACTAACGTTCACCGGGACTCGGGGCGAGTCGCTGCTTCACTTTCAGAGTCGCTGGGGGCACAATAATCCCTGAGGGCCTGCACCAACATTTCCCATTCCAACGCGGCCTCCTGCGCCTTCTCATTACCCTGCCTCCAAGCCAGTTGATAACGCAGTGCGCTCTCTCCCGCCGCCCACTTCAAAAGCTCACTGTGCCATCTGCTGCCTGCCGGACCAGCTCGTGCCTTCCAGTTCCTGGTCACCTCTCGTTTAGCAAGAAGGAGCCCTAGGTCGATAAATTTACTAGAAATTTTATTCCTGGGGGTATGGGGGAACCAGTGTAGGAGCCCCACCGCCGCATCTAATGATAAGAGTCTCCCTGTCACCTCCTCCAGGGTCGTCGCTACCTCCTGCCAGTAGGACGTCAGTCCTGGACAGGCCCATAACATGTGTAGGAGGTCCGCCTCCTGAGCTGGGCATCTAGGGCATTCCGCCGAAGCCGTGGCAAAATACCGCCTAATTTTCACCGGGGTCAGGTACGCTCTATGGAGAACATAATAGTGGAAAAAATGTAACAAAGGGGGGAGAGAGAGAGTCAGTGGATTCAGTCTCCCTGTACGCATAAGTAAACAAAGTGGAATCCACTCGAGGTGGTGATCCCAAAAGTGATGGGGAGACACACAGTGTTGTTTAAATGCCCCTCACACACCAACAGGCCCCTTGGTGTCATGCTTCATCATCGGGGCCTTCGCACCCCTCTACGGGATGCGGCGTGCTACGACTAGCGAGTGCGCAGGAGCACTTGAAAGTGAACTATGTGTGGGGGTTGTGTGTATATATAACCAAAGTGTGAGTGAGGTGAGGTGAAAAAAAGTGAAAAAAGTTAAAAAATACCTGGCACGTGGGAGAAAAACAGAATTTTTATTAGTCCCCGGCTGGTATTGTTAAAAAAGTGCAGAGCGTGGTTGGGTAGATACGAGTTAAGGTATCTGAAACCACTGTGAAAGTGTCAACATGTTTCGGAGGGCACAGCCTCCTTCTTCAGGACGAGGGTTATGCACTTTCCCTCACCTTACTCACATGTAACGTGTGAAAGTGTTTCATTAAAAATTACCACAATGTGTAATGTTCCTAACAATGTTATTTAGTGTTAGTGAATGTCGTTGCGCCCAGTTGGCGAGAGAACCTGTAACGAGAAATGCATACTTGAATACATACCAACAGATTCATTGAAAAAAGAAGGAATCAAGCCTTCTCAAAATATCACAAGGTCAAACCCAAAAAATACTGGGACCTTAGTGATGAAAAAAACACTGAAGTACATCACTGTACTGACACACACATATACATACAAAACACAAATATACTCTCAACTCTGATGGAAAAAGAGAGCATATAGTCAATAAGAGAAAGTCTTACTTAGAGTTCTAATATGTAAAACCTCATGAGCCTAAGCGTATATTGGGGATCCCTCCTTCCTGCTCAGAAAGACCTAAAACAACATTAGTAGTTCGGGTTCAGTTGGAAAAAAGGAAGGTATAAAGTCTACCATAACTATGGAAAAAGAACATCTGTCTGCTATCACCCATAAACTCACGGTTACTGCATATGCCATTCGCCTGCCTTCCCTCAACGCGGCTCCGATGAAGTGAGCCTCTCTAGAATCGAAGCCCTTTAAATATACTCCCTCGTGATAATTAGTGATGGCTAATTGGTTTAATGAGAGTCGGTATATGCCCAAATATAGAGGACGCCATTGCCGATGATCCGGTACTGCGCTCCCGCGGTACACTATCTGCACGCATGCGCAGGATATCTGTCTTCTGCGCATGCGCGGTCAGAGAGGCGATCGCGCATGCCTCGAGAAGGGACGCTCGCTGGGAGGCGATGTCTCCGCTACAGTTAAAAAACTCAAACATCGAAAAACGGGGCCATGAATCTTGACACTAAATGCATATTGTACAAATAAGAAGAATAAAGGGGCACTGCCAGGCTTATATTTATCCTTTGATTTTCGAAAAACGGAGTGAGTTGGCTAGGCAGCACTGATGGATCAGGAGTGCTATGCTGGGTAGTCATAATACAGAACACAAAGGTGGTGACATTTGGAAGGCTGGGGAACAAAAGTGATGATATTACAAATAGGTTATGGGCCAAAAACGCCTAGGTGATTAGTTTCAAATACAGTTTATCTCAAGAGATTCCACGGGATTGAATCATTCAGCCCCGTGACGTCAGTGCCCAACCTGAACACCCATCTCTGTTCCTTTTCCAAAAGGCCCACCTCTGAAGGTAATTGTTCAATGACTGTCCACTGCAGTTCATTCACGCAGTGTTGATGTTCAATGAAATGGGTAGACATTTTGGTGGTGAGTTTTTTACACCTAATGTTACTTTTGTGTTCATTGATTCTCGTTTTGACAGGTCTTGTTGTCATACCAACGTATTCTTTTCCGCAGGGGCACGTGATTAAATATACAACATTCTTGCTGTTGCAATTTGTGAACATACGTTGCTCCCACTGTGTCCCATTTGAGAAAGTTAAGTTTAGGCTTTTTTTAGTGAGGTGGCAGTTATTGCAGTTACCACATGGGTAGTGACCATGTATGCCCTGGAGTCTCGTTTGATCATTTTTCGTAGGGGGCGGTCTTGTATGGACAAGCATGTCCCTCAAGTTCCTACCCCTTCTGTGGGCGAACAAAGGTTTCTCCAATGATAGACCACTACTTGTTAGAGTGCGCCAGTGTTTGTTTACCAACTTGGTCACCTGGTTGGTTACCGGGCTGTATGTGGTAACACATACTGTTCTTTTCTCTGCCTCCTCCTGATGGGGATTATCCTCTAGGAGTGCTTCACGATTATTGTTCCTGGCCCTTTTTGATGCTTTCCTGATCACAGGTTCTGGATACTTCCTCTGTCTTAGTTTTACACTCAGGTCCTTAGCCTGAGATTTATATTTTTCAATATCACTGCAGTTCCGCCGTAGGCGCAGGAACTGTCCATAAGGAAGGTTCTCCCTCAGATGACGTGGATGAAAGCTGTCAAATCTGAGGAGGCAGTTCCTGGCTGTTGACTTGAAATGTGTTTCAGTTTTTAGGGTCCCTGCTTCATGATAAATGTTTAAATCCAGGAATACCATGCTCTGGTTGGATGCCTGGTGGGTAAATTTCAAGAAAGCATTCTGGTTGTTGAGCCAAGCAGTAAAGTCAGTTACCGTGGCTATGTCTCCTTCCCAGATAACCAAGATGTCATCTATATATCTCCGCCAGGTACGTATCCTCATCCTGTATGGGTTATCTGGGTGTAGAATTTTGGTAGACTCAAGGTGATGGACATATAGTCCCGCCAGGCTCGGGGCAAAAGTACTGCCCATACTGGTCCCATGTTTTTGCCAGAATAGGGTGCCCTCGTACTCAAAGAAGTTTTTTGTCAGGGCCAATGAAATACATTCCAGCACTACATTCCGTGGGGTATGGTAGTCCCAGTTTTTTGAGTGTAGGACCTCCTCGATGATTTGTAAGGTCTCCTCGTGTGGGAGGCTAGTATAAAGACTCTCCACATCGAGACTGAGGAGCATCTGGGAGCTGGGGTCAAATGTCTGGTCTTTCAGCAATTGGAGTACTGCCTTAGTATCTTTCAGATATGTGTCAGTGGCCTGCACAATTGGTCTGAGAAAGGCATCCGCAAATTTGGACAGAGGTTCCAGAATGGACGAGATGCCTGAGACGATGGGACGTCCGGGAGGGTTATCAAGGTTTTTATGCACCTTGGGTATAGTGTAAAAATAAGGAGTTCGTGGGTTCTTTTGTATCAGGAACTCCGACTCCTTTCTGGTGATCCAGTCATGGGCAAGTGCCTCTTCCACCATGCCTCCTATCTGAACTCTCAATGATTCAGTTGGGTCTTCAGTGAGGATCTGATAATTCCTATTGTCAGACAAGAGCCTCCTGCATTCCTTATCATAGGCTAAGGTGGTTTGGATAACTATTGCCCCACCCTTGTCCGCGGGTTTTATGATCAATTCTTTTTTCATCCTCAGCTCCTTAATGGCATCATTTTCCATCCTTGACATGTTCTGAAAGGTCTTATGTTTGTTTTCTAGACTCTTTAAGTCTTGCATTATGGCCTTTTCAAAAGCCAACACCTCTACCGGAAGTTGATTATCTAAACGTGTAAAAGTTGATCTTGGTCTTAAACCGGTATCTGAGGTCTCTGGGGGAGGCTCCTTGTCTTTAAAGAAAGCCCGCAGTTTTATAGTTCTGATGAACTCCTGCATTTCTTTATGCAATAAGAAAATGTCTGGTTTGTTCGTCGGGACATATCCTAGACCTTTATTTAGTACTTCCCTCTGTAAATCAGTAAGGGGCCAGGGAGTTATGTTAATAACTAGGTCCCCCTGCTGCTCGATGACGCCTGGTTCGCTGCCATGCTTCTCGTCACTACCCGTGGGTCTGCCTCCTCTGTGGGTTGCCAATTGACGTTGTTGCCCTTCTTGTTCCGCCCTCTGCGTGATCCTTGGCCCCAGGATAAAAAAGGCTGTTGGTTCTGGGGAGCATTGGTTTGGTCCGGAACCCATTGTGGGTACATTTGTCCCATCTGTGGTGGTACAAATTGATATTGTGGAAATTGGAACGGCGGTTGGTAAGGATTGAATTGAGGACCTTGAAAACCTCGCCAACCACGTTGGCGTGGAAATTGAGCCCTTTGTTGACGGAATCCTCCCCTTTGTTTTCTTTGTTGATAACCACCTGATTTATTGCTTGAATTACTGCTATCCGAGTTCACGCTGTCAGTGTCACTTGAGTTGTCTTTCATGACATAGTCAGCTCGGGTGTAGGGGTAAGCTCTCTCAGGGGTAAAGCGATCTTTATCTTTTTTGAATTTGTTAAACTTGCTTTGTTTTAAGGTCGCCTCAAAATCCTTCATTTGTTGATTTAGCTCTTCCAGGCCTTTTTTCAGGTCTGCGGGGGAAATGAAAGATTTGAGTTGTACTTCTAGTCTTTGAATCTCCACTTTTAATTCCACTGACTTTCTCGCGGCAGTTTGAACTATGAGTACCAGCCAATCCCTGGTACAATGCCACGAGATAAGTGACCACGCCTTTTTGAAAACGAGATCATCCTGGAAAATAAAAGGTTCAGTTTTGACTAGTAAGCCTTGAGGAGCCATCTTGCTTCGTAAATACTCTCTCATTAGTAAGCCATGGAGGGCTGTCCTGATTTGGGTTTTTCGGATATTCATTAATTCATCCCAGTCTGCTACAGCTGGGCCGGGGTCACTGTTACTAAGGCCTTCAAAGGGTTTGTCATCAGCCAGAATACGGTCGATATCGTCTTCGCTAAAGGTCAATCCATGTTCATCCTCCATGATATTAGATGAGGAGAGCAGGAGGGTTATGAGACTAAAGTGTTTTGTATGTGTGTCTGTGTATGTCTAGGTGTGAAAAAACATAAATGGGAAAGGGGCTCCCACAGCTGTGCGCTGTCAATACACAAAATGTAACAAAGGGGGGAGAGAGAGAGTCAGTGGATTCAGTCTCCCTGTACGCATAAGTAAACAAAGTGGAATCCACTCGAGGTGGTGATCCCAAAAGTGATGGGGAGACACACAGTGTTGTTTAAATGCCCCTCACACACCAACAGGCCCCTTGGTGTCATGCTTCATCATCGGGGCCTTCGCACCCCTCTACGGGATGCGGCGTGCTACGACTAGCGAGTGCGCAGGAGCACTTGAAAGTGAACTATGTGTGGGGGTTGTGTGTATATATAACCAAAGTGTGAGTGAGGTGAGGTGAAAAAAAGTGAAAAAAGTTTAAAAATACCTGGCACGTGGGAGAAAAACAGAATTTTTATTAGTCCCCGGCTGGTATTGTTAAAAAAGTGCAGAGCGTGGTTGGGTAGATACGAGTTAAGGTATCTGAAACCACTGTGAAAGTGTCAACATGTTTCGGAGGGCACAGCCTCCTTCTTCAGGACGAGGGTTATGCACTTTCCCTCACCTTACTCACATGTAACGTGTGAAAGTGTTTCATTAAAAATTACCACAATGTGTAATGTTCCTAACAATGTTATTTAGTGTTAGTGAATGTCGTTGCGCCCAGTTGGCGAGAGAACCTGTAACGAGAAATGCATACTTGAATACATACCAACAGATTCATTGAAAAAAGAAGGAATCAAGCCTTCTCAAAATATCACAAGGTCAAACCCAAAAAATACTGGGACCTTAGTGATGAAAAAAACACTGAAATACATCACTGTACTGACACACACATATACATACAAAACACAAATATACTCTCAACTCTGATGGAAAAAGAGAGCATATAGTCAATAAGAGAAAGTCTTACTTAGAGTTCTAATATGTAAAACCTCATGAGCCTAAGCGTATATTGGGGATCCCTCCTTCCTGCTCAGAAAGACCTAAAACAACATTAGTAGTTCGGGTTCAGTTGGAAAAAAGGAAGGTATAAAGTCTACCATAACTATGGAAAAAGAACCCCGATGATGAAGCATGACACCAAGGGGCCTGTTGGTGTGTGAGGGGCATTTAAACAACACTGTGTGTCTCCCCATCACTTTTGGGATCACCACCTCGAGTGGATTCCACTTTGTTTACTTATGCGTACAGGGAGACTGAATCCACTGACTCTCTCTCTCCCCCCTTTGTTACATTTTGTGTATTGACAGCGCACAGCTGTGGGAGCCCCTTTCCCATTTATGTTTTTTCACACCTAGACATACACAGACACACATACAAAACACTTTAGTCTCATAACCCTCCTGCTCTCCTCATCTAATATCATGGAGGATGAACATGGATTGACCTTTAGCGAAGACGATATCGACCGTATTCTGGCTGATGACAAACCCTTTGAAGGCCTTAGTAACAGTGACCCCGGCCCAGCTGTAGCAGACTGGGATGAATTAATGAATATCCGAAAAACCAAAATCAGGACAGCCCTCCATGGCTTACTAATGAGAGAGTATTTACGAAGCAAGATGGCTCCTCAAGGCTTACTAGTCAAAACTGAACCTTTTATTTTCCAGGATGATCTCGTTTTCAAAAAGGCGTGGTCACTTATCTCGTGGCATTGTACCAGGGATTGGCTGGTACTCATAGTTCAAACTGCCGCGAGAAAGTCAGTGGAATTAAAAGTGGAGATTCAAAGACTAGAAGTACAACTCAAATCTTTCATTTCCCCCGCAGACCTGAAAAAAGGCCTGGAAGAGCTAAATCAACAAATGAAGGATTTTGAGGCGACCTTAAAACAAAGCAAGCTTAACAAATTCAAAAAAGATAAAGATCGCTTTACCCCTGAGAGAGCTTACCCCTACACCCGAGCTGACTATGTCATGAAAGACAACTCAAGTGACACTGACAGCGTGAACTCGGATAGCAGTAATTCAAGCAATAAATCAGGTGGTTATCAACAAAGAAAACAAAGGGGAGGATTCCGTCAACAAAGGGCTCAATTTCCACGCCAACGTGGTTGGCGAGGTTTTCAAGGTCCTCAATTCAATCCTTACCAACCGCCGTTCCAATTTCCACAATATCAATTTGTACCACCACAGATGGGACAAATGTACCCACAATGGGTTCCGGACCAAACCAATGCTCCCCAGAACCAACAGCCTTTTTTATCCTGGGGCCAAGGATCACGCAGAGGGCGGAACAAGAAGGGCAACAACGTCAATTGGCAACCCACAGAGGAGGCAGACCCACGGGTAGTGACGAGAAGCATGGCAGCGAACCAGGCGTCATCGAGCAGCAGGGGGACCTAGTTATTAACATAACTCCCTGGCCCCTTACTGATTTACAGAGGGAAGTACTAAATAAAGGTCTAGGATATGTCCCGACGAACAAACCAGACATTTTCTTATTGCATAAAGAAATGCAGGAGTTCATCAGAACTATAAAACTGCGGGCTTTCTTTAAAGACAAGGAGCCTCCCCCAGAGACCTCAGATACCGGTTTAAGACCAAGATCAACTTTTACACCTTTAGATAATCAACTTCCGGTAGAGGTGTTGGCTTTTGAAAAGGCCATAATGCAAGACTTAAAGAGTCTAGAAAACAAACATAAGACCTTTCAGAACATGTCAAGGATGGAAAATGATGCCATTAAGGAGCTGAGGATGAAAAAAGAATTGATCATAAAACCCGCGGACAAGGGTGGGGCAATAGTTATCCAAACCACCTTAGCCTATGATAAGGAATGCAGGAGGCTCTTGTCTGACAATAGGAATTATCAGATCCTCACTGAAGACCCAACTGAATCATTGAGAGTTCAGATAGGAGGCATGGTGGAAGAGGCACTTGCCCATGACTGGATCACCAGAAAGGAGTCGGAGTTCCTGATACAAAAGAACCCACGAACTCCTTATTTTTACACTATACCCAAGGTGCATAAAAACCTTGATAACCCTCCCGGACGTCCCATCGTCTCAGGCATCTCGTCCATTCTGGAACCTCTGTCCAAATTTGCGGATGCCTTTCTCAGACCAATTGTGCAGGCCACTGACACATATCTGAAAGATACTAAGGCAGTACTCCAATTGCTGAAAGACCAGACATTTGACCCCAGCTCCCAGATGCTCCTCAGTCTCGATGTGGAGAGTCTTTATACTAGCCTCCCACACGAGGAGACCTTACAAATCATCGAGGAGGTCCTACACTCAAAAAACTGGGACTACCATACCCCACGGAATGTAGTGCTGGAATGTATTTCATTGGCCCTGACAAAAAACTTCTTTGAGTACGAGGGCACCCTATTCTGGCAAAAACATGGGACCAGTATGGGCAGTACTTTTGCCCCGAGCCTGGCGGGACTATATGTCCATCACCTTGAGTCTACCAAAATTCTACACCCAGATAACCCATACAGGACGAGGATACGTACCTGGCGGAGATATATAGATGACATCTTGGTTATCTGGGAAGGAGACATAGCCACGGTAACTGACTTTACTGCTTGGCTCAACAACCAGAATGCTTTCTTGAAATTTACCCACCAGGCATCCAACCAGAGCATGGTATTCCTGGATTTAAACATTTATCATGAAGCAGGGACCCTAAAAACTGAAACACATTTCAAGTCAACAGCCAGGAACTGCCTCCTCAGATTTGACAGCTTTCATCCACGTCATCTGAGGGAGAACCTTCCTTATGGACAGTTCCTGCGCCTACGGCGGAACTGCAGTGATATTGAAAAATATAAATCTCAGGCTAAGGACCTGAGTGTAAAACTAAGACAGAGGAAGTATCCAGAACCTGTGATCAGGAAAGCATCAAAAAGGGCCAGGAACAATAATCGTGAAGCACTCCTAGAGGATAATCCCCATCAGGAGGAGGCAGAGAAAAGAACAGTATGTGTTACCACATACAGCCCGGTAACCAACCAGGTGACCAAGTTGGTAAACAAACACTGGCGCACTCTAACAAGTAGTGGTCTATCATTGGAGAAACCTTTGTTCGCCCACAGAAGGGGTAGGAACTTGAGGGACATGCTTGTCCATACAAGACCGCCCCCTACGAAAAATGATCAAACGAGACTCCAGGGCATACATGGTCACTACCCATGTGGTAACTGCAATAACTGCCACCTCACTAAAAAAAGCCTAAACTTAACTTTCTCAAATGGGACACAGTGGGAGCAACGTATGTTCACAAATTGCAACAGCAAGAATGTTGTATATTTAATCACGTGCCCCTGCGGAAAAGAATACGTTGGTATGACAACAAGACCTGTCAAAACGAGAATCAATGAACACAAAAGTAACATTAGGTGTAAAAAACTCACCACCAAAATGTCTACCCATTTCATTGAACATCAACACTGCGTGAATGAACTGCAGTGGACAGTCATTGAACAATTACCTTCAGAGGTGGGCCTTTTGGAAAAGGAACAGAGATGGGTGTTCAGGTTGGGCACTGACGTCACGGGGCTGAATGATTCAATCCCGTGGAATCTCTTGAGATAAACTGTATTTGAAACTAATCACCTAGGCGTTTTTGGCCCATAACCTATTTGTAATATCATCACTTTTGTTCCCCAGCCTTCCAAATGTCACCACCTTTGTGTTCTGTATTATGACTACCCAGCATAGCACTCCTGATCCATCAGTGCTGCCTAGCCAACTCACTCCGTTTTTCGAAAATCAAAGGATAAATATAAGCCTGGCAGTGCCCCTTTATTCTTCTTATTTGTACAATATGCATTTAGTGTCAAGATTCATGGCCCCGTTTTTCGATGTTTGAGTTTTTTAACTGTAGCGGAGACATCGCCTCCCAGCGAGCGTCCCTTCTCGAGGCATGCGCGATCGCCTCTCTGACCGCGCATGCGCAGAAGACAGATATCCTGCGCATGCGTGCAGATAGTGTACCGCGGGAGCGCAGTACCGGATCATCGGCAATGGCGTCCTCTATATTTGGGCATATACCGACTCTCATTAAACCAATTAGCCATCACTAATTATCACGAGGGAGTATATTTAAAGGGCTTCGATTCTAGAGAGGCTCACTTCATCGGAGCCGCGTTGAGGGAAGGCAGGCGAATGGCATATGCAGTAACCGTGAGTTTATGGGTGATAGCAGACAGATGTTCTTTTTCCATAGTTATGGTAGACTTTATACCTTCCTTTTTTCCAACTGAACCCGAACTACTAATGTTGTTTTAGGTCTTTCTGAGCAGGAAGGAGGGATGCCCAATATACGCTTAGGCTCATGAGGTTTTACATATTAGAACTCTAAGTAAGACTTTCTCTTATTGACTATATGCTCTCTTTTTCCATCAGAGTTGAGAGTATATTTGTGTTTTGTATGTATATGTGTGTGTCAGTACAGTGATGTACTTCAGTGTTTTTTTCATCACTAAGGTCCCAGTATTTTTTGGGTTTGACCTTGTGATATTTTGAGAAGGCTTGATTCCTTCTTTTTTCAATGAATCTGTTGGTATGTATTCAAGTATGCATTTCTCGTTACAGGTTCTCTCGCCAACTGGGCGCAACGACATTCACTAACACTAAATAACATTGTTAGGAACATTACACATTGTGGTAATTTTTAATGAAACACTTTCACACGTTACATGTGAGTAAGGTGAGGGAAAGTGCATAACCCTCGTCCTGAAGAAGGAGGCTGTGCCCTCCGAAACATGTTGACACTTTCACAGTGGTTTCAGATACCTTAACTCGTATCTACCCAACCACGCTCTGCACTTTTTTAACAATACCAGCCGGGGACTAATAAAAATTCTGTTTTTCTCCCACGTGCCAGGTATTTTTTAACTTTTTTCACTTTTTTTCACCTCACCTCACTCACACTTTGGTTATATATACACACAACCCCCACACATAGTTCACTTTCAAGTGCTCCTGCGCACTCGCTAGTCGTAGCACGCCGCATCCCGTAGAGGGGTGCGAAGGCCCCGATGATGAAGCATGACACCAAGGGGCCTGTTGGTGTGTGAGGGGCATTTAAACAACACTGTGTGTCTCCCCATCACTTTTGGGATCACCACCTCGAGTGGATTCCACTTTGTTTACTTATGCGTACAGGGAGACTGAATCCACTGACTCTCTCTCTCCCCCCTTTGTTACATTTTGTGTATTGACAGCGCACAGCTGTGGGAGCCCCTTTCCCATTTATGTTTTTTCACACCTAGACATACACAGACACACATACAAAACACTTTAGTCTCATAACCCTCCTGCTCTCCTCATCTAATATCATGGAGGATGAACATGGATTGACCTTTAGCGAAGACGATATCGACCGTATTCTGGCTGATGACAAACCCTTTGAAGGCCTTAGTAACAGTGACCCCGGCCCAGCTGTAGCAGACTGGGATGAATTAATGAATATCCGAAAAACCCAAATCAGGACAGCCCTCCATGGCTTACTAATGAGAGAGTATTTACGAAGCAAGATGGCTCCTCAAGGCTTACTAGTCAAAACTGAACCTTTTATTTTCCAGGATGATCTCGTTTTCAAAAAGGCGTGGTCACTTATCTCGTGGCATTGTACCAGGGATTGGCTGGTACTCATAGTTCAAACTGCCGCGAGAAAGTCAGTGGAATTAAAAGTGGAGATTCAAAGACTAGAAGTACAACTCAAATCTTTCATTTCCCCCGCAGACCTGAAAAAAGGCCTGGAAGAGCTAAATCAACAAATGAAGGATTTTGAGGCGACCTTAAAACAAAGCAAGTTTAACAAATTCAAAAAAGATAAAGATCGCTTTACCCCTGAGAGAGCTTACCCCTACACCCGAGCTGACTATGTCATGAAAGACAACTCAAGTGACACTGACAGCGTGAACTCGGATAGCAGTAATTCAAGCAATAAATCAGGTGGTTATCAACAAAGAAAACAAAGGGGAGGATTCCGTCAACAAAGGGCTCAATTTCCACGCCAACGTGGTTGGCGAGGTTTTCAAGGTCCTCAATTCAATCCTTACCAACCGCCGTTCCAATTTCCACAATATCAATTTTTACCACCACAGATGGGACAAATGTACCCACAATGGGTTCCGGACCAAACCAATGCTCCCCAGAACCAACAGCCTTTTTTATCCTGGGGCCAAGGATCACGCAGAGGGCGGAACAAGAAGGGCAACAACGTCAATTGGCAACCCACAGAGGAGGCAGACCCACGGGTAGTGACGAGAAGCATGGCAGCGAACCAGGCGTCATCGAGCAGCAGGGGGACCTAGTTATTAACATAACTCCCTGGCCCCTTACTGATTTACAGAGGGAAGTACTAAATAAAGGTCTAGGATATGTCCCGACGAACAAACCAGACATTTTCTTATTGCATAAAGAAATGCAGGAGTTCATCAGAACTATAAAACTGCGGGCTTTCTTTAAAGACAAGGAGCCTCCCCCAGAGACCTCAGATACCGGTTTAAGACCAAGATCAACTTTTACACCTTTAGATAATCAACTTCCGGTAGAGGTGTTGGCTTTTGAAAAGGCCATAATGCAAGACTTAAAGAGTCTAGAAAACAAACATAAGACCTTTCAGAACATGTCAAGGATGGAAAATGATGCCATTAAGGAGCTGAGGATGAAAAAAGAATTGATCATAAAACCCGCGGACAAGGGTGGGGCAATAGTTATCCAAACCACCTTAGCCTATGATAAGGAATGCAGGAGGCTCTTGTCTGACAATAGGAATTATCAGATCCTCACTGAAGACCCAACTGAATCATTGAGAGTTCAGATAGGAGGCATGGTGGAAGAGGCACTTGCCCATGACTGGATCACCAGAAAGGAGTCGGAGTTCCTGATACAAAAGAACCCACGAACTCCTTATTTTTACACTATACCCAAGGTGCATAAAAACCTTGATAACCCTCCCGGACGTCCCATCGTCTCAGGCATCTCGTCCATTCTGGAACCTCTGTCCAAATTTGCGGATGCCTTTCTCAGACCAATTGTGCAGGCCACTGACACATATCTGAAAGATACTAAGGCAGTACTCCAATTGCTGAAAGACCAGACATTTGACCCCAGCTCCCAGATGCTCCTCAGTCTCGATGTGGAGAGTCTTTATACTAGCCTCCCACACGAGGAGACCTTACAAATCATCGAGGAGGTCCTACACTCAAAAAACTGGGACTACCATACCCCACGGAATGTAGTGCTGGAATGTATTTCATTGGCCCTGACAAAAAACTTCTTTGAGTACGAGGGCACCCTATTCTGGCAAAAACATGGGACCAGTATGGGCAGTACTTTTGCCCCGAGCCTGGCGGGACTATATGTCCATCACCTTGAGTCTACCAAAATTCTACACCCAGATAACCCATACAGGACGAGGATACGTACCTGGCGGAGATATATAGATGACATCTTGGTTATCTGGGAAGGAGACATAGCCACGGTAACTGACTTTACTGCTTGGCTCAACAACCAGAATGCTTTCTTGAAATTTACCCACCAGGCATCCAACCAGAGCATGGTATTCCTGGATTTAAACATTTATCATGAAGCAGGGACCCTAAAAACTGAAACACATTTCAAGTCAACAGCCAGGAACTGCCTCATCAGATTTGACAGCTTTCATCCACGTCATCTGAGGGAGAACCTTCCTTATGGACAGTTCCTGCGCCTACGGCGGAACTGCAGTGATATTGAAAAATATAAATCTCAGGCTAAGGACCTGAGTGTAAAACTAAGACAGAGGAAGTATCCAGAACCTGTGATCAGGAAAGCATCAAAAAGGGCCAGGAACAATAATCGTGAAGCACTCCTAGAGGATAATCCCCATCAGGAGGAGGCAGAGAAAAGAACAGTATGTGTTACCACATACAGCCCGGTAACCAACCAGGTGACCAAGTTGGTAAACAAACACTGGCGCACTCTAACAAGTAGTGGTCTATCATTGGAGAAACCTTTGTTCGCCCACAGAAGGGGTAGGAACTTGAGGGACATGCTTGTCCATACAAGACCGCCCCCTACGAAAAATGATCAAACGAGACTCCAGGGCATACATGGTCACTACCCATGTGGTAACTGCAATAACTGCCACCTCACTAAAAAAAGCCTAAACTTAACTTTCTCAAATGGGACACAGTGGGAGCAACGTATGTTCACAAATTGCAACAGCAAGAATGTTGTATATTTAATCATGTGCCCCTGCGGAAAAGAATACGTTGGTATGACAACAAGACCTGTCAAAACGAGAATCAATGAACACAAAAGTAACATTAGGTGTAAAAAACTCACCACCAAAATGTCTACCCATTTCATTGAACATCAACACTGCGTGAATGAACTGCAGTGGACAGTCATTGAACAATTACCTTCAGAGGTGGGCCTTTTGGAAAAGGAACAGAGATGGGTGTTCAGGTTGGGCACTGACGTCACGGGGCTGAATGATTCAATCCCGTGGAATCTCTTGAGATAAACTGTATTTGAAACTAATCACCTAGGCGTTTTTGGCCCATAACCTATTTGTAATATCATCACTTTTGTTCCCCAGCCTTCCAAATGTCACCACCTTTGTGTTCTGTATTATGACTACCCAGCATAGCACTCCTGATCCATCAGTGCTGCCTAGCCAACTCACTCCGTTTTTCGAAAATCAAAGGATAAATATAAGCCTGGCAGTGCCCCTTTATTCTTCTTATTTGTACAATATGCATTTAGTGTCAAGATTCATGGCCCCGTTTTTCGATGTTTGAGTTTTTTAACTGTAGCGGAGACATCGCCTCCCAGCGAGCGTCCCTTCTCGAGGCATGCGCGATCGCCTCTCTGACCGCGCATGCGCAGAAGACAGATATCCTGCGCATGCGTGCAGATAGTGTACCGCGGGAGCGCAGTACCGGATCATCGGCAATGGCGTCCTCTATATTTGGGCATATACCGACTCTCATTAAACCAATTAGCCATCACTAATTATCACGAGGGAGTATATTTAAAGGGCTTCGATTCTAGAGAGGCTCACTTCATCGGAGCCGCGTTGAGGGAAGGCAGGCGAATGGCATATGCAGTAACCGTGAGTTTATGGGTGATAGCAGACAGATGTTCTTTTTCCATAGTTATGGTAGACTTTATACCTTCCTTTTTTCCAACTGAACCCGAACTACTAATGTTGTTTTAGGTCTTTCTGAGCAGGAAGGAGGGATCCCCAATATACGCTTAGGCTCATGAGGTTTTACATATTAGAACTCTAAGTAAGACTTTCTCTTATTGACTATATGCTCTCTTTTTCCATCAGAGTTGAGAGTATATTTGTGTTTTGTATGTATATGTGTGTGTCAGTACAGTGATGTACTTCAGTGTTTTTTTCATCACTAAGGTCCCAGTATTTTTTGGGTTTGACCTTGTGATATTTTGAGAAGGCTTGATTCCTTCTTTTTTCAATGAATCTGTTGGTATGTATTCAAGTATGCATTTCTCGTTACAGGTTCTCTCGCCAACTGGGCGCAACGACATTCACTAACACTAAATAACATTGTTAGGAACATTACACATTGTGGTAATTTTTAATGAAACACTTTCACACGTTACATGTGAGTAAGGTGAGGGAAAGTGCATAACCCTCGTCCTGAAGAAGGAGGCTGTGCCCTCCGAAACATGTTGACACTTTCACAGTGGTTTCAGATACCTTAACTCGTATCTACCCAACCACGCTCTGCACTTTTTTAACAATACCAGCCGGAGACTAATAAAAATTCTGTTTTTCTCCCACGTGCCAGGTATTTTTTAACTTTTTTCACTTTTTTTCACCTCACCTCACTCACACTTTGGTTATATATACACACAACCCCCACACATAGTTCACTTTCAAGTGCTCCTGCGCACTCGCTAGTCGTAGCACGCCGCATCCCGTAGAGGGGTGCGAAGGCCCCGATGATGAAGCATGACACCAAGGGGCCTGTTGGTGTGTGAGGGGCATTTAAACAACACTGTGTGTCTCCCCATCACTTTTGGGATCACCACCTCGAGTGGATTCCACTTTGTTTACTTGAACATAATAGTGGACCAGCTGGAAACGGGCGTTACGTGTGCCCTTCCAGGCTCGTCTCACCAACTGGGACTAGGTCGTCTCCGGGATCTCCCTACCAATGTCCTCCTCCCAGCGGTTCCTCAAAGTGGTGAGAGGAGCCAATCCCTCGCTAATCAACCTGCCGTAAAGGCAAGTGACCGCCTTCACCGTACCCGCCGACATCATTACGTACTGGCACACTTGAGATAAGT
Source organism: Lissotriton vulgaris (assembly GCF_964263255.1). NCBI lineage: Eukaryota > Metazoa > Chordata > Amphibia > Caudata > Salamandridae > Lissotriton > Lissotriton vulgaris. The sequence goes on from NC_141695.1 coordinate 1,105,918,783, forward strand.
GGGGTTCCTCCTGCCCGTTCTTCCAGTGTGCCTGGATCGCCCGCACAATGGCCGAGTGCAGCAGGAAGTCACCCCGGGGGATCCCGAAGCGGTCAATGAGATCCTGAAAGGACAAGAGCGCCCCGTCCTCGTACAGATCACCAACAAGCTGTAAACCGGAATCCTCCCAGGCCGCCAAACGTGACCAATCCCCTCCAGCATCCCCAACGGTATTTCAGGCGCATATGGTGTTCTCAGTTGGCCTCGGGCGTGGGCCCGATTCCAACACAGGCGGACAGTCCGCTCCTCCATCGACAAGTCCCGCAGGACTAAACGTTGTCGCAGCGCTATAAAGGAGAGAACATGCCTGGCCATACCCGTCCCCCTTCCGTCTTCCGGGCCCCGGAATTCCCTGGCGATCTCCTGGGTGAAGGTCTGGAGCTGCGCCGCCAGATAATACTTTTCAAAGTCCGGCACAGCGAGCCCCCCCTCGTCTTTCGGCCTCATCAAGGTGTTGAGGGCCACCCGCCGTCGGCCCGATCCCCAGAGGAATCCGACCACCATTGAGCGTAACTGACGAAACGTGGCCGGCGGGACCCAGATCGGTAGAGTCCGGAAGTAGTACAATAACCGGGGAAGCGCCACCATTTTGAGCAGGGCGATACGTCCCGCCACCGAAAGCGGCAGTGTGGCCCAAAAGTCCATGCAACCTCGGAGTGCTCGAATGCAGCGGGCAATGTTCCCATCTAGGAGGTCGGGTTGGTCGTGGTAAACAAATACCCCAAGGTACTTAAAGCAGTCGGGCTCCCATCTAATCTCCCTACTTAGCGTAGGGGCGGGGGTACCCCTGCGTACCGGAAAAAGACAGGTCTTGGACCAATTCACTCGGAGGCCCGAAACCTCTCCGAACTCCGTGAGCGCCCACTCCGCTCCACGTAAAGCGTCGATCGGGTCCTCTAGGAAGAGCAGCAGGTCGTCTGCATATAGCGAGACGTAATGCGGGCCCGCAGACGACCACAAGCTCGTATAGTGGGCTCCCGATCGAAGGTGCAGCGCCAGTGGCTCGACCGCCAGCGCAAAAAGAAGTGGGGACAATGAGCACCCTTGCCGCGTGCCTCGTTCTACCTGATACCGCGATGAAATCAATGGGCCCGCTCGGACCCTGGCCGAAGCAGAGGCATAAAGAACCGCGGTCCATCTGACAAATCCCTCCCCGAGGCCGAATCTCCGTAACACCGTGCAGAGGTAGTCCCACTCCAGGCTATCAAAAGCCTTCTCTAGGTCCACCGACAAGACTACCGGGGACGGGGCATCCACAAATGGTTCCCCTAGCAATCGGAACAACCTACGGATATTCATAGTCGTGTTCCGCCGTGGGATGAAACCGGCCTGATCCTCATGCACCAGGGAACTCATGTGTCCCAGCAACCTCGATGCCAAGATGCTGCTCAGAATTTTGTAGTCCACTGTCAACATCGACAGGGGACGGTAGGATCCCGGGTCCGATGAATACCGGCCCGGTTTGAGGAGAGGAACCACCAACGCCTCACACATCGAGCTCGGGAGTCGCCCCAGCCTCTTCGCCTCCTTGTAGACCACCACTAATCGAGGGGCCAGGAGGTCAGCGTAAGCTGCATAAAACTCCACTGGTAAGCCATCCAGGCCCGGGGTCTTGTTTCTCGCCATCCGTTTAATGGCCCCGCGGATCTCCCCTAATTCAATGTCGGATCCCAGGGTTTTCGCCACTTCCTGCTCCACTGTGCGGAGCTCCAGTGGGCGAAGATAATTATCAAGTCGGTCAGGGTCGCGTGCGGAGCGACTGCGGTACAAACATTCATAGTAATGCCGGAAGCAACTAAGAATCTCCGGTTGGGTGCATACCTCGGTTCCGTCTGTCCCACGCATATTTGTCGTCGTTTGGGACTGGCGCGTAGGGTTGGCCAACCACGCCAACAACGCACTCGACCTGTCACCCTCCGCGATAGACCGGACCGTATAGGCCTTATAATCAAAACAGCGGAGCCGTTCGACCTCTGCCGCTACTTTTTCCCTTGCCTCCGCCGTTTGTGCTTGCAATTCCGGGTGTCCGGGGCGGCGAATTTCAAGCTCGCCGAGTTCCCGGTCCGCTGTGTCTAATTCAGCCAGGATGACGCGCCTCATGCCCACCTTCTTAGAGATACAGTAACCCCTCACCACTACCTTAAAAGCATCCCATTCTAACGCCCTAGTGCTCGCGGAGCCGCTGTTGGACGCAAAATAATCCGATATTCTCTCCCCCAGATCCGCTTTGAAGACACTGTCCTCGAGGATCTCGGGTCGCAATTTCCAGGTGGGCACCGCCGGTGCCCCGGGAAACCAGCGAAGGTCCAGCAGGAGGGGGTTATGGTCCGAGATGGTCCTAGATAAGTACTCCGATCGGACCGCTGCCGAAACCAGTTCGGGCGATCCAAGAAAGCCATCTAGTCTGACATGCAACTCATGGAGTCTCGAGAAATATGAATAATCCCTAGACGCGGGGTGATGCGCCCTCCAAATGTCCGTCAAACCCCAGCGGGTTTGCCAATCCTGACGACCCTTAGCCGTGCGACGGACCGGGGAATCGGGAAGCGGGGGATGCGAGCGGTCTATGTCCACATCCACTACGGAGTTAAAGTCTCCCCCAAGCAGGAGGGGCCCGGAGAAGAAGTGGGCCAACGAGCCCGATAACCTGGAAAGGAAGGCAGTCTGGTCCACATTAGGAGCGTATACACAACAAACGTTCAGGTCCCTCCCCCCTAGAGTGCCCGAGATGGCCACGAACCGCCCCTCCGGATCTAACACTGTCCTCGTGACTTGGAAGGGGACCCCTGCTCTGATCCATATTAGCGCCCCCCTGGCATAAGCGGAGTACGACGTGGAAAAGACCTGCCCCCGCCATCTACGCTGAAGCGCCGCCCCTTCCGCCTTGTTCAGATGAGTTTCCTGCAGCAGCGCCATTTGCACTCCCCTACGCACTAAATAAGCGTGGACCTTGTGGCGCCTGGACATAGTGTGAAGCCCCCTTACGTTCCAAGTAACACATTTCAAGTTAGCAACATCAGCCATTGTCCCAGATTGTTCTTGCACAGTCCCCCATCCGGGTCCCCACAAAGAAAAGACATCAATCCTCCCAGCGCTGATGGCGGCCATTTTCCCCAACCAAAACCAAACGACCCAAAAACCAGCCAAACCCCCACCCACCCACCCCAGGACAGGACCCAAACTGCACCACCTAGATCCCATCCAAACCTCGTCTTTCATCAACCCAAGAACCCCCACTAATCCTACGGTCGCCACCGTAGGAAGGCCTTATGGGCCAGGTGCGGGCTGGGCGGAGGCAGTGGGCCCTCGTCGCTCAGGCCCCCAGGACTATAACAAGCCCCAACCAGTGCCAAAAACTTCTCGGGGCAAAAGCAGAGGCCCCCCAACCCTCCTTCCCTTTTTGTCAGCCTCAAAGGACGGCAACCGCCTCCCCCCTGCCGGGCCCCCACCCAAAACAAGTCAGCATACCGATTTCGGTGTGATCACCGGTGTATGGGTACTATCGGCCACTGAGTACTCCGAGTCCGATGGTGCTCCTTCTGCACCCGGGTTCTCTTCCTCCTCGATGGCTTCATCCCGTGCCCCCGACAACTCCGACAATACTTCCAGCACTCCCCTCCGCTCTGATGATGTCTCCGCAGTCGAGGGCCCTCCCGTGCGGCCGCGGCGATTTCTGACCCTCTTGGATCGCCGCCTTTGTTCCGGCTCATCTGCCTGTTGGTACGAGGAGCCAAAGCCATCTTTCCCTGTCCTGTAGAGCTCGAGCCAGACACAGACATCCTCCGGGGTGTCGAAGAACTGGGTTTTGTCATCGACAATGATGCGGAGCCTTGCAGGGTAGAGGAGTGAATACTGAATGCCCTCGCTCCTGAGCTCGCGCTTAACCGCTAGGAAGGAGAACCGCTTGCGTTGAGTCTCGTAGGTGTAATCTGGGAAGATGTTCACCTGACTGTTCGCTACTTTGAACGGGCCATTGTGTCTGGCTGCATTGAGGATTAAGTCTCTGTCTCGAAAATGCAGCAACCGCGCTACCACCGGTCTCGGGGTGCGTCCCTGTTGTGGGGGCCGTGCTGGGACTCTGTGGGCACGCTCCAAAGTGTAGAAGGAGGACAGTCCTTCTGGGACCACCGTGTCCCGGAGCCAGGTCTCCAAGTATGTCACCATGTCGCCATCCTCGATCTTTTCCGGCAGGCCCACCACTCGGATGTTGTTCCTCCTGTTGCGGCCTTCCGCATCCTCCGCCCTCTGTTCCAGGGTCGCAATTCGGGATAGGGCGTCCTTCATCGTCGCAGCCAAGGTTCGCTGCGCCGGCTCCAAAGTTTTCACCGTGCTCTCCACCTCCTTGACCCGGTCTGAAAGTTTGCCATGGTCCGCTCTGAGGAGGCCCAGGCTCGTCGCCACCTGAGCAATGTCCTGTTGGAGGGCCGATCTCGTGGTCTCTATCGCCTCTAGGACACGGTCAAACTGGTGTTGCATCGGCGCGCCACCAGAACTTTTTGGGTCCCCATGCTCCTCTTTGTCCTGGGCTTCAGAGTCCGAGGCGGTCTGGGTGGATCCCTTGGCTCCTCTAGGTTTCCCCATGCCTCCAGGGGCACTCCGCGAGGGTCCCGGAGTAGGCGTCTCCGCGTGCAGGTGTCGACCACGACCTTCCCGGGTACTTGTCCTCAATTCGGGTACGGGCGACCTCCTTCTCCAGGGCCTGAGGAGACTCCGCCGCTTCGGCTCACGCCACCGCCACGGCGTCCGAGGGCACCGATGAGGGGGCGGAGACAACCGTCGTCGGGTCGGGCAGGCCCGCTCACCCACTATGGCCCCGGGGTGAGGGCCACCAACTCCCTCGGATGATTTGTGGCGCCAGAGTGTCGCGCCTCCCATGGAAGTGAACTGGCCAGGAAGACGTAGCCAGTTGCGGAGTCGCGAGGCGGGCCACCGCTTGAATCACAGGGCGTCCGCTCCCGGTGCCCTCTATAGCGTGGGCATCCGCCCGGCCATCCAACCGAGTGCAAATCCGTTGCAAAAAGTCCAATCCAGTAAATGTCTAGTGCCCGGGACAGCCGGGGATGGCGAAGCCGGGCGCCAGTCACTGCCCGCGCCACTTCTCCAAGTCAGTGGGTCCGACCCGGGGGACAAAGGAGTCCGGGCGCCATGTTGGGTCGCACTCCGTAACTCCGCAAACTTCGGTTTTACTCCGGAGCAACCCTCGTCCGAGCTCCACTAGGGGTCCCGGCAGGTCTTTGGCAGCACACTCAGCAGAATGCGGGGTCTGGGGTGCCCCGCAGCCTCCGATTTTCAGGACAATCCCGGGCTTAGTCCCGGAGCCGAGCTCTCAGGCGACCATCGCCATCGGCGCCCAAGCCACGCCCCCCCCCCGGCCGTCCCTCTTAATCGTGGCCCCAGTTCCGAAAACCAACAAAATAGAACCGGAGTCCTATTCCATTATTCCTAGCTGAAGTATTCAGGCGACCGGCCTGCTTTGAACACTTTTTTCAAAGTAAACGCTTCGGACCCCCAGGACACTCAGTCAAGAGCATCAAGGGGGCGCCGAGAGGCAGGGGCTGGGACAGGCGGTAGCTCGCCTCGCGGCAGACCGCCAGTTCGATCCCAAGATCCAACTACGAGCTTTTTAACTGCAGCAACTTTAATATACGCTATTGGAGCTGGAATTACCGCAGCTGCTGGCACCAGACTTGCCCTCCAATGGATCCTCGTTAAAGGATTTAAAGTGTACTCATTCCAATTACAGGGCCTTGAAAGAGTCCTGTATTGTTATTTTTCGTCACTACCTCCCCGAGTCGGGAGTGGGTAATTTGCGCGCCTGCTGCCTTCCTTGGATGTGGTAGCCGTTTCTCAGGCTCCCTCTCCGGAATCGAACCCTGATTCCCCGTTACCTGTGGTCACCATGGTAGGCACAGAAAGTACCATCGAAAGTTGATAGGGCAGACATCCGAATGTATCGTCGCCGTCACGGGGACGTGCGATTGGCCCAAGGTTATCTAGAGTCACTAAAGCGGCCGGGCAAGCCCGGATTGGTCTTGGTCTGATAAATGCACGCATCCCGGGAGGTCAGCGCTCGTCGGCATGTATTAGCTCTAGAATTACCCCACTTATCCAAGTAACAGATGGAGCGATCAAAGGAACCATAACTGATTTAATGAGCCATTCGCAGTTTCACTGTACCGGCCGTGTGTACTTACACGTGCATGGCTTATTCTTTGAGACAAGCATATGCTACTGGCAGGATCAACCAGGTAGCCGCACCTCACGACGGAGTGGGAGCCGCGTGCCCATCTCCCCGACCGGCCACCTTCGCGCGCCCCTCCGTCTCTTGGGAGCCTGTCTGGGGAAGGAGCTCGCGAGGGCTCGCCGGAGGGGTGCGGAGAGGGTGCTATCGCATGGGCACCAGCAGGCCCAGCCGTCTCCCCCGGGAGGGAGAGGCGGGCCGAGGCGCAGCCTGAGCGAGACGCAGGGGTGCCGGAGCCTGGCGGCGGCGGCACCCCTCGGAACGGTCGTTCCGAGCTGCTGTGGAAACGTGCTGGGCAGGGAGGGGTGACGGTGTGGCGCGCTTGGCCTAACGGACCTGCTGGGCAGCAGCATCCGAGGGCCTGGCGCCAACCGACCCCTCCTGCTTGGGCCTTCGCTCTGCTGGGTTCAAAGGGGCCTTCTGCCAGGCGGCAGGCCCTCGAGTCGGACGGTCCATGCGGGGTGGAAGCTCCTTGCTTATTTATTTATTTATTTATTATAAAGTTTTGTATAGCGCGAACAAGACCCGTGGGTATCAGAGCGCTTAACATAAAAAGTAGGTTACATATAAACAAAATACTAACACTTATAAAAACAAACAGATATGAGGTAGATAATATGATTGTGATAGTGCGTAAATATATATATATTCCTAATATACGTGCAAATTGCAAATAAGAGGTAAGTTAAGGCTTGTATTATCATGGAAGTGGGGGGAGGCAGAGTGAAAATCCTTTCAGTCTCCGTCGATAACTTTATAATCAGAAGGGGAAAGGATCACTGGTCCTGCTTAAACCTTGGGTTCACAAGTCGAGGACCTGGTTTTTCTCCCAAATTGAATGACTCTCATACACGTGTATGTTGGTAGTGATGGTTTCTCGTTTGCGGTATATACTGTATCCCCGCTTTTCTACACGTGCGTGCGTAATCATTGAGTCATTCGTTTGTCTTGTGCACCCTCCACCAGGAGGTTTTGCCTTAAGGTTTAAGGCAGTAGTGATCGTGGAAGTGAGGGGGTAGTGGTGTGAAAGTTAAAATGTCAGAAAACCAGACAAGTGTTCTTTATTGAGTCTGGGTTCGGACTGAGGGTAAAAATTACGGATGCACTTTGTGAATTGTTAAGGGATTCTAGTGCATTGCAGTGAGAATTTAAAAAGAGGTCGACATGTTTCAGCCTTTGGTAGTCAGAGGATCTATAGGCTTTCTTCAGGACCAATGGGGTTAAGTGAAAATGTGAAAAATGTGAGAAGAAAAGAGGAAATTTGACCTGTTTCTTCGTGACTTTTAAGGTTACGTTGTACCTGTAAAAGTAAACGACAAACACACAAACAGCGACAAACAGGGAGAGGGGATATGGAAAGACACATAATTATGTACAATAGTACCTTAATCTTATAAGGAACTAGAAAATGGCAATATTTCCCGTCATACTCAGTTTTGGGCGTCAACTCTTCCATTCTCATGCTTCGTTTCGACTTATGTTGGAGTGCCCATAGTTCTGGCATTTATACTGTAGTGAAGTGCACTTAGCTCTAAACATCTCACTGTGCGTGGTCTATCGTGATACTGCATACAATCTGAGTATTCCAGGGGTGGCGACATGATGATGGTGCCTAAAAGATATTTTCACAGGTTGTGTTAGGTGAAAAACATTTGTGCTCAGAACGCTGCGCGCGCTTTTTAGATACGCATACCTTATTTTATTTTGGAAATTTCTCCCTCGGGAATTAAGGCTGATCGAGAGAGGCCTTACTGCAAAGTATTCAGAAGGAGGTTATTATCTGGTGAGCTCCTTAAACTTACGGTTTTGTCGTTGTGAGGACGCTTCTAGTTTTACCCCATACCTTAGTGCCTTCTTACTCGGTCCTGGCAGCATGTGCTGACTCTGCCCTTCCTCACCCGGAACTACAAAGTGTAGTGGTTCCCGGTTTTTATATACTCCAGGGTGTGGAAAAAATAGAAGAAACACTTCAGCAGTTGCCGGAGGTGCCTTCCAAAGCTAAGGGTAGACTAACCACTATTAATTAGGGAAATATTCTGTATGAGTAGGCCGTGGGAATAAAAGTTTGTTTAGACTACAGTATTTGATACGGGGTTGCTGGTAGAGAACCCCAGTTTGCTTGGTAGTGTTTTTGTTTTCTCATGAAATCGAAGTTTTTTAGAATCATCTGTTGAGTGATAGCCATGGAACGGAATCGTTCAGGCCTAAGGTATCTGTTTTCAACCTGTGAACCCAACGTTGTTCTTTTTCGAACAATATTCTTTCCGCATTTCTGTCAATTGTTTCCAGGCTTTCCAGGATTACCCAGTGGAGATCGTTGGCAGTATGTTGTTTCTCTTTGTAGTGTGACGACATCTTGGTCGTGTTTTTCTGGCAGTTGACATTGCTCCTGTGTTCACTGAGTCTTTGTTTCACTTTGCGGCATGTCATCCCTATGTATTTCATATTGCACGGGCAGGTGATCATATAAATCACGTGGCTGGTGTTGCAATTGGTGTGTCTTTTTAACTTCCATAACATGTCAGGAAGTAATTGTAACTCTTTTGTTGGTTTTGTGGTGGTGCAAGCCACGCAGGATCCACAAGGATAATGGCCAGTGATTGGGGGATTATTCCAGAGGCCTGTTAGTTCTTTCTTTTTTCTTGGCGGAGGTCTCGTGTGTACCAACAGGTCCTTGATATTCGTACTCCTCTTGTTCGCAAATCTTGGTTTTGGCCAAGTCAATGTGTTAGATGTAACGATCTTCCAGTTACGGTTGATTATTTTCTTCACCTGGTTAGTTATTGGGCTATACGTTGTTACACATGTGGTCCTGTCATCAACGTTTTTTGGGTGGCTTTCGAGGAGGGACTCTCTTGGTTGGTTTCTTGCTCGTTTCGCACAGGAGTTGATTATTCTTTTCGGGTAATCTCTGGTTGTCAGTTTTTCACAGAGGTCCTTGGCTTGTGTCTTGTAGTCGTTTATAGAACTACAGTTCCTTCTGAGCCGTAAGAACTGGCTATACGGAAGGTTTTCCCTTAAGGGGCGGGGGTGGAAACTATTGAAGGATAGTAGACTGTTTTTTGCAGTGGGTTTAAAAAATGTTCTCGTTTGAAGACTGTTGTCTTTCGCAAAGATAGTGATATCTAGAAAATCCAGGCTTTGTGCATTTGCTATGTATGTGAATTTGAGGCATTCGTCTTGAATGTTCAACCATCTGTGGAACTCTGCAAGGGATGTATTGTCCCCTCTCCAGATTAGGAAGACGTCGTCGATATATCTCTTCCAGAAGAGTATATGACGGAAAAAAGGATTTTGTGCGTTATGTACAAAGGTTTGTTCAAAAGTGCTCACGTACAGACCCGCTACGCTGGGCGCAAAGGTGCTGCCCATCGATGTTCCATGTTGCTGGAGGTAGAGAGTATCTTTATACTGGAAAAAGTTCTCCATTAGGGCCAATCTGCAGCATTCCAATACGAAATGTCTTGGGGTTCGGTGTGGCCAGTCAATGTTGAACAGGATCGTTTCGAGAGTCTCCAAGGTTTTTTGTTGCGGGAGGCTCGTGTATAGACTCTCGACGTCCAGTCCTACTAAGAGCATACTGCTTTCTGAGTACTCGAAATTTTGTAGCATGTTGATCAAATCTCGAGTATCTTTCAGGTAGGTGGGAGTGGCTTGGACCAGTGGTCTTAAATACTGGTCTGCAAATTGTGATAATGGCTCTAGTATGGAGTTGATCCCCGAGACAATTGGTCTCCCTGGTGGTGGCATTTTTTCTTTGTGTGTTTTGGGTAGAGAGTAAAAGTAGGGCGTGACTGGTGTTTTTGTAACCAAATAGTCCGCCTCTTTCTTTGAAATCCAGTTATTGCATTCAGCTTCATCAATCATTAATGATATTGTTCTCTGTAAGCGCGCTGTTGGGTCAGTTGTGATCACTTGGTAGAATTTTGTGTCCGCCAATAGATCCATACACTGTTTTTCATATCCTTCAGTTGTCAGTAAGACAATCCCTCCGCCTTTGTCCGCAGGCTTTATGACTATGTCATGGTTGTCTTTCAGTTCTGTCAGGGCTGCTTTCTCTGCTTTTGTCAGGTTCTGGAAGGTTTTGTGTGGCTGATGATTCAATTCTTCGACTTCTTTCATGATTGCCTGTTCGAAAGTAGTTATTTCGATGGGGACTTGCGAGTTGAGTGGGCAAAAGGTGGACTTTCTTCTTAGATTTGTGTCTCCTTCTTGGGGTAGTTGTTCTCCCTTGAAAAAGGCTTTCAGTTTCAGCGTGCGGCAAAAGTTGGCGAGTTCGCATTTTGTTTTGAAGACATCTACTTTTGGAGTTGGCACGTACCCTAATCCTTTGTTCAGGACGTTGGTTTGATTTTCTGTAAGTTCTAAACCTGTCAGGTTGACTATTAGATTGTCGACCCTTGTCCTGGGTTGGCTTTTGTTGCGCTCCTGGTTTGGACCTGTCGGGGTTGGTCGGACCAAGTCACTCCTTTTTGTCTTGACTTTCGATTGTTCTGGCCATTCCCTAAAAAAGGACGGCTTTGTTGATAATTTTGGGCTCCTTGTGGTGGCATTTGTTGATTCATAGGGACCTGGAAATATGGGTTAGGCCAGCCTTGGAACTGAGGGTTGAACGGATGGAATGGGACTCCTTGCATGTTTTCTTGGAAGAAGGGGGGGCGCCAATAGTTGCCTCTGCCTCTTCGTTGTCCCCTTTTGTTCCTGAAGTTTCCACGGCCTCTGGGTGTTGTATCGTCTCCACTTTGATCAGAGCTGTTGTCTGAAGACACACTGGTCGTGTCTGAATTATCATTTGGTTTGTAGTCTTTGCTACTGTAGGGGTGAATGCGTTCCAAAGAGAATCTTTTCAGTTCTTTTGCCAACTTTTGCAATTTGGTTTGTGTGAGGTAGTCCTGAAGAAAGCCTATAGATCCTCTGACTACCAAAGGCTGAAACATGTCGACCTCTTTTTAAATTCTCACTGCAATGCACTAGAATCCCTTAACAATTCACAAAGTGCATCCGTAATTTTTACCCTCAGTCCGAACCCAGACTCAATAAAGAACACTTGTCTGGCTTTCTGACATTTTAACTTTCACACCACTACCCCCTCACTTCCACGATCACTACTGCCTTAAACCTTAAGGCAAAACCTCCTGGTGGAGGGTGCACAAGACAAACGAATGACTCAATGATTACGCACGCACGTGTAGAAAAGCGGGGATACAGTATATACCGCAAACGAGAAACCATCACTACCAACATACACGTGTATGAGAGTCATTCAATTTGGGAGAAAAACCAGGTCCTCGACTTGTGAACCCAAGGTTTAAGCAGGACCAGTGATCCTTTCCCCTTCTGATTATAAAGTTATCGACGGAGACTGAAAGGATTTTCACTCTGCCTCCCCCCACTTCCATGATAATACATGTCAAGCAGCGAACAGCTGTGGGAGAACTCCGCATAGGCAACAACAAAAGCCTGTGACACCATACTCCCTGCAAAGCATACCAACATGGCAGGAAGTCTGGGACTCAGTTACACAACTGAAGACTATGATGAAATCTTGGCAAGACCACATCTACTCATAGAGGGTGACCTCAACCAGACTCTATCGTCAACGGCAGAATGGGACGAGTTGAGCGAATTGAAAAAAGAGCAAGTACGTACAGCAGTGCACGGAATAATAATGACCGAGTACCTCCGAGTCAATGCGGCACCAAGAGGCCTATGGGTGACGAACGCACCACGAATTTTCCTCAAAGACCTGGCATTTAGGAAGGATTGGTCTTTTATATCCTGGAAATGTACCAGAGACTACCTAGTCCTAATAATTAAAACGGCAACCAGGCTAACGGATGAACTAGCGGTCAAGATTGAGATCTTAGAAACAAAACTGAACAACACAATCAATATAACAATCTACAAGACACGCCTTGACGAAATCAATAAAGAAATGAAAGACAGTCAGGAATACCTCACACAAACCAAATTGCAAAAGTTGGCAAAAGAACTGAAAAGATTCTCTTTGGAACGCATTCACCCCTACAGTAGCAAAGACTACAAACCAAATGATAATTCAGACACGACCAGTGTGTCTTCAGACAACAGCTCTGATCAAAGTGGAGACGATACAACACCCAGAGGCCGTGGAAACTTCAGGAACAAAAGGGGACAACGAAGAGGCAGAGGCAACTATTGGCGCCCCCCCTTCTTCCAAGAAAACATGCAAGGAGTCCCATTCCATCCGTTCAACCCTCAGTTCCAAGGCTGGCCTAACCCATATTTCCAGGTCCCTATGAATCAACAAATGCCACCACAAGGAGCCCAAAATTATCAACAAAGCCGTCCTTTTTTAGGGAATGGCCAGAACAATCGAAAGTCAAGACAAAAAGGAGTGACTTGGTCCGACCAACCCCGACAGGTCCAAACCAGGAGCGCAACAAAAGCCAACCCAGGACAAGGGTCGACAATCTAATAGTCAACCTGACAGGTTTAGAACTTACAGAAAATCAAACCAACGTCCTGAACAAAGGATTAGGGTACGTGCCAACTCCAAAAGTAGATGTCTTCAAAACAAAATGCGAACTCGCCAACTTTTGCCGCACGCTGAAACTGAAAGCCTTTTTCAAGGGAGAACAACTACCCCAAGAAGGAGACACAAATCTAAGAAGAAAGTCCACCTTTTGCCCACTCAACTCGCAAGTCCCCATCGAAATAACTACTTTCGAACAGGCAATCATGAAAGAAGTCGAAGAATTGAATCATCAGCCACACAAAACCTTCCAGAACCTGACAAAAGCAGAGAAAGCAGCCCTGACAGAACTGAAAGACAACCATGACATAGTCATAAAGCCTGCGGACAAAGGCGGAGGGATTGTCTTACTGACAACTGAAGGATATGAAAAACAGTGTATGGATCTATTGGCGGACACAAAATTCTACCAAGTGATCACAACTGACCCAACAGCGCGCTTACAGAGAACAATATCATTAATGATTGATGAAGCTGAATGCAATAACTGGATTTCAAAGAAAGAGGCGGACTATTTGGTTACAAAAACACCAGTCACGCCCTACTTTTACTCTCTACCCAAAACACACAAAGAAAAAATGCCACCACCAGGGAGACCAATTGTCTCGGGGATCAACTCCATACTAGAGCCATTATCACAATTTGCAGACCAGTATTTAAGACCACTGGTCCAAGCCACTCCCACCTACCTGAAAGATACTCGAGATTTGATCAACATGCTACAAAATTTCGAGTACTCAGAAAGCAGTATGCTCTTAGTAGGACTGGACGTCGAGAGTCTATACACGAGCCTCCCGCAACAAAAAACCTTGGAGACTCTCGAAACGATCCTGTTCAACATTGACTGGCCACACCGAACCCCAAGACATTTCGTATTGGAATGCTGCAGATTGGCCCTAATGGAGAACTTTTTCCAGTATAAAGATACTCTCTACCTCCAGCAACATGGAACATCGATGGGCAGCACCTTTGCGCCCAGCGTAGCGGGTCTGTACGTGAGCACTTTTGAACAAACCTTTGTACATAACGCACAAAATCCTTTTTTCCGTCATATACTCTTCTGGAAGAGATATATCGACGACGTCTTCCTAATCTGGAGAGGGGACAATACATCCCTTGCAGAGTTCCACAGATGGTTGAACATTCAAGACGAATGCCTCAAATTCACATACATAGCAAATGCACAAAGCCTGGATTTTCTAGATATCACTATCTTTGCGAAAGACAACAGTCTTCAAACGAGAACATTTTTTAAACCCACTGCAAAAAACAGTCTACTATCCTTCAATAGTTTCCACCCCCGCCCCTTAAGGGAAAACCTTCCGTATAGCCAGTTCTTACGGCTCAGAAGGAACTGTAGTTCTATAAACGACTACAAGACACAAGCCAAGGACCTCTGTGAAAAACTGACAACCAGAGATTACCCGAAAAGAATAATCAACTCCTGTGCGAAACGAGCAAGAAACCAACCAAGAGAGTCCCTCCTCGAAAGCCACCCAAAAAACGTTGATGACAGGACCACATGTGTAACAACGTATAGCCCAATAACTAACCAGGTGAAGAAAATAATCAACCGTAACTGGAAGATCGTTACATCTAACACATTGACTTGGCCAAAACCAAGATTTGCGAACAAGAGGAGTACGAATATCAAGGACCTGTTGGTACACACGAGACCTCCGCCAAGAAAAAAGAAAGAACTAACAGGCCTCTGGAATAATCCCCCAATCACTGGCCATTATCCTTGTGGATCCTGCGTGGCTTGCACCACCACAAAACCAACAAAAGAGTTACAATTACTTCCTGACATGTTATGGAAGTTAAAAAGACACACCAATTGCAACACCAGCCACGTGATTTATATGATCACCTGCCCGTGCAATATGAAATACATAGGGATGACATGCCGCAAAGTGAAACAAAGACTCAGTGAACACAGGAGCAATGTCAACTGCCAGAAAAACACGACCAAGATGTCGTCACACTACAAAGAGAAACAACATACTGCCAACGATCTCCACTGGGTAATCCTGGAAAGCCTGGAAACAATTGACAGAAATGCGGAAAGAATATTGTTCGAAAAAGAACAACGTTGGGTTCACAGGTTGAAAACAGATACCTTAGGCCTGAACGATTCCGTTCCATGGCTATCACTCAACAGATGATTCTAAAAAACTTCGATTTCATGAGAAAACAAAAACACTACCAAGCAAACTGGGGTTCTCTACCAGCAACCCCGTATCAAATACTGTAGTCTAAACAAACTTTTATTCCCACGGCCTACTCATACAGAATATTTCCCTAATTAATAGTGGTTAGTCTACCCTTAGCTTTGGAAGGCACCTCCGGCAACTGCTGAAGTGTTTCTTCTATTTTTTCCACACCCTGGAGTATATAAAAACCGGGAACCACTACACTTTGTAGTTCCGGGTGAGGAAGGGCAGAGTCAGCACATGCTGCCAGGACCGAGTAAGAAGGCACTAAGGTATGGGGTAAAACTAGAAGCGTCCTCACAACGACAAAACCGTAAGTTTAAGGAGCTCACCAGATAATAACCTCCTTCTGAATACTTTGCAGTAAGGCCTCTCTCGATCAGCCTTAATTCCCCGAGGGAGAAATTTCCAAAATAAAATAAGGTATGCGTATCTAAAAAGCGCGCGCAGCGTTCTGAGCACAAATGTTTTTCACCTAACACAACCTGTGAAAATATCTTTTAGGCACCATCATCATGTCGCCACCCCTGGAATACTCAGATTGTATGCAGTATCACGATAGACCACGCACAGTGAGATGTTTAGAGCTAAGTGCACTTCACTACAGTATAAATGCCAGAACTATGGGCACTCCAACATAAGTCGAAACGAAGCATGAGAATGGAAGAGTTGACGCCCAAAACTGAGTATGACGGGAAACATTGCCATTTTCTAGTTCCTTATAAGATTAAGGTACTATTGTACATAATTATGTGTCTTTCCATATCCCCTCTCCCTGTTTGTCGCTGTTTGTGTGTTTGTCGTTTACTTTTACAGGTACAACGTAACCTTAAAAGTCACGAAGAAACAGGTCAAATTTCCTCTTTTCTTCTCACATTTTTCACATTTTCACTTAACCCCATTGGTCCTGAAGAAAGCCTATAGATCCTCTGACTACCAAAGGCTGAAACATGTCGACCTCTTTTTAAATTCTCACTGCAATGCACTAGAATCCCTTAACAATTCACAAAGTGCATCCGTAATTTTTACCCTCAGTCCGAACCCAGACTCAATAAAGAACACTTGTCTGGTTTTCTGACATTTTAACTTTCACACCACTACCCCCTCACTTCCACGATCACTACTGCCTTAAACCTTAAGGCAAAACCTCCTGGTGGAGGGTGCACAAGACAAACGAATGACTCAATGATTACGCACGCACGTGTAGAAAAGCGGGGATACAGTATATACCGCAAACGAGAAACCATCACTACCAACATACACGTGTATGAGAGTCATTCAATTTGGGAGAAAAACCAGGTCCTCGACTTGTGAACCCAAGGTTTAAGCAGGACCAGTGATCCTTTCCCCTTCTGATTATAAAGTAAGTTAAGGCTTGACTTATGTCATAAGCCATATACACAGACATAAGTGAGGTAGGAGATTATAAGGTTATGGCTGTGAGATAAAGATATACTTTCACGTTGACCTGAGGTAGCGGTAAGGATACATCTTAGTCTTATACAAAGCGCCAATCTTGTGTCATCGATTAGCCTTCATATTATTCATGTTGAAGCTTACCCATCTGAAGACATAAATGTACTGTATTAGGGCAGCACTAAGTCATAACAGTGAAGAAAAATCGTCCCTATGTAAGGTATTTACTCATCATATGGCTCTTCACTTCCCGCTTAAATGTTGCAATATTATGAATCTTCCTAATGCTTGGAGGGAGTTTCCAGATTCTGGGGGCCGCTCCTGAGAATGCTCTGTCATAAGTCTTTTTCTTTCGGAACATGGCTGGCCGCAACAGCAATTCCTTGGCACTCCTAGCTGGTCTGTTACCTCCAGATAACTCAATTTTCTTGGCTAGGTATCTTGGCGTGTTGAAGTGGAGCTCTTTATGGGTGATACATGCTAACTTCATTTGAATTCTGGCTTCATAAGGTAGCCAGTTTAATGCTTTCAGGTGAAGAGATATATGATCAAATTTCCTTGATCCCGTGATCAGTCTCGCCGCTGTGTTGAGGCAGGCTTTTAGTGGTGCTGTGGACGTTTTTGGTAAGCCTGCTAGGGTGGAACAACCATATTCAATCCTAGAGATAACTAAGGATTGGATTGCCAGTTTTAGATCGGCCTCAGAGATGTAAGGTTTCAGTTTCCTTGAGTAGTTAAGGTGGAAGCGTGCACTTTTGGCCATTGAATAAATGTTGGCTTTCATGTTGAGGTTCTCATCTAAGGTGATTGCTAGTGATTTGGCTGATTTGACTAGGGTTGGGGTGCAGTTTAGCGCAGTCACCAGTTTGGTCCATTCCTTTATTTCCGTATGGCATCTTGGTGGTGCAATTAGTAGGAACTCTGTTTTGTGAGCATTTAGCTTCAGATGATTGGTAGTTAACCATTGCAATGCCATCCCTAGTGACTCATTCATTAGTTCAATGTCTTCAAGGGAAGCGATCTTTATGCAAATTTGCGAGTCATCTGCATACATGTGGTAAGATATCTGTGATTGTCGGAGAATTTCTGTAAGGGGTTCGACATACAAGTTAAATAGATCTGGGGATAGCGTCGATCCTTGAGGGACTCCTAATGAGTTGGGGCATGGAGGTGAGATTGAATGGTTGACCAGGAATCGTTGTGTTCTGTTCCGTAGGAAAGAATCAAACCATTTCAGCACATTTCCAGATAGTCCCATTCTATCTTGGAGCCTGGTCAGTAATGCTTTGTGATTTATCGTGTCAAATGCAGATGACAGGTCCAGGAGAATCAGTAGGCGTGCTTGATTTTGGACTAGGGCTTGTAGCGCGTCATCAACAATATGGAGGATCGCTGTTTCCGTGCTGTGATCTGCTCTGAATCCTGATTGGCAATCGTCTAGTAAGGAGAACTTGGTGATGTGTTGGCTTAGTTGACCCTGCACACATTTCACAATTAGTTTGGCCAGTAAAGGGATGTTGGTCAATGGGCGAAAGTTATTCGGATCTGTTGCATCCGCTGTAGGTTTTTTGATTATGGGAACCACTTGACCTGTTTTCAGGCAGTCCAGTAGGATCCCTTGTGATAATGATGCATTTATTATTTTGGTCCAGATTGGAACCACAATGTGGCTGATTTCTCGTAAACATTTTGCAGGAAGGGGGTCGTGATAGTGGTTATTAGGTTTGATTTCCGACAGCGTTTTGGTGATCTTGTACTGGTCATATTATTCGAATGTGTCCCATTTTGCCTTGTTTTTCGTCTTAGTACATTCTATTGACAAGTTGGCATCGCTCATAGGCAAATATTGGGTAGGGAGGTCAGCCGCGGCGTTTGTGAGCTCTACTTCAAACGATTTTGCCTTCTCCGTGAAAAATGTGGAGAATTCTTCACAGCCTAAAGGTGTATTTGTATTCTCTTGAGCGGATTTGGCTAGTTTGTTTGATTGTTGCTTTAGGATTTCAAAGAGTTTTCATGGTCTGTTTTTGCCATTATCCAGTTCTAATCTTATAAATTCCTTTTTGGAATTGAAGACCTTTTTGTTATATTGGTTTCTAATTTTTCTAAGGGCTTTCAGCTCAGGGGAAGACGGGTGTTGTCTCCATTTCCTTTCGGCCATTCTCAATTTCCTTCTGTCTTCATTCAGTGATCCATTAAACCAAGGATTTTTTGTCTTCTCCGTGACTCTTTTCAGTTTTAATGGCATGGTGTTGTTGACTATATTTCCGACTGATGTTATGTAGTGATCCATCAGCTCATCTACATTCTGTAGATAGTTAGGTGGCTTTAGGTCTCGCTCACAGCATTCAACCAGTAGTTCAATATTAGACTCTTTTGTGTCTCAAATCCATTTTTTGAACCTGAAGGGTTGCACAGTCATGCCCTTTTTCACTATGGGTATCGCAAATGTTATGGCATGATGATCGGACCAATCACACGGGGCTATAGAGAGGATCGATGTATCTTTGTCTCTTGCAATAATCCAGTCTAACGTCGCTCCTTTCAAGTGTGTAGGTTGCGTGCATGCTTGGGTTTGGTTTAGCTCAACGAGGAACTCTTTAAGCGTATTAACCTGTTTGTCATTGCAGTCGTCCCAATGTAAATTGAAGTCGCCTAGGAATATGTTATTGGCATCGGTGTTAGAGTAGGCAGTTATTATCTCCATTAACTGCTCTATGAACTTTGGGTTATCTCCTGGAGGATGGTAAAACGCATGCAAGTTGCATCTTTGATTGCTTGCCGCTCTTATATTAAGCCCTAGGTATTCGCAAGATTCTAAGGGGTCGGCTTGAATTTCTTTGACCTGAATCTCCGATCAGTGGAGGCAGGCTATACCTCCTACTGTCTTTCTTAGTCTATCTAGTCTCACAATGTTATATTGAGGTGGTACTAAGAGTTCCCCATCCCTAAACGGACCGAGAGTGCCCAATCGATCAGAGAGTACAGCCGGGAAAAATCTCCTGGCATTGCCGGACCTCACGGAGGTCTGCCTGAGCAAACTCGGAGAAAAAGGCCCATCAGCAAAGGGGCTGAGCGGCAGGTTCGTACCCGGGCCCCTGGGGGCCCCGGCGGGCAGGCCCGGGTCCTGCCTTCCCCTGATTCAGAACCGCTGGACCTATCAGAGGTCGGACTGTGGGAAAAAACTCAGAGAAAAAGGACCATCGGGAAGGGGCTGAGAAGCAGGTGCGTTCCCGGGCCCCTGGGGGCCCCGGCGGGCGGGCCCGGGTGCCGCCTGGCCCGCCTCAGCATGGCCAGACCTCTCGGAGGCCTGCCTGAGGAAACTCGGAGAAAAAAGCCCATCGGCAATGGGGCTGAGCGACAGATGCGTACCCGTGCCCCTGGGGGCCCCGGCGGGCAGGCCCGGGTCCTGCCTTCCCCTGATTTAGAATCGCCAGACCACACGGAGGTCTGACTGACCCTCTCTCTAGTAATCCAGAGGAAAATTACCCTCCTTTCTTGTAATCCGTGCACACGAGGTGACAGAGGGGACCCAAGGCGCGAATGTACACAACCTCCTGGAGCCCTCGCTGGGATCCGGGAGGCAAATGGCACCTCATCGGGACTTCCAGGGAAGTTCGGCCATCTGGTCGCCCCCATTGGAAAACATTGCGGGCGACCAGATGGCCGAGGCGATCTGGGCGACCAGATGGCCGAGGGGATCCGGGCGACCAGATGTCCGAGGGGATCCGGGCGACCAGATGTCCGAGGGGATACGGGCGACCAGATGTCCGAGGGGATACAGGCGACCAGATGGCCGGGCACGAAACGGACGCCATCTGGTTGCCCCGCGCCCCAACAAAGCAGTGAGCGGGCGCCCGGGGCATGGCGGACCGGAGGGCCAGGGCCCCAACCGGGCCCCAGCCTCGACCCGGGGTCTGCTTACACCTTGACAAGCCGGGGAGGCCTGCAAGGGACCGATGGACCCCTGTCCGGGCCCTGTGTGGAGCGGCAGCCCGGGGGCTGGATCACCCGACCTGGGGCCCCGACCGGGTCCCTGGACCCAGCTGGGGCTCCCAGGCCCGGAGGCGTAGGGGAAGCCGTCCCGGGCCCCCTGCCCCTCGGCAGGACCCAGGACGGAGCCCGGCGTGGAGAGGCCGCCCTCCCCGGGGCCTTCAGGGGCCCCAGATGGGGCTCCTGAACCCAGCCAGGCACGGGGAGGTTCCCCGGGCACCACGGAACCCCGTCCCGGGACTTTGGCAGTGCGGCAGGCCGGGGGATAGGGCCCGCGGCCGGAGCACCGCACCCGGGGCCCCGGCCGGGCCCCTGGATCCAGCCGGGGCTTCCAGGCCCGGAGGCGCAGGGCGAGCCTCCCCGGGCCTGCCGGACCCCGTCCCGGGCACCCTGCCACATGGCAGGACCCAGGACGGAGCCCGGGGTGGGGAGGCCGCCCTCCCCAGGGCCCTTAGGGGCCCCGGACGGAGCTCCTGAACCCAGCCAAGCAAGGGGAGGCTCCCCGGGCACATCAGAACCTCTTCCTGGGCCATAGGCAGTGCGGCAGGCTGGGGGACAGGGCCCAGGGCCGGAGCACCCGACCCGGGGACCGGACCGGCCCCTGGACCCAGCCGGGGCTCCCAAGCCCGGAGGCACATGGGAAGCTTCCCCGGGACCTCCGGACCCCGTACCGGGCACCCTTGCATACAGCAGGACCAAGCACAGAGCCCGGGGTGGGGAGGCTGCCCTCCCCGGGCCCTCAGGGGCCCCACCCAGAGCTCCTGAGCCCAGCCAGGCAAGGGGAGGCTCAGCGGGCACAACGGAACCCCATCCTGGGCCTTTGGCATTGTGGCAGGCCGGGGGACGGGGCACCCGACCCGGGGCCCGACCGGGCCCCTGGCACCAGCCGGGAGCCTGGAGGCGCAGGGGACACCTCCCCGGGCCCTCCCGGACCCCACCCAGGGCTTCCTGCCACGCGGCAGGCCCAGGAACGGACCCGGGGCTGAGCAACATCCTGGCCGGTCCAGCTGCCGACTGAGGACCGCTAGGCCGAGAGGGGTCCCAGAGAACCTTGTCCCTAGTAATCTAGAGGAAGGCTACCCCTCTTTCTGGGAACAAGTGCGCACCGCAAGGCTCAGGGGACCCAAGGCGCGAAAGTACCCAACCTCCTGGAGCCCTGGCTGGGATCCGGGAGGCAAATGGCACCTCATCAGGACTTCCAGGGAAGTCCGGCCATCTGGTCGCTCCATAGGAAAGCATTGCGGGCAACCAGATGGCCGAGGGGATCTGGACGACCAGATGGCCGGGCACGAAAGGGAAGCCGCCTGGACCCTCCAGACCCCGTCCCGGGCACCCAGGACGGAGCCCCCGGTGGGGAGGCCACCCTCCCCAGGGCCCTCAGGGGCTTCAGACGGGGCTCCTGATACCCAGCCGAGCAAGGGGAGGCTTCCCGGGCACCACAGAACCCCGTCCCAGGCCTTTGGCAGTGCGGCAGGCCGGGGGGACAGGGCCCTGGGCCCGAGCACCCGACCAGGGTCCCTGAATCCTTAAATTACCCCCTGTATGTATGTATCTGTGTGCTTAGTAGGGCACAGGCTTGTGCCCTACCTTGTGTATTATTGTATAATACTTTTGCAATTGATTCATAAGTAAATATCAGACCTCTGTTTAGGCTGGATATGTCAAAACAAATATAGCTACGATTCTGTCTATATTTTATTGTTCCCTAACTTCTTCACTCCAAAGGACCACTGTTGTCTGAAAGTAACTGCTCCCAAGGTCCTTAGCTGACTTGATTGGGTTCCCTTGTTTTGTTCACACATTCGCAAACAGTGTGGCACACTGAGGGAGCAGGCTATAAGGTTATATTTTTATCAGTCATATTGTGCGAAGGGTAACTGTTGGAGATATATTGCGATAATCCCCAAGATATGCATTTAAACAGAAATATTATGTATTTGCACCAAACTTCATATGTTCTACGTTGATTATTGACAGGTAACTTTAATATTGGTAAGAAACCATGAATACAGTAGAGCAACTACTTTCAAAGCTATTCAGTGGACTGAAGCGTGAAGAGAAACTAATTGTAAAACAATTAGGACCTCATCGGCCAGACCTAAACCTACAACAAAGTTCCCTAGACAGTGGGAAGATGTACACACGTTAGTTCTCAAACACATGGTACACAAAAGGTGATTGGCTAACAGGGTGTACTTGAACAAATTCTCTGTTCTGCTTCGCCTGCTTGCTGTTTGTTGGTAAAATTCCTTGAACAAAAAAAGGAGTAACAGACTTGAAGCATTTGTGAGGGTAAGGTAAAGAAGCATGCACACGCAAAAATCTATATGGAAAACCTGACGAGACTGGGACTGTTGGCAGCCAAACCAATTGCAGACCACATATGCAATGTATAATGCAAAACAATAAAGAAACATAATGAAGCAGTTGATAGGAATAGACATATACTATAAAATATAATTGATTGTATGTGTTTCTGTGGTGCTTTTGAACTAGCATTATGAGGGCATGATGAATCTCAATGTTCCTCAAATCCTGGTACATTCAGAGGCCTTGTGGATTTAATAGTAAGCATAGAGCTTGAAATGGAAACACATCTAGTAAGTGCTACAGTCTTCAAGGGCACCTCTAAAATAATACAAAATGAACTGCTTGAATGCATGCTAGAGATTGTGAAAAGCAACATCATACAAGAGTTGAAAAACACCTACTTTGTTATTGAAAAAGGAAGGTGCACCAAGAATAAAGTCTGTTTTCTCCAAGTATTTCCAAAACTTCTCTTTATTGTAGTCAATCGTAAAACTTTGACATCAGCCAACATGTTTCGTTCCACTGAGGGAACTTCATCAGGTCTGAAAACATATGTATAAAACATCACATAAATCACAACATCCGTATTTGCAAAACACACAATTCAATAACTAATATATACACAAACAAATACACATTTATTACAATCACATACATTGACATGCTAGAACGACCCAATTAAAAATTCAAAAAGTTCAAATCTCTGTATACGGGGAAACATGTTAGCAATTTAAAAATAGTTTTCAAATTACAACTACACATGAAAACATGAATAAAACCATCCCTCCTTGCTTTGGCCATTGAATCGAGGCTCACCTGTTGTTCTTCTTGGTCCAAGGGGGCCGCAACGCTGTTCTCTGCTCTTGCCGGCTGAACGGTAAAAACGGTCCGAAGGGACCACAACAAATGCCATCCCCCTCGTGGCGCACGGCCACCCATGACTTCTGTCGGCGCCAGGAGCGGGACGCGCATGGGCTTACCCAAGCTAAGGGCGGGCCTGTCGGCGCCCATCAGAGCCCAGAGAAGGTTGGGCTGGGCAATTCCTTTAATATCTTGCCCCCAGAGTCAATGACTTGGAAATATACTGACAGATAAAAGTATTGTGCAGCCCTTAATAATCTACTGTTTTGTTTTGCTCTAACAATTGGAAGTTAATATAACATAGAAAAACTAAAGGGAGTTGCGGGTACGCCAGATGCTTTTTTGGTTAGGGCAGAGTCATTACTGACGCATGAGATAGAACTAACTGAGCAACGCCTCTCCCTGGACCCATCTATTTTTCTGAGTCAACAATCAGCGGGTATCCAGTTAGATGGAATAGGGGACCGTGCACAAGATTGTCTGCCCACTACTTCTATAAATGCCTCACCTACACCCACTCCTTCCCCTTCTGTACCAGATCCAAAATCACTTAGACCAGCGGCTTACGGCAGAGTCACTAGGGCTAGGGTCCTGAAGAATGTGGTAGCACGGAAAACTGAAGTTTTGCCAGTTAAAATAAAACAGGTGTCATTTGTGAAAAAAATTCAAGCCTGGGAAGGGCTCTCAAATAACTGACTGTGTAAAGATGGTCCATAATGTAAATATGTTTCCCCCTAAAAGCAGCTCCGTTGGTAAACAGACTGACACGGTCCTAGTGCCTTACGTTTTCAGAGACACTAACACCAAGGATGTCACTACTGAAATTGACGCTGCCTTTAACGAACCAACTCTAGGTGTAATGTTAACCCATGTCCAAGAATTGCTTGAGAATTTTTTTTTACAACTTTGGGATAAATTGAATCAAGTGGACATTGATATAAAAAACTGAGACTATAACATGGCTGGTAGTAAAACAAATGGGCCAGAAAGGGAAGACTTAGGGAGGATGGTGGATAGATGTCAACCCGCAGTTTATGATGGAAAAGCAACGGGAGGCAACGTGACTAACTCTACTATCATAGGAGAAAAGTTTCAGGAGGCACCCAATGGCTCTAAATTTCCAGAACAAGAGGAAAGTGAACCGCTGCACTCTAAGTGAAAGGTAAGTCCGTATTCCAATGTTATTCAAGGTAAAATAATTTTTAGGTACTCAGAAAAACACCTTCTGGTTCCATAAGGTGTGACACGAATAATGCAAAAGAAGTCTTACTGCGAGTAAGAAACCATCCTGAGTACTCTTAAGGCACAACCAGTGCGTGAGTGTAAGGGTAAATCACATGAAGTTCATGAAATTTTAGGAAATATTTTATTCCTTTGATAAATCCAGAAGAATATCCATGTAAACCAAAGTTTTATATTCACGTTTTTAAATATCCATTTTAGAGCATATCCATTGTAAATTCATGGAGTAAATTAACACAAGGTGAATTGGAAAACCCCAATGCATTTCGTGCTATGGCAGCACTTCTTCAGGGGGATATATTTCTAAAGAGAAAAGAAACAGAAACACTATGTAGATCGCTGAAATGACAGGAAACTAGAACACGTAAAGTGTGCTGGGTGAAAGAGAGTGAGAATGAAAGAAACCTCCACATTTGAAAAATGCCAAGTGAAAATACAGTGTAATGAATCTAAAGAAAATTAAGACAAGTAACTGCGTGTGAAAACAAAGTGGAAAGGAATAATACATAACCAGAGTAGACCAACGAACCAAGGAAATAGAAGATCAACCGATATAACCGAAACACACCGTGTCATAAATAATAAAATGACGAAACTGAAGTTCGTGGCAATATTATATAGTATAAGGAAACGTGCCTTGTGTAGACAAAGTAAACACCCAGTGTCACAAGTAATCATTCATCTAAGCCAAAGAAACAATACTGTGAGGCTTACCCATCACCGAAGGAACGGGCGCGTAAAAAGAAATACGTCTAGTCGCTCGGGACACAACCCGGAAGACGCCAGTGAAACCTGGCGCTCGTTAACAGAGGAATAAAGTAAAAATAAAAGTAGGACTCAGGATAGACATACGGCAAGTCCCCCAGGGTAGCAAAAGGGTGTAGTAGACAGAGGACTAGTCTGTAAACAAACCTCAGACACAAAGCAAAAGAAGCAGTGAGAATGAGAAGTGAACGTACACAGGAAACAAACGAAACAACAAGGGGCAAATAGAAACGAAAAGAACACAAAAAAGGATTAAATGGAAAACATCTATGAGAAATATAAATAATAATCACAAGTCAGTAATACGAGCAGTATTACACCAGGTACAGAAGGTCCAAAAGTGCAAGAAAAACAAGAAAAACAAAGCCAACATATGCATAGAAAATCTAGAACCGGTAAATACACAGGTCAAAGGGAGATCAAATGTCCATAGAAATAAAGGAGTTTACAGATGACAACCAAGTTCAATTCTATCATTAAGCCCATTGGGTTGAAGGGCTTGTAAAAAGTAAATCCAGTGGAGTACTCGTTGCAGCAGGTATTTACTGTTGTCTCTGTGAGGAATTTTTTCAACCATCTCCAAAATTAGATAACGAATTTGACTGGGGTTATGGGAATGTGACACAAAGTGAGCTGCTAGACATGATTTTAGGTTCTTAGTTCGGATGTTACTGCGATGATCGTTAAGTCTTATTTTAATTTTTCTTTCAGTCTGGATTTACTTTTTACAAGCCCTTCAACCCAATGGGCTTAATGATAGAATTGAACTTGGTTGTCATCTGTAAACTCCTTTATTTCTATGGACATTTGATCTCCCTTTGACCTGTGTATTTACCGGTTCTAGATTTTCTATGCATATGTTGGCTTTGTTTTTCTTGTTTTTCTTGCACTTTTGGACCTTCTGTACCTGGTGTAATACTGCTCGTATTACTGACTTGTGATTATTATTTATATTTCTCATAGATGTTTTCCATTTAATCCTTTTTTGTGTTCTTTTCGTTTCTATTTGCCCCTTGTTGTTTCGTTTGTTTCCTGTGTACGTTCACTTCTCATTCTCACTGGTTCTTTTGCTTCGTGTCTGAGGTTTGTTTACAGACTAGTCCTCTGTCTACTACACCCTTTTGCTACCCTGGGCGACTTGCCGTATGTCTATCCTGAGTCCTACTTTTATTTTTACTTTATTCCTCTGTTAACGAGCGCCAGGTTTCACTGGCGTCTTCCGGGTTGTGTCCCGAGCGACTAGACGTATTTCTTTTTACGCGCCCGTTCCTTCGGTGATGGGTAAGCCTCACAGTATTGTTTCTTTGGCTTAGATGAATGATTACTTGTGACACTGGGTGTTTACTTTGTCTACACAAGGCACGTTTCCTTATACTATATAATATTGCCACGAACTTCAGTTTCGTCATTTTATTATTTATGACACGGTGTGTTTCGGTTATATCGGTTGATCTTCTATTTCCTTGGTTCGTTGGTCTACTCTGGTTATGTATTATTCCTTTCCACATTGTTTTCACACGCAGTTACTTGTCTTAATTTTCTTTAGATTCATTACACTGTATTTTCACTTGGCATTTTTCAAATGTGGAGGTTTCTTTCATTCTCACTCTCTTTCACTCAGCACACTTTACGTGTTCTAGTTTCCTGTCATTTCAGCGATCTACATAGTGTTTCTGTTTCTTTTCTCTTTAGAAATATATCCCCCTGAAGAAGTGCTGCCATAGCACGAAATGCATTGGGGTTTTCCAATTCACCTTGTGTTAATTTACTCCATGAATTTACAATGGATATGCTCTAAAATGGATATTTAAAAACGTGAATATAAAACTGTGGTTTACATGGATATCCTTCTGGATTTATCAAAGGAATAAAATATTTCCTAAAATTTCATGAACTTCATGTGATTTACCCTTACACTCACGCACTGGTTGTGCCTTAGGAGTACTCAGGATGGTTTCTTGCTCGCAGTAAGACTTCTTCTAAATTTCCAGACACACAAACTAGCTGTACAACAGAATCAGATGCAGGCAAGAGAGCAAGTGCCTCCTTCAAACTTAAGAAAAGATTTAACCAATGATTATTTGAATCCCAATATAGATGTACTGAGTTTACCTCCAGCTTCATGCCCATATACATTAATATTGACTGGTGCACCCACTCTTAGGGTGGACCAGAGAGAAAATTGGGATGACCTACGGAACAAAACTGTGGATTGGCTGAGAAAACATAAAAGGTTCGATCCCTCAGATGCCAAGGAGATATTAATGGTCCGTAGACTAGGATGGGTAGGCCAATCCTCTAAGACTATAAAAGGTGATTGTATAGTGGTTAATTTCCGTAGGCCACAGATGGTTCGCTATCTGTGAGACAACCTATACCCTTAATACTAGTATTTGCGCACTTCCATTTGTTTTTTTTATAAACTGCAGTTAGGGCCTTTCTACAACAGGCCCAAACCAGTAACAATGTTCAATAGGTTTCACGCATTGTTGGACCTGGATGCCCAAGACTGACAACTACCTCTACCCCAATTAGATAGAGCACTACGAGCTGGATTACAGGCCCCTAAACTCATGTCCTCTGTAAGCGACCACAAACTAAAGACGATTGCTGACAAAGCTGAAGCTGCAATAGTCTTTCGTGTTCCATCAAAGGTGGTAGTAAGACCAGATCCAAATAATAGCTACCAGAACAGGTATGCAACTCTATAGATAGGGAGAGGGTCATAATACAAGAAAAGGATGATGACCTATTGTTACGTTTGGTTGAGGTGAATGGGTTGATCGAGGAGCTAGTCTACTCACCCCAGAACCATGGGAGGGATACCAGAATAAAAAACTGTATTCATAACTCTGTTAACCTCTGCAAGGAAATGCTAAGAAAGAGAAATGAAGCAGAGGAAGTAGATAATGAACAAAATAAGGAAGAATGTCGAGCCGAGATAAAACGAACTTCCTGAAATATTGCAGAGCTTAAAAGGAATATGGGAGAGGTTGTATGGCAGGAATATATCCGGCAGAGCGACATAATTTTGTTGCAAGAAACTTGGGCCTTTGAAACACCCTATAAAGTATGCTTTAAAACCTTTAGCATAGATGCCATTCCCTCAGGAGGCCTTTCTATTTGGGTAAAAGTCACCTTAGGTATCGATATAAAACTGGTAGAAATCCCCATGCAGGATATTTTGGGAATAAAGTTTACCACACCTGATAAAAAAGGATGTTTTCATATTAATTATATATTGCAGACCAAATTCTGCAAGTAAGGAATCTGAAGGTATTGAATATTTAGATCACTTCAAAGGCTTTGATAATTTTGAAGGCGACTTCAATCGCAAATTTAAACCTGTGGTTGGATTTGAAAACTTCTTAGTCGAAGAAGATGTGGCTAACAACATCCCCCTACTGGAAAGTACCTCGGTAGTACCCTGTACAACTGCTGTTGCACAGTTATTAAGATTGGTTTCGGGACCCGGTCTACGAGCTTGTAATGGTCGACTGCCTTCTGACAGTCCAAATGCTCCCACATTTAGTAGAAGCAACGCAAAGAGCTGTATAGATAGACTACATATTAGTTTTGATTGAATTGTGGCCAACGGTTCATGACTTAGTAGTCGATGATAGATCTGAGAGTGATCACTACCCCCTATGTTTAACACTGGCGGTTCACCTCTTTCAGTTAGTTGCTTTGAGGGTTAGAGATATTAATAGCAGTAATATAGAGCCATTACTAAGTAATAATCGAAGAGCCTTAAAATAGCCCTTGATAGGGGGAAATGAAATAGAAATTAAGCTGATCTACGATATTTTTGCAAATATGGTTTACAAGTATGTAGATCTACCGGCCTCAGAGATCCCAATTCTGGAAATTCACTATCGACTGGTAAAAGACCTGACACCTATATTAAGTAACATTCGGATGGAACGTAAAAATTGGATAACAGAAGAGAGTTAGTTGAACAGTCCCTGGTACAATAAAGAGTGTTGTAAAACTAATTTTAGCAACTAAAACCAAAAATATAGTGGCCTTAAGGGACATAAGGGCTCAATATAAGAAATTATGAACCCAAACTAGAAAAGAATGGGACAACAGTATTTGGACTGAATTAATTATTGCAGCCAAAGCAAAAGACCAATCGGGCTTTTGACACTTATTATCTAAAGGTACCGAGAACGGGAGATGTAGTTAAGACCTTTTTTTGATGCAAATATTTGGGTCAGATACTTTTTTCGGGCTCGATTCTACATCTATGAATGACATTGAGTACAGCAAACCAAGACTATGAAATAGCTTTAAGTACTACCCTATTATCATTTAGTTTGGAAGAAACAATGGCAACAACCGACGCAGTAAAACCAGCGAAGGCACCTGGTCCTGACAAGATACCAGGTGACCTACGGACACATGATAAAGAGGTTTAGGGCCCTTATATTAATCTTTTGTGTAACTCGGTCGCCTCGGGAACACCCATACTGAAAACATGGAAAGGGGCTGAGATCACAACTATTTTAAAAAGGCTAAGCCCCATGATCCATCGCACTACCGACCAATTATTTTTATTGAACTTTTAAAGAAGATATACGCACGGCAAATTTTAAACAAACCGATTGGATTGAGGAGTATAACATTTTATCACAATATCATGCAGGCTTTAGAACCAAAACTAGTACAACTTATCAGGTTTTTAGATTTCTTTGCATAACCCGGAAATATACAATATTTAAGAAGGGTCACTTGTACATCGCCTTTGTGGTTTAAAGGCAGCGTTTGACCTCATCCCTAGAAATCTCCTCTGGAAATCCCTAAAAAATCAAGGGGTACTGGGGAAAATCCTCTTTCAGATATTAAGATTGCACGAAGATAATTTCGCAAGGTTTAGATGGGGTCCAATGTGCGAACTTACTGAACCTATTCTGGTAAAAAGGGGTGTAAGACAGGGATGTGTGTTGGGCCCCACCTTATTTTTATTATATGTTAACAACATCCCTGAATAACTTTTGGTTTTGTGAACACAATTCTCTTAAGTTAGGGGGGGTGCCTGTCCAGCACTCATATTCCCTGATGATACGATTTTAATCTCCCAAACCCCTAAAGGCCTGCAGAGTTTCATAAATTAATAGATTGCGAGGCTAAGGGCCTGGAAATAAATTCTAGTAAAACTAAATATTTGACAGTTAATCCACATAAATCCTTTAGAAAACATTTAACTGTCTATAATCAGAAGATAGAATATGTGCATGATTTTAACTATTTAGATATTACTTTGGACACTAAAATGACATGGAGACAACAATTAGAGAAAAGTAATACTATTCGAGAGTAGTTTGTCTAAAGCAGCCTCTCCTGCCCTCAAGGTATATAAATATAGGGCGCAATCAGCATTCTTATACGGGGCAGAACTGTGGGGCCCCCTGATGAATTATACTTTTAAGGTGGGTGAAAACAAGTTTCTGAGGAAATTACTAAGCCTTCCGACTCGCACACCGCTAACCCCGATTGTAATGGACCTAAACTTTCTTCGTACAGAAGACCAGGCAAACCTACGGCAGCTATTGTTCTGGGTCCGCCTGTGGTCTACAGATGAACTCATTCAGTATTTTGATTTGATTTAATTATCAGATATGTAGAGCGCACGAATGCCCGAGGGCGTCTTAGCGCAAGGAATGACTATGACTGCCGGAAGAGGGAAAGAATTGTGTGAAAAAAAAGAGCCAGGATTATCCTGAGAAGAGCCAGGTCTTTAAGTTCTTTCGAAAAGATAACAGTGATGGGCTGTTTTTTATTGATACTGGTAGCTTGCTCCATGTCTTAGCTGCGGCGTGCAGTAAGAAGCCTCCCCCCCATCTAAGTTGTTTAAATCTGAGGGTCTTGAGTAGCTTAGCACTACTGGACCCGAGAGTCCTAGGCGGGTCGTACTGTAATAGGTTAGTTTTCAGAAAATGGGGGCCTGACCCATGCAAGGCCTTATACGCCAGGCAAGCTGACTTAAATTGAATTCTTTTCTCTATGGGTAGCCAGTGGAGACTTCTCATTCTGAGGGCCACGGCTCGAACCTGGGGATGCCCAGAATCAGCCTGGCTGCAGCGTTCTGAAGACGCTGAAGTTTTAGCATTAACTGTTTTTGAAGCCCTGCATACAGAGCGTTCCCATAATCCATTTTGGATAGTGCCAGCATAGTTACAATGGTTTTGCTGGTATCTGGTGGGATATATGGCAGCAGTTTTCGAATCAACTTCAGCGTGTACCATACAGAGGAGGCAAGTTTATTAATTTGAGCCTTGAAGGTAAGTTTGGAGTCAAACATAAATCCCAAGTTCCTTACGTTGTCCACTGGTGACGGGCAACTGCCTAGACTGTCGGGCCACCAAATGACTGACCAAATGTTAGGTTCCGCCCCCAGCAGCATGACCTCTGACTTCTCAATATTTAATTTTAGGCAGTTTACTTGCATCCAGCGACTAACCTGATCCATCCAGTGCCTAAATCTATCAGCTGTCTCGGTTGTGTTGTTCGATATGGCCACCACTATTTGGATGGTGTCAGCATAAGATATGGGGAGGAAACCACATTTCCTGATAATGTTTGCTAATGGGGCAGCGTATATATTAAAGAGGGTTGGGCTTAGTGACGAGCCCTGTGGGACCCCGCCAGGGGGAATTAAAAGATCTTGATGAGAATTCCCCAAGCTGAACCGTAAAGGATCTATTTGCCAGAAAAGAGGCCAGCAATGTGATTGCTGATGTGTGCAGACCTATTTCCTCTAGACAAGTCAGGAGTATGCCATGGTTGCAGGTGTCGAAGGCTGCCGAAAGGTCTAACAAGATCAGGGCAGCCTTCCCACCTGCATCCATTATACTCCTAATCTCCCCAGCCGCCATAATCAGAGCGGTTTCAGTCCCATGTTCTTCTCGGAACCCGAATTGAGATGTATCTAATGCCTGGGAGGCCCTAACGGACCCGGAAAGTTGAGTGTTCAAATGCTTTTCTAAAATTTTGGCCGGGAAGGGAATTCTTGAAATTGGTCTGTAGTTAGCTGGGACCAAGGGTCAAGGTTAGGCTTTTTGAGGAGTGGTAAAACAGAAGCAGCTTTCCATGCCTTCAGGAAACAGTTAGCCTGTATTATTTTGGCGAAGAGCAGCTGGAGTTGATTGCTGAGAAACTCTGGGAACATGTGCAAGACCTTAGGGGGACAAGGGTCCATGGGACCCCTTGACGTGGTTGTCAATATGAGATGACATATCTGTTCTGCCGACGGGGCTGAAAACTGAAAACCTGTGTTAACTGACTCGGAGTGCTTTTCTGGGCTAAGCTGAGAATTTCCTATTACATGGGTTTCGCAGTTAGGGGTGGAGATAGATTCGTAAATGAGTTTCACTTTGTCAATGAAAACATTTCCTAGTTCGTTCCATAGACCTAGGCTGCCTTCTATCTGTTTAGCAGCTGGCTCAGTGAGTTTTTTAACAGTGGCGAAGAGTTCCTTACTTGAGATTTTGGTCTCCTTAATTGTCTTTGCGAAATAGGCTGATTTTTCTTCAGCTATTCGTTTCTTGTAGGTTGCTAATGACTTACAGTAGATTTCTTTCTCCTTATCCTCATAGTTAACCCTCCAGCTCCTTTTGGCCCACCCACATCTCTGTTTTTGTAGTCTTAGCTTCTCTGAGAACCAAGGCTCCGAGATGTTTTTCCTCTTATAGTTTTTCTTTTTTATAGGTGCGACTGAAAGAACCGCTGTTTTGGTCCAGTTATTTACTTGGTCAGTGGTTAATTGCTATCCTGGTCTCGACCTGAAACAGCTGCGCTAATCTGAGCGTGAAGTTTTTGCATGGTCTATAGTTAGGGTGAAATTTACGACTTTGTGGTCAGACCAGGGGACCGGGATAACTTCATCTATTTTGATGTTGGGATTAGAGGAAAAGATCCCATCCAAGGTGTGACCAGCAGAGTGTGTACCTTGGTGGACCAATTGGGTCAGGCCGGAGCTAGCCATGGTCTCTGAGATAAGTATCGTGTTTTTGTCTGCAAGTTTTTCAAGGTGGATGTTGAAGTCTCCCAAAATGGTGTAGTCTGCCCCTATGAGAATGGACTCAAGAGCAGGGCCCAGAGATTGTGACAGGGGGGTTCTAGCCTTAGGCGGCCTATACAGCAAAAGGCCATCAAAGGTGTAGTTATTAGTGATGCTAATTTTAAAAGGTAGAGTCTCACACTCTGGGGAACTCCGAGCCGCCAAGCCACGAACCTGAAATACATCTTTGCTGATGATGGCTAGGCCTCCCCAACGTTTCCCATTTCTACCTGTCCGAAGAATAGAATAGCCCCCCGGGACTGCTAGCGCCAGATCAATGTCTGAAGTGTTATCTGCTCAAGTCTCCGTTATGAACAATAGATCCAGCTCATGTGTGTCAAACAGGTTGGCTACTTCTGTGTTATGTTTTACTAGGGACCTTACATTCACCAGAGCTGTCTTTTTGCGTTTATTTGAATGAGCTCTGACCTGCTGGTGTTGAGGCGCTGCTGTTCTACATAGCGTGTTATTAAGGGACAGCAAACAGCGCGGGCAGTGTTTGGTTTCTGCTATTGGATTGAGTATATCACAATCCAGCCTGGTCTGCAGTTTCATAATTTCTATGTTGCTATAAACCCTCCTGTTAGCTTTATTTCAGTTTTGGGCAGGATGGGCCAGGCGTGGACGGGCGCAGGAGGGCTTGCATTTGGCGCGCCGCCGGCGTGCCCGCTGCGCGTCCATATTATTATGAGTTATATGGTCTCTGCGCTCCAACAACTAGCCCGCTCACCCCCGGAATTGTCTCCCTACCAGAAGTGAGGGCGTGCTGACCACGCCCTCCGCCCCCTCCGTACAATCAGCACTTGCTGTGACGGACTGGGGAGCATAGGCGTGCAGCTACTGTCTCAGGACCTCAATACAATTGAAAAGGTGAGGAAAGTAAGATAGAGAAGGGCTTGAGAAAATCGGCTCAAAAGAGGTACTGGTTTGCCTTGGTTGAAGCACATACATGACTGGTCTTTCAAACCAGGACTTAAACACTTTTGGGAGGACCCCTCTGGATTGACATTGGTTTCAAAAAAGCTTTTATAGCAAACTTTTGGTCCTTTATTCAAGATACTTGTCCCATTTCTCAAATTTAGGGTCACTAACAACACAGTTCCTCTTAATGAAAACAATCTGGAAGTTCGAGCCATTCCTGGACGAAATACAACCACAGTTAGCCAAATCGCTATATTTTAAATTTCAGTATGGTGTTTTACAGATAAATGCAAACATAGTAAAATGGGTCCCAGGGAATGGGGATGTGGCAAGATGCGTCCTATGCGATACAGGTTCAATAGAAAATGAATTGCACTTACTATTCTTCTGCCCAGCTTATATACAATACAGGAGGAAATGGATTAAACCCATTTGCCGGCTTTTTGGCACTAGATCTTGCCATGAGGTAAAAAGAATATTGAGATCAGATACCACACAACCAGTGGTTTTTGCTGTCACCAGGTATCTGTTTGGTGTAACCTTAATAAGAAAAATGGAAGGCTTAAAATTCTAGGTTGCTACACCTGAAACATAATGGGGTTTGCACATGCACTTTAGAATATAAATGAAATTTACAATTAGTTACAGACTAGTTCTTATTCTATATCAAGAAAAAAGTGTTTTTTTATACACTATTTTAGATTTATGCCTTGAATCGTATAGCTAAATCTTATGTTTTGGAAGCCTGAAACGTAATACTCCTCAAATGCATTTTAAAACAAAATTGTTAAACTGTGAGATTTTATACATATTTATTATTTTGATGTTAAAGAATGGTCTATGGCTCTAAGAAGTGTCCAGCGTGCCTGGCAGTACAGTGCTTTTAGCTTGTTATGACATGATGTTGATTTAATTGTAATGTATGTTTATTAATTGTCAACCTTTTATGTTTTTGTAAACCGAAATAAAGATTATTGATTGCTTGATTGAATAAAACCATCAACACAGGTAGAACAGACAGTGTATTGAGAGATTTTAATTGCCATGATTTCCTCATCTGTGCTGACAGGAATAGATTTTGGTTAGAAACAAAAGGAACGAATAACTCAAAAGATAAACTAAGAAAAAGGGAGAGAGACAGAAAAACGAAAAAGCCAAAACCAAGTGACATGTCCGAAATTCTAACAAATCCTAATATCTGTCCAAGTGAGTCACTGTATGCAAAGTGAATGTATAGTCAACCATACCACAATTTTATAAACACAAAGCCACAGATTTCACCTCAAAGGACAATTTTAGATGAATAATGAGTCCACGTTCAAAGTCACAGAGATTTCTCAATATGAATAAATAAACTTCGTCCACATTCCTACCATGGAAAATTGTGTAAAATTAATCAAATATCTGAATTCAGATGTGACATCATTAGAAATATTGCAAAAGAGTCACGAAAACATTTACATCGAGCTGATAAAGGAAAAAATCTTACCTGAAATAAAAGACATGAAAGGATGTCAATTTTTAAAGTAGCGTCCTTTCTAGAAGACACCCTACAATAAGGGTAGAGGATATACCATTCAGTATCCTAGCAAAGGGACACATAACCCAATTGCTCATTTAGTGTCCGAAATGGTTAGAAACATGCACTATTATCACACGTAACTTGCAGAAATTCCCAAGACCTTTGCGGGGAATGAGATTTTGATATCAATTTATGATTATGATCAATTTAATAGCTTATCTCATTCATCTGTTTTTGGACCGCTAATATCTGTCATTGAGGAAAAGACAACCCCACATAGGTTAGACAAACCCCATTAACTGACGCCACTCTGAAGAACCACTTACAACTGATAAAGTTTAAGAAGTTTATATAAAGATTAATTTGAATGCGATACAATCCTTACAGGATAAATCTCAAAGTATACAAAGTACAATAATCAGTCTCTAGATCCGTAATTAAAGCTTTCGGTGTGAAGTGGTTCCTTCTGCGTCATCTGCAGTAAGACAAAAATAATCGAGTTAAAACTGTCCCTACTCTATACTATGTGACATCCCTACTTCGCAAGTTTCTTCCCTAAAAAGGTGTCAGCAGTTTGACTCCCAAAGAAGTTCAAACTCTCTTTAGCCTCTAAAGGAATTCTTAAGTTCAGAAGCAGTACCCTCTCTGCCTACCCATACGCTCTCTAAGGGTCCTCGGCCTACTGCTCCCTTGCGCTCTGATCTCTCAGCGCATCTGCTCAAGGCATCTACCCTTGCCTTCACTCTCGCCTTAGCCTAATGCTAATTGCTCTGTGATGGCCCTTCTCTGATTGCTCTTCCCCTGATTGCTTCCTCCTCCCCGGGGTGCTGTCCCTAAAATACACAATCACAGTGTGGGTGAAACGCCCCTTGACGCCCACCACGGACTTTCCCCGATGATGTCAACTTCTGGCTCTTCCATTGGTCCACTTCTTGCGTCGTTCGTTAAGTTGACCCTTCTCCTTAGATGTCATCTTCATCATTTTGTTGGCGACTTTTACTGACTCTTTCGGATCAAGTGTCATATGAACTTAGACAAGACTTTAACTTATCACTGCAACTCTTAACCTTCTAGATCCTGTGAATGATCTTTGTCAAAACATAGTACACATTTAACGCGTCTCTCCTCACGTTCGAGCAATAAGCTCCGTCCGGCATTGTCACCTTAAATCTAACAAGTGCTAGACTTCTCGGCTCTCACGTCCACATCAAGCTATTTACGACTTTTACAAGCCCACTAAATTACATACATGTGACTATGCTCCTTCGAACCTTTGGTCAGTCAAGTTACAAACACAAATGACCTAAGCTCTTCCAACATCCCAACAAAAGGCCTTCTACTTAGTATAACCTTTGGCATACATTTATATATTCGTACTTTAGCAAAGTCTTGGTTATACTTAAAATACATTTACATTGAATATAGACTACGTAGAGTATAAGTTATACATTCTCATTGGTATATCATTATGTGAGTTTTCTCTATACATTTCTCCACGTTATATTTCACCACGTTTATGTCTTTCTACGTCGCTTCTCTATGCAAAGTTACACACGTACACGATTTCTACTGTGCACGTTTCTACATTTCATATACATTTCTACACTTCTACATTTACCCATTATGTATACAGGCCTTCTAAATCTAATGCATGTTTAACGTGTGAATACATTTACATTTCCTATACCATGTTATCACTTGTCGTTGACTTTATGCTATAGTCGTCAACTTCACATTACAATATGCATTTCATTCCTACGTTTACAATATATACGTCTAAATATAACTACGATATACTTTATATTCAAATTGCGCTCTCTCAGTTCCCCCCTTTGATGACTTTTAGGAGTCATCACTAAAACAATTTGAATACATCCCTTTATACAGAACTCGTTACATTAGTTCCTCTTTTTATCGATTCAAGTGCTCTCAGACTTTTATACTGTTGTTCTTGTAACTCAGCTAGTCTCCTTTCTTGATCTTTCATCGATCTTTGTAACTGGTTCGACCTATACCATTTATACATTTTTACTAATCCTAATAACGTGATTATACAAATTAATACTATTAATACAGGCTTCAAAATATACCATATTATACTTTTGCCAAGATTTGCAAACCAACTTCCAACCTTTCCCACTCCATTTCCTACTTTTTCCCAAACATTTATTTTTGATAAATCTTCGATTTCTTGATGAATCTGTGTAATGTTACTTATGACCTTCTCAAGTGGTTTTGAATTATCAGGAATATAAGTACAACATTCCTGAACCTTCAAAGCCTTACAAACTCCGCCTTCTTTTGCTAATATTACATCCAGAGCAAGTCTGTTCTGTAAAACCATTGCTCTAATCGACTGCATCTCACCTTCGACTAGTATTAATGACCTTGCAGTACTGGCAGACAATCTATCTACGACTGTCGCTAACCTTCTAATCTTAACATCGTTAAGAATCAAACCTAACAATGGAAACATCGCTCCAAATACATCTCCTACTACCTCTGCATCTCCTACTTCCCTTTTCGTTCTCGTCGAAGCCTTTCTTTCTATGATCGCTAAATCCTTTGCATGGTATATTTTGGGGAAGACAATTGCCAAGTAACACGAACCATACCAATTGTCAGGTAGTTTTACATAGGCATTTCTCACACATACAAAATACACATTCGGAATAGCTTGCATCCCCTTCATAAAATCCTTCGTGTAGTACTCTAGTTTAAAAGAGTGCTCGCAACTTACTTCACCTACAAATTCACTCTCGTAATACGTCTTGCTTCGAGCTAAACATAACTTTCCCTTCTGCGTTCTATCCAATGCTATTGGACCATTGCTACCTTTCTTTTTATGTGCCTTTTCTTCTTCTGTCCAGTCTATTTTCCATTGTCCTGACATTTTTAGAATCTTCTGCCTTCTGTATCGGTCATCTACTTGTCCAATAAACTTTTTCTCTACCTCTGACACCTTGCAAGTCAGATTATTTCTACGTGCATATGATGTATCTAGTGTATCCCAAGGAAGAAAGAATTTAGCCAATCTATCCTCCTTTTTGTAATAGTCCCACTTATTCATTTGCTTATAATTCGGAACTTCAGGCAGTACCGAATCATAATTTGAAAAGTAGTACTCAAATCCTTCTCTACCATAAAATATGCTAAGCAGTAAACTACATGTTATCCCATAAGTCAATGGGAGATGGTGATATCTAATGCCTTCGTCTACAGAAGCCGGCAATTGCATACAAACGTAGCAATCTTTGGCCTCCATGGCATCGATATATTCGTACAATAATTTAGCATATGCGTTTGACCTAAAATTTCCCTGTGACTCGTCTACATGCAATCTACGAGCTTCATCTGCAAGTAACGCCTTTTCACGTATAACATTGCTCTCCTCCTTCTTTCCCACAAGAGCAGGTTTCAAAGTCGTTACAGTTTTTACATTTGCTATTTCTTTATCGTTCTCATGTCCTATTATGTATGATACTGTTACTACTGTAATTATGAGAAATATCACTACGGCTATAAGTGTACCTACTATACATCTGGCTTTTCGATTTGGGTTGCCGTTCTCCATGTCATCAAACAGCGTACCTCACCTCTGTAGCAAAAGGGTTCTTTCTCCAGTCTTTGGTTGCTTATTTGCTTTCTCAATCCTTAAAGTGCTTTTTATCAACAGGTATCTTGTTCACAACAATGTCTTTTCTCCCTTTTAGCAGCAGACAACCCTAGCCCTTCTCCGTCCTCTAAATGTAATCCCTAATTTTATTCTTCTTTCCACTCGGCGCTAGGTTATCTTCTTCTTTATAACATATATACAAAAGTCTTTATGCATCAACAATTATTCTCGTACCTGCAGCTCTTGCAACAAGTTCCAACAACTCGAATCGAATGATTTTATCTTCTTCCTCCGATATTTGATGACCAAATGTTGGAAATTGTAATCTGTTCAACACTAGATCTTTAATCCGACTCAAGTATGGGGGTATGGGAAGTGTGAAAGTCAGTAACCCCTCAGTCTCGAGTCCAGGCGTCAACATCCATATCTCCACTGCCACAAATGGATCGAGATCGATTACTTTCACGCTCTTCACTCTCCCAGATTTCTGTCCCCAAGACATCTGCTAGATAAGTCCACTCTGGGGTGGCGTACCTTCTGCAGGGCACACGTACCCTTCTCGATCTTCGTGGACTCTCAGTTCCTGAGTCTGTCGTTTCCTCTTCTTGATCCGATTCTTCAGCGATCGGCACAAGAGTTCTTTCTCTCTTTCCTTCCGAACTTGGCCTTTTTCTTCTCTCCGGCCAACTGGCTTCGTCACTCCTAGTCTTTCCGCTCTTTGTTCCAGGACCAGCTTCTTGGTCACTCTCAGTCTGTTCGATATCTGTGTCGGACTCCCAATTACTCTCTTCTCCTGAGACGGCTTCGGTCCCACTCGTGTCCTGACCTTCGTCGTCTTGTTCCAACACAGTTTCAATTTCCTCGATCACCTCCACAGCTTGGCTTTCCCCCTCTATGGCTTCTCCGCTTCCCGTCGGATTTTCATCCGAGAGAGGAGCTGTTTCCTCTGGAGGTGTTGGCACTCTTCGGGTGTGTGAGGCATGTACCCAGTTTGGCAGACCTCCACACTTCACCGCAGTGTTCGTTACAAGTATGACTTGAAATGGTCCTCGCCAACGCACGTCTAAGCAGTTCTTCCTGACATGCTTCTTCACCAGGACCCAGTCTCCTGGACTCAGGTCATGGCACAAATCTTGTGCTGATGGAACCTCTGCAGCCTGGACCTGGAGGGACACAGAATTAACGGCATCAGATAGTCCCTTGCAGTAGTCCAAGATCAAATCGTCTGTGATGTTCACTAGCGCTGCAGTCGGAACCGATGGCAATCTCATGGCTCTCCCCATTAGCACTTCATGTGGAGAGAGGCCTGTTCTTC
Source organism: Lissotriton vulgaris (assembly GCF_964263255.1). Lineage (NCBI taxonomy): Eukaryota > Metazoa > Chordata > Amphibia > Caudata > Salamandridae > Lissotriton > Lissotriton vulgaris. The sequence goes on from NC_141695.1 coordinate 1,105,959,810, forward strand.
TATCAGGTGTGCTACGTATGCTCATAAGAACTACTGGAAGTGCGTCTGGCCAACTCAGGGATGTCGATGAACAAACTTTAGCCAGTCTGGACTTGATGGTACTGTTAATTTGTTCTACGATCCCTGAAGCTTCTGGACGATAGCTGCAGTGTAACTTCTGATCAATATTCAAAGCTGAACATAACATCTTCACCACTTCGCTATTGAAATGAGTTCCTCTGTCCGATTCCAAAGAGGATGGCACCCCAAACCTCGGTATTAATTCTCTAAGCAATAATTTCGCTACTGTAAGTGTATCGCACCTACGTGTAGGATAAGCTTCAACCCATCTAGAGAATATGCAGACAATTACTAAAACGTATCTAAGTCTGTTGCATGGAGGCATTTCTATAAAGTCGATCTGCATCCTATTGAAAGGCCCCCCAGACCTTCCTATGTGACTCAAAGTAACTGGTGTTCTCTTCCCCACGTTTAGTTGCTGACAGATCGCACATCGCTGACACACTGCTTCTGCCGCTACCCTAAACTTCGGATTAAACCATGTCTGTCTGAATACTCTCACCATAGCATCTCTTCCTATGTGTGCTGATCCATGCAATTTCCTTGCCATTGGACTAATCAGTTCATTTGGCAAAACTGCCCTTCCGTCGGCAGAAACCCAAAAGTTCATCTCACTTTTCACGCAACCGGCTGTTTCCCAGCCCCTTTTCTCATCATTTGGTGCATTTTCCTGTACCGCTCTTAACTCATCCCATGTATCTACCGTATCTAGTAGCATTGTCAATTCAGTTCTTTCCTGGACTCCCCCCACCTTTACATCAGTGTGAGAATATCCCTGCTCTGCGCAATACCGTGCTACTTCATCAGCATATCTGTTTCCTAGTGATACAAAATCAACATTTTTTGTATGCGCAACACATTTGACCACGGCTATGGCCATAGGTTTTTGCAAAGCCTCTAACAGAAGTCTCACGAATTCTCCATTCCTAATGGGAGAACCCGAGGAGGTCATATAACCTCTTTGAGACCACAACTGCCCGTAATCGTGAACTACCCCGAAACCATACTGGCTATCAGTGTATATGGTGACTCGAAGTCTTTCGCCTGCTAAGCAAGCGCGAGTCAAGGCAACAATTTCAGCTACCTGTGCGGAGTGGACTCCTTCCAGGCAAGCGGCCTCTATAACTCTGGTAATCGTGCATACTGCATAAGCTGCTCTCAGCTGACCGACATCGTTTCTTACACATGAACCATCAACGAAGAAAATTTCGTCTGGGTCTGTCAATGGCTCATCTACGATATCAGGTCTCGGTTTGGTACATAGTTCAGTCACATCGAGGCAGTCATGATCTGTACAATTCTCTTCATCCACTTCATTCGGAAGTGGCATCAAAGTGGCAGGATTCAAGACAGAGCATCTTTTTAGGGTCACATTCTCGGCAGCCAGTATGACTTGCTCGTAGCGTGTGAGCCTGCTATTCGTCAGATGCTGAGTCTTCGTCCTGGTCATTAACAATTCCACAGAATGCGGCACATACACCACTAACTGGTGTCCCATGACCACGCTCTCTGATCGCTCAATGCTGACACCCGTTGCAGCTACGGATTTGAGACATCCGGGCAACGCTGCGGCTACTGGATCTAATGTAGCCGAAAAGTACGCCACTGGCCTGCGCGCATCTCCGTGGACCTGAGCTAATACTGCTAAAGCGCATCCCTCTCTCTCGCAGCAGTAAAGCAAAAAAGGTTTAGTATAGTCTGGCATTCCTAATGCCGGGGCGCGACATAAGTCCTCCCTCAGCTGTAAAAATGCCATCAAACAATCTTTGTCCCATGGTACCGGATCACTTACTCCTTTGTGCGTCAGTTGTAATAACGGTTTAGCCTTCAGTGAAAAGTTTGCTATCCACTGTCGACAATAACCGACCATGCCTAGAAACATCCTGACTTCTCTTTGTGTTGTAGGCGCATTCATTTTCATAATCGCCTCTATTCTGTCTGGAGACACCTTCCGCTTTCCCTTTTCAATCCTATGGCCCAAGTATTGCACCTCAGTTTTACAATATTGCAATTTACCTGGAGACACCTTGTGCCCATTCTCGGCCAAGTGATTTAACAAGGTTATGGTGTCTTCTCTGCAAGCTTCCTCAGTTTCTGACGCAACCAGGAGGTCGTCTATGTACTGGACCAGAACTGAGTTCTTGGGCAGCACTAGACTCTCAAGATTTTTCTTCAATATCTGGTTAAAGATCGATGGGCTTTCTGTATACCCCTGAGGAATACGACACCATGTTAGAACGCGATCTTCCAGCTTAAAAGCGAAAAGATACTGACTCTCTTCGTCTAAAGGTATCGAAAAGAAAGCCTGGCACAAATCTATCACGGTAAACCATTCAGCTTGGAACGGTATCTGAAATAATATCACTGATGGATTCGGTACCACTGGACAACATGAGACAACAATATTATTGATCTTTCGAAGATCCTGCACTATTCTGTATTTTCCACTAGGTTTCTGCAAACCCATGATCGGGGAGTTACATGGACTACCCACGATCTCCTTTAGTATTCCTTGTTTGAGCATGAATTCGATCACAGGCTTTATTCCTGCAATCGTTTCTGGAGTTAGCTTATACTGTGGTGTTCTAGGATACTCAGCATGGGGTCTTACCAAGATCTTTACCGGTTCTACTCCTTTGATTAATCCTATTTCTTCTCCAGTAAAGTCCCACACCTCAGCTGACACTTTCTCCCTCAAGTCCTGTGGAAGCTCCTCCACTGTTAAGGTAGGATATAGTTCCACACACTCTTGTGAGTTCATAACCTTAAAGTCAGCATCCTCATCATTAGTCTGTACTTCTACTCCTTCTGGTGTGCAATGTATTGTGCAATTCAGTTTACACAACAGATCTCTCCCTAGTAAGCACACAGGACTAGAATCACAGATCACGAACTGATGTTCGTCACTGTAATTCCCTATCCTTACCGACACTGGTTCAGTCAGAGGATTCGTCATCCTCTTGTTCGCGACTCCTACCACCTGAACCATTTCTCCTGATATTGGCAGACCTGGGACTACCGCGGATCTCAACGTGGATCGAGTGGCCCCCGTATCCACCAAAAAGGTTGTCGGACATCCTGCTACTTCAGCCTCAACGTATGGTCCTCTCTGATCTACTTCCAAGGCGGCTCCTAGTGTACAATCTTCCTCCCTACTCGCCCTCTGCCCTGTAAGCGGATCAACATAGTAGCATTCCTCTCCTCCTACAAACAATGGCATCTGTCTGTAGGTTTTCCCTCCATTCGAGATGCGAGGTGGTTGAGGAAACGGGGCTCGAGGAGTCTGTGTCCCCCCTTTGACAAACTTGCCCTTCGGGACTGTGGCTCCTTTAACCACGTTGTTCTGAACCTCTTCCTCCTCCTGTTCTAATTCCCCTGTCTCGACATTGTACGGACATTCGCGTCGCCAGTGTCCCACCTCGTTACACTGATGGCATCTCGTTGTCTTTTTCAGTGTCGCGATATCCATTCTCGGTCTTTCTTCCTCATCTCTGCTCTGATTATTCTGTTTCTTCGCTTGCGTTCCTGTACCCTGTTGCCGCTGTTTATCTTTTCCGGCAGCTTGCATTTGCACTAGCATTAACTTTTCCTTGAGCTTCTTTGCCTTAGAGTCTATCTCGTCACTACAGTACCTTGCATACCTCAGAATTTCATCTAGGGGTTTGTTCTGCCAACAGATCAGATGCTGTTGGATCATGAGGCATATTTCTGGTCTTAATCCGAGGACAAACTTCGATACAAACTGTCCTATATCCTTAGGATCCATTACATCTAACCCGCTGTACTGCTTGAATGCTTTCAGCAACCTTTCGTAAAATTCATGAACTGTCTCTTTCGGTTCCTGAGTAGTTCGATCTATCTTAACCCAGTCTATGTCTTGCACCGGCACTTTCTCTTTTAGCCATGTTATTACTCTCTCGTATTTTTCCATGACTCTATGTGATGGACCATTCGTCCGAGCGTTTCTCGGTGGCTCACAAGTAGGCCATTCAACACTAAGCTTGCATGCCGTCCACAAATCTCCGGGTACTACGATATCGAACAGCGTGTTCAAATCGATCCATAGTACCTTCGAGATCTTTACGAATCTTTCTACCTGTTTGTACCACTCGACGGGATTATCTCTAAGCTTTGGGAAGGAATTGGTAAATGCCGCCAAATCCCCCCTACTCCAGGGCACATGAACGTAGCTTCCATTCGCGATTTCTCGCAAAGGGAAAGCTTCCATTCGCATTAAATCCGTGTCCTGGGGGTCCCCAAGTGCACTCCGTCTGACAGAGCCCTTCTTGGACCATCTTTCCTCACATCTTTCCAGATCTTTCCATATTCTGATACTTGTGATCAGTTCCCTTATGTGTACTTTCAGCGCGATCGTTCTACGCTCATCCAGATCCTGGTCCGTGCAAGTTAGCCTATGGTTACTCTGTAAAGCCTTAGTTCGCGACAGGTCCACCATGTACCTGTTTGCCAAATTAGATAGGTTTTCATGAGCTGACCTCGCTCTTCGAGTAATATCCTTGGACAAGAATAATATTTCATCTGGTGTATACAAGTCTAATCTCTCTAGTGACACTGTGCCATCAATCATTTCATCCAAATCTGACTTCAGACTCATTACATCGAGTCGTTTTGCCTTTATTTCAGCTTTCAACATCTCAGTCCTATGCTGTTCTCTCATATCCCTTTCGCCTCCACTATGCGCCCTACGCCTGAGTACAGGTGAGTTATGAGGAGTCTTGCTTCCACCTCTTTGCTCCCACCTCTCTAGATCCCAAGCCTTTCCGTCTTCACGTGGGGTATGGTGGAATAATGCTCCGTCCCCCAACCCTACATTCCGTCTTTTGGGCTCGGTGTCTCCAGAGATGAGATAGGATCTACCGTTCTGTTCTAGTTCACCGTAACTCGCTTGTTGTCTGGTATCACTTAATAAACGATAAGGTCCTTCACGGCCCTCCATGCTCCCGCGATCTCTTTCGTGATCACCGGATGAATGGCGAGACGTTCCGCGACTCCCTATGTTTTCATGATTCCGTCCACTATCACCGGATGCATGTCGAGACGCTTCGCGACTCTCCATGTTTCCGTGATTCCAGTGTCTTACATCCTCACCTGGGGCATGGTGTGTGCACCTAAAGGTATTCCGGTACTCCTGTGTCCTACGTTCCCCTTCACTGAAGGTGACGCGAGGCACTTCGCCACACCCTGCACTCCTGTCATCGCACATTTGCGTATTGCTACTAACAATAGGACAAGTATCTTTTCTGCTTTCTTGACTCCCTCTCTCCCACTCGGGGCTGCTTTCGCCGGCTCCACAATGAGAGAGAATCCTGTTGTCCTCTTCTCTCCATTCAGGTCCCGTTTCTAAACTCTTACTCCGGGCCTCTTCGATACTTTCCCAATCTTTCAAGTATTCTCTTAATTCCTTAAAGGACTTCGGTTTAGGACCCCTCAAATCCATTGGTCCTCTTTGCTGTTCTACCCTGGGACCCGTTGCAGAATCTAATGGGGTACTCCGACTCACCGGTGGTAGTATTTGCCTTTGAGGATTCATTGTGGCATTCCTATTCTCCACTTCTGCTCTTTCGCTGTCCCATCGTGCCTGTTCCTCCTGCTGGACCCCTTCTGGGTTGTAGATAGACACAATAGGGCCTATGGTAACCGGAACCTGCAAAGCGTCCGGCATTTGGTATGACCTTACACATTGCGCCTCTGGAGCCTTCTGGACCACAAATCTTCCCACTACTCTCTGCTCGGAACTAGTTTGGGGTATTTCCTCGGTCCTGTTAGCTTCCCACTCTCTTACTGGGATCGATTTATATTCCCCCCACCTAGCTCCGTCCGCTTGCGGTAATATGGGACTCGCAAGTTCCCCACTATATGGAGGTGGTCTATCTGTTAATAGCCTCTCTATCAGATCCTCCTCCGTCTCGCTTTCCTCATCTTCCTGTTCTAGGGGTTTCCCTTCCCCCGTGGCCTCTATCATGGTGAACAGTTTGTCAGCCTCCATCTTTTGCACCCTCCATTTCTTAGCTTCATCGTCCCATTTAGCATCCTGCACTGCCTTGACCGATCTTCTTACTCTTTCTTGGCGCCTTTTTACGTTCTTTTCGTGTGCCACTTTAAACCACGCACCAAGTGCTTCGAATTGTGTTGGCCTCGGTAGAGGTCTCATTGAAAGCATCGTCGCCTTCAGCTGGTTCAACACGTCTAGTTTAAACGTTCCGAATCTCGGAAACGCCAGTTCCTTATGCCCTTCTGTTATCCTGTGCCATTCAGATAACCACAGTATCGCGTATAACCCCACATCTTCTCCCATAAGAAAAGCGGGTGTGCCTTCTGGTGGAGAATCCTCTGCTATATATAAATCTCTCCTTTTCTTCTTAAAGATTTTCCCTAAATTCTTGAAACACTTCATTTCTGATAACGTACGATGTTCCTTACTAATTCTTCCTTGTTTACGTCTTGATGACAATCACCAATCCCTGTGCGACTCTCGCTAATCAGCCTATCCAAGCGCGGTTCTATGCCAACCGACCAATCTCAGCGCGGCTCTACGCTGACGTCACTTGTCTCTTCAGCAGCTTCCCTCGTTCCTCAACTCGTCTCACGATATCACATGCGTTTCATTCATACATTGAAAAATGACTACTTCCGTCCAAGCGATCACTTTTCTCTGACTGTACGGCCACAGTCTAACTGTAATTGCTACCTCAACTGGCACCGCGTCTTTCCTTTTACGGTCGGACACTTGCCTCAACTGATAGGTTACTTACACGCAGTAACGTTCGACCAGCGTCCGTTACTCATACGCTCCCCCTATCATCGGTCTGTCGGGAAATCAATGGTACCTCATGACCCCCTTTCAATGGTAGACAAATTACTTTGGGTGTTCGATACACCCGAACCACTTAAGTCCTCTGGACATAAGATTTCATCCGGTTGCGCGCGCTCACAACCTTCCCTCAATCACACTACAGGCATTCAACTCCGCTTGACATTACAACACAGGAACAACATAAAACACCGCAATCTTACAACGCATGACCCTTATACTCACTTTCGACCGATTCTGCTGCTTTTCTCTCGACGCACCGTCAGCACCGTCTTCGGCTGCACTTCTTCTTCTGGTCGACGATGACTAGGGACCTTGGGGTAAACTAACCTGGTCTAGGTCGTCTTCCTCAAGAAGATAACCATCAATTTCTGCTACCAACTGGGGGGAATGAGATTTTGATATCAATTTATGATTATGATCAATTTAATAGCTTATCTCATTCATCTGTTTTTGGACCGCTAATATCTGTCATTGAGGAAAAGACAACCCCACATAGGTTAGACAAACCCCATTAACTGACGCCACTCTGAAGAACCACTTACAACTGATAAAGTTTAAGAAGTTTATATAAAGATTAATTTGAATGCGATACAATCCTTACAGGATAAATCTCAAAGTATACAAAGTACAATAATCAGTCTCTAGATCCGTAATTAAAGCTTTCGGTGTGAAGTGGTTCCTTCTGCGTCATCTGCAGTAAGACAAAAATAATCGAGTTAAAACTGTCCCTACTCTATACTATGTGACATCCCTACTTCGCAAGTTTCTTCCCTAAAAAGGTGTCAGCAGTTTGACTCCCAAAGAAGTTCAAACTCTCTTTAGCCTCTAAAGGAATTCTTAAGTTCAGAAGCAGTACCCTCTCTGCCTACCCATACGCTCTCTAAGGGTCCTCGGCCTACTGCTCCCTTGCGCTCTGATCTCTCAGCGCATCTGCTCAAGGCATCTACCCTTGCCTTCACTCTCGCCTTAGCCTAATGCTAATTGCTCTGTGATGGCCCTTCTCTGATTGCTCTTCCCCTGATTGCTTCCTCCTCCCCGGGGTGCTGTCCCTAAAATACACAATCACAGTGTGGGTGAAACGCCCCTTGACGCCCACCACGGACTTTCCCCGATGATGTCAACTTCTGGCTCTTCCATTGGTCCACTTCTTGCGTCGTTCGTTAAGTTGACCCTTCTCCTTAGATGTCATCTTCATCATTTTGTTGGCGACTTTTACTGACTCTTTCGGATCAAGTGTCATATGAACTTAGACAAGACTTTAACTTATCACTGCAACTCTTAACCTTCTAGATCCTGTGAATGATCTTTGTCAAAACATAGTACACATTTAACGCGTCTCTCCTCACGTTCGAGCAATAAGCTCCGTCCGGCATTGTCACCTTAAATCTAACAAGTGCTAGACTTCTCGGCTCTCACGTCCACATCAAGCTATTTACGACTTTTACAAGCCCACTAAATTACATACATGTGACTATGCTCCTTCGAACCTTTGGTCAGTCAAGTTACAAACACAAATGACCTAAGCTCTTCCAACATCCCAACAAAAGGCCTTCTACTTAGTATAACCTTTGGCATACATTTATATATTCGTACTTTAGCAAAGTCTTGGTTATACTTAAAATACATTTACATTGAATATAGACTACGTAGAGTATAAGTTATACATTCTCATTGGTATATCATTATGTGAGTTTTCTCTATACATTTCTCCACGTTATATTTCACCACGTTTATGTCTTTCTACGTCGCTTCTCTATGCAAAGTTACACACGTACACGATTTCTACTGTGCACGTTTCTACATTTCATATACATTTCTACACTTCTACATTTACCCATTATGTATACAGGCCTTCTAAATCTAATGCATGTTTAACGTGTGAATACATTTACATTTCCTATACCATGTTATCACTTGTCGTTGACTTTATGCTATAGTCGTCAACTTCACATTACAATATGCATTTCATTCCTACGTTTACAATATATACGTCTAAATATAACTACGATATACTTTATATTCAAATTGCGCTCTCTCACCTTCAATAATTAAAATTGCAATTAATGCCCAGTTTATGTATCTAAATCTCAAAGTCCAAAAGGGTTTGCGTTATAGATGCTAGCCATTATATAGAGCCATATAATAACATTGAAGTCTCGTAATCACAAAGCACATGTTGACAAATGATGACCTCTTAAAAAAATGTCATCATGCACGGGTATATATGTTGCTGGATAAATAAGCACTGCTCGATTTATCTCATCTTATCTCCTCACATGTGGCCAAATACGTCGACCTGATAAAAATACATTCCTATTCCTACATCAGGACATACACTCAATAGGTGTTGGAAAAAACAAACAAACACCTCTAACACTTAGCGCTGTAAGCTATGTTGAAGAAGGATCAACCACCCGATAACTTTACCCAAGTGACGATCCAACCATAGTGGGGTAGGCCGATGTTAAAACCCCAAAAGTCATACCAACATAATGAAAAATCCAAAAACGCCCGACACATCCCCGGACTGTTTTGCCATCATTAAATGTACAACAGTCTTACCTTGCTAAGATACGTCCTCGAGTAATCAACAGAGAGTCCCGAGCAATAATTCAAACCCAGCGCCATCTCAAAACCTGTTCTATACCGGGAGCAGCGTTGTAATTCGTGACGTCATCACGTCATCGACTAATACAAACTGAAGGATAGTCTTGGCACGAAGTAATGCAGTCGCGATCTTCGAGTGTATAGCAAACCAAGTGGCCAGGTCCTATAATATATCCATGGACATGCCAATCATCAAATAATGAGCGATATTCATAAACAACAATAAACGTGATTATTAAAGCAATAAAAGAACAAAAGGAACGATGACTAAGAAATCCAATGAAAGACAGACAAATGGGGTCATATATCATCACGAGATGAAAAATATACTCCACCTTTGTTTTTTAAATTATGCGCTTGTTTGGTCAGCACAAACACCTATCCCTGATATAATTAATAAGCCCTAACTTTGCCTATATATGTGTGGGAGCATGACTTACTGCATTGAAAAATACCACAAAACTGACCGCGATATTGAAAAACGAAAAGCACTGATCCTCATAAACGGGGAAGAGTACTGTCAAAATACATAGCAAATGTAAGTTCAGACAAATAAATAAAAACGTATATTTGAATGTATATGCCGATAGTGGCAAGAAAAACAAGATAAGTTTAACAGGTTAGGGGAAAGGATGTGTAAATCTATACACCAAGCATATCCATTGATTCCACTATTGTGCTGCGCATTAGAATGCAAACATTCCCAATATTTAATAAATATTCAAAATTGTACCGAAATTGTTCTCCAAGAAATATCCAGTAGAAATTATTTTTAGTAGATAGACAAATCAGAAACAGCGCTGGAGATTGGTGAAAAGCCAATAGGAAAACAAAACAATCAACCACCTTGATTCTGTGTGCAACCTTACTGTGTCGATTGTTATAACAAAAAAAACGTTTTGCAGAGAGGCTAGTATATCTCTCCCAAATGGTACTCAATGAGATCTAGGCATACCATACTGTATTATAGCGTAGCTGAGTCACCAAACGAACACATTATTGTGAAAAGTAATGCATCTCCCCAGCAGTATTATGCTCCAACAGGATAGCTCTAAGGCAACAAATCCAATTGGACTCAGTCTGCCTCAACAGAAGCTCCCCATTACCATCTCTTCTGTTCATAGGGACATGACCAATTGCATGAAACTAAAAGGTGAGATCATCTGGATGATCCCCATAGTAGTGATCTGTTAGTGGATATCTGTCATCCCTATTTTTGAGTGTCCCATGATGTTCTTGTATCCTTGGTTAAAGGCACCGTATCGTGCTACCAACATAGATAGTACCGCACTTACAGCCGATTACATAGACCACATAGGTGGTATTGCAGTTAACAAAATGCCCGATTTGGTACTGTTTCGATGAGTTATATCTAAACGTCTTAATTTTGTTCCTTCCCCCATGGGCACACACTACACATCCCACAGGTATAGAAATCCTTTGGCTTCAGTGGTAACCATGTTTCTGTGTTTTTGGGTTAACAACATAGCTTGGACATAGAGACTTTCCCAGTGACATCCCCCTCCTGTATGTGATGGATGGTCTGTTGCCAATAGGACCCCTGAGTCCAGGGATTTCTGTCAAGAGGTGCCAACTTTGTGGCTATTCAGGCCGATGACACCCCTCATGTGGCCACTAAAACACAGTCTGTACTGATCTTTAGTGTACCTTGACAATGACAGCAAAGTTGTGGAGGGGTTCTATGGTTTCACACATTTAAGAGACTCTATTGTAGAAAGCATTTCTTCAGCTATTCTACATGAACTAAGTGTGATTTTTCCAAAGCAGCCTCAAAAACAAAAACTGATTGCACAAAGATATGATGGTGCTGCAGTAATGAGTGGAATCAACGGTGGAGTACAAATAGAAAATTAGAGATGTTTACCCTAATGCCCATTATGTGCATTGTTATGCACACCAACTTAATCTTACTATGCAACAAGCAGTAGGAAATATCTGAGGCACAGACATTCTTTATGGATGTAGGAGGAATGGCAGCATTCTTCTCACTTTCCCCCAAAAGAACAGAGGTACTTCATACGAATGTCAACAGAAGGATTCCAACTCATTGGAATTTCCACATACATACATACAATCAGCCTAATAAACCACTGTAGGGACATTGAGAAATGTTTCAACACCATAGACACCATGGAAGCTAAAAAATTACTTTGAATTCAAAATTCGGAATGAGGCCTTTGATAGAACACTGCAAGACAGGGAGTTCTAGTTTTTGCTGTTTTTGTTTCATGAAATAATGCCTCATGTTGATGTACTGTATAAAAAATTACAAAAACGTGAAATAGATACTGTCTTTGTGGAAAGAGCTATCACCGACTTTGTAACCTGCATGAACAAAGTCAGAGAAGGGGTTGACAATTTAGATAGCAGACTTCCAAATGATTCTAGTTTCTCTAACCGCAGAAATAAAATCAGCAGTCTGGTCCGAATTGCAAAAGAGACATGTGAAATAATAATTGTGCAGGCATGGGAACTTTTTTATTTTACAAGGCATTTTTTTGAGTGCCACATTACTACAAAGTAATCAGTTTGCAAAATGTGATAATTTCTTCCCTGAGCAAGCACTGAATAAGGCTGTGGGAGCCTATGCTCAACGAAAAGGATCATAGAACTGAATTAACTGTACTGTATGAAATTAATGTATATCGGCAGGCCACTGGTGCAATTAATTTGCTTGCTTAATTCTGAACCTTAACATGTAAACGTCACTTACAGAGACAGTGGCTTTACTAAAAATAGTCATTACCACTCTGATGACAACAGCAGAGGTGGAACGTTGTTTTTCCACTTTAAACAGAATTAAGACATTCCTGAGGAACACCATGGTTGAGGAAAGACTGAATGCTTTAGCAATGCGCTCTATAGAGGAGACCTAGTTAAAAGAATCCCCGACTTTAACGTTTAAGTTATTGAGAAGTTTGCTGCTAATAAAGACAGACTTGCTGATTTTGTCTATAAAAAGTGAACAATATGTTGAATGCTGCTAGTTTGTGACATGCTTAGTTGTTTGTTAAATAAAAAACATCTGTGCAATGTATCGCGAAGTCTGTTATGAAGCTCTGTGGTTATACTGATTAAGCAGCTACATATGTTATATGACATCTCTTTATTAAGAGTAATAACTGCACTTTCACAATTGCTTCATCAACCTTCCTGCTTTCTCAAATTTGCTTGAAAATGCACCATCAGTCTACTCTTTTTTCAAAAACATTTCAGGGGGAGAACCTCACCGAACCCCCGTAAGTTGTTCCGGCTCACTAGCTACGCTTGCTCGCTGTGGTTCAGTCCGACAATAATTTTATGCCCTACAACTTTCAAATGTTACCAGCCACCACTGTTAACTGTACAAACCTCCTCAGGAGAACGCTGTCATGACTTTGTCTTTTGAGGATACTTCTGATGACATCTGCAAACAAGCTTTGGCACATGAACCACAGTGACAGGCTCCCATGAATTCTCTGGTCCATAGCCTTTCCAGGATATCAAGTACCTCTTCTGTAGGAGTCAAAAATGTCTTTGACTTTGAATTCAAGTTCTGTTATATTTCATATCGGGACCCTAATATAAGTCCAGGGAACATTGTATACTTTCCCTACATCATGTCTCCTTCATTTCATATGAACGAGCCTTATAAGGACATAACTCCTGATAAGGACATACTGCCTTATAGGGACTGAATGCCTTACAAGGACTCAGGGACATGGACTTGGACTGGTTGGTTTTGGACACTGTTTTCCGTCTGGGGCAAGAAGTTCTTATCAACCCTATATATACTTGTTGGGATCCTTTGTTGCGATCCTTTCCCCCGCTGCCTTTGTATTTAATGTGACCCAATGCTCTGTTCCCTATGTATTTCTACTTGTGTCCCGCTAGTTACACGACATGTTCAAGAATGTAAATGCCCGACTAGTAATCGATCAAGAGATTAGTCCACTAATGTTAGTGAATATAGGAAATAACTTTCATGTTTCCTATAGTGCATAGCGATGTCTTCAGCTAATGCTAAAAGGTCTATCTGTGGAAATCGCAGAATTTGCCGTTAGCATAAGCTGATTGAAGCCATTTTGTTTGTGGCATCCATTTGCATTAGCCATGTGTTAGCCATGTGCTTCTTGCGCCTTTGCTGTTGCCTGCTTTTCTATTCTGTTTGAGTCATCAACTAAAGTTAACTCCTTCAGTACTGAGCCAGAGCACTGTACATGCTCAAAAAGGCATGTAGCTGCTAGAATGCATCTGTCTTAGACTGTAACTGTCAGGCTATTCCAACTGGAGTAAGCTGTACATCTCCCCTACCACATTGTTGACAAAGCAATTTCTGTATGCTCATGTTAGTCAATAACTATTCCTGTATATACCTGTACCTCCTCTTTGAGTCTCTATGCTTACTCAGCGGTAAATAGGGTATAAAAGATCCTTGGTTTCTGTATTCTATGGACTACCTCCTACCTCCTATAGTGGCCTAAGGGTACTGTATTGTAGTAGTCCCACTCATGAGAGATTAATAAACTTGTTATTTGATATTCCAGCTTCCGTGCCAATCTTTACTTTGTTGGTTTGAAAACCAGTGGACAGATAAGGGTGAACCCCTGCACCGGTGGGCCCCTAAAAAGGATCATTTCCACAACAATACCCGGGGGTATACTTCACATCTCCTGTCCATGCACAAGGTTTAATCCCCAACGTCATCCTCATACTAAATCAATAGCTAAACACACACTTGGACTGTATAAATACAACACCTCTTTCTATGAGAAAGCAGGAGGGACCGAGATTCCCACCGACACACTGACCAGAGACGATGCAGCTTCAACATGCAATCGCTCCAGCTGACAGTGGTCAGACTATCCCTTGCGGGGTGTCCAACTCAAGTCCAGGACGAAGTCCAGGACGAAGTCCTACACTCTCACTATTCAGGTAATGGGTTTCGACTAAATCCTAGTGGGATTCTTGGCTCTGAGATTATTAGGCTCTTAGGCTTATTAGCTCTTTTGCATCTACTCACATGCTCTATACACTCAGGTACATCTAGACAGGCATTTTAGGAGTACGCAAGAGTACGCATTTTATTTTATAAATGCATTTTATATTCATGTATATGTTCATGACCATTGAAAAATGGTAGAGCTGTACTATCCCTTTATATTCACTGTACTGCTGATCCTATAACTCTGATACTGTGTTGCAGCTGTAGCAGCATATACATTTTACATGAGAAGAACAACAGTACAATAAATTGTTATTGTAAACACGCCCAACCGTTTCTTCTGTGTATCTCTCGGAGAGTCACCAATAGGTGAGACCCTTCGCACAAACCTACAGGTGCACAGACACGAACGGCACTAACATGACAGTGTTTGACCCCACATACCCCTAACACGCATACAGCAGGGATTCTACAACACACGCTGTATATGCATGTAAGAATGTCCGTCACCGCGGGCTGCTATAAATGTGAACAGGAAGTGCCTGAAGGGGGGAGGGCGAGGGTGGGGGGAGTTTAGTTTGGGTGTTGTAGTAACATAATGGAAAATGGAAAAATGTGTATATCCTGTCAGTGCGAACATATGATGCAAATATGTGACTCATGTACCGAAATGCTCTGCACTGCTTACTATAACTGCATTTATCCTGCCAATAAAGAAATTTTCCAAAAAAAAATCTCTCGGAGAGAAAAGGAGCAAGTACGAGTGACTGGGTGGAAAGTAGTATATTGTTTTCACTAGTCTGAGAAATCAGGGTTTGTTGTGTTCTGTGGTTGTCAAAAAATGAATCGCTCTGATAGAAGGAGATTCTAGTGGCATTGTGAGCTAGCTAATTCGAAAACAGGCTAACATACTTGGCAGGGTGTACAGAGTCAGTCTGCCACCAGACCCACAGTATATGTTATCCACAAATACGCAGGTTCTGCATGAAGGGTACTATAGGAACTACACTACATAGCGCCACCAACGTTTGGTACTTATTTAACAGTAGAATCTGAGTAGCTAAGTTGTGCTTTTCTCAGAGACCCTACTTACAAAACCCAGAGACGTCTGGAGTAGGTAGGCGCAAAACTCTGCCACAGCTGAGTAGGCAAAATATCCTATTTATTGGCTGTTGGTTATTCAAGCTTGAATACCCCAAATTGTGTATAAAACCTTTTCTTAATTTCCTGTGACAGTTAGTCTATGTTCTATACACAATTACTACTCCAACCCTAAAACCACTAGAGCAACCACTTCTAGAATCAGAGGAAGATGGCGATGCAAAACATATTGCAGCCAAGGTAAGGCAAACTGTGACAGTTAAACTCATCAAACATGGGTTACCACCCAGAGGAGGTATAGTAATATTTGTGATAGAAGATTTCAAAACAGAGGTATTCTACTCATGGGGTATATTCCCAGCAGCAGATGCTGTAACAAAACCTTTTCATTATTAAATACATGAAGAAGTTCCAGCGGCCTACACTCCGTTTGAGGAGATTGAGATTCCACTTACCTACCAGGAACATATTTTCGGGTTTAATGGCGCCCAACCCCACACAAGAACAAGTTCAAGGCTTGGTCCTTTTGGAAGACCAGGAGCAACATAGCCGGTATTAGCGACCTATGCACCACATCCTGACATTGACACAATGCCAGGTGATGAACTGCTTGTTCAACACAAAGAATTGATAAAACTCTACAAAAACATGACACACTTCATCTTGAGGACACAAGTGGTCCAACCAACAGTAATTACATCAAATACAGTTGATACACAAAGCACAGGTACTAAAATTACTTCACAAACATTACACGAGGTAATGGGCAAAGTGCCCACAAAACGTGAACAAATTCCTTTCTGGGTAGCTCAGAAAATAACCCTCTTACTTTTTTCTGTACCTCTCCTGCTTCCTTCTGTACCCTCTTGCCTCTTTCCCCTCATTTGCCTTGTTTCAACCCTTCTTCTAATGATGCCAACCATGGGTTATCAAACCTCATGTGCTGGAAATACGGGGTAATAAAGTGAAGGCTCCCAAAACGGCAACCCCGCCATTTTTCAAAGAGACCTCCTCTTTCAATCGGCCACAGACCCTTCCATATGTCCTGCTACTGACGCAGAAAAGACTGTAACCAGCCCCTCCCTTCTTTATGCACCTCTCTTGTCTCTTTCATCAATACTCTTGGTTCTATATGCACCACTGTGGCTTCTATTAGCACTTCTCTTGCTGCTTTCTGCACTTCTCCTGCCTGTTTCTGCCCATCTCTTGCCCTTTTCTGCAAATAT
The DNA here is from genome assembly GCF_964263255.1 of Lissotriton vulgaris. NCBI lineage: Eukaryota > Metazoa > Chordata > Amphibia > Caudata > Salamandridae > Lissotriton > Lissotriton vulgaris. The sequence goes on from NC_141695.1 coordinate 1,105,976,584, forward strand.
CTTGCTTCTTTTTGCACCCCTGTTCTCGCTTTCTGCATCTCTCGTTGCTTTCTGCACAACTCTTGCCACTTTTTGTACCTCTTTTGCCTGTTTCTCCACTTCATTCTCTTCTTTCTGCACCTCTCTTTCTTTTTACTGCCCCTTTCTTGCTCTTTCTGAATTGTTCTTGCCCTCTTCTTTATATCTCTTCTGCTTTCTGCACCTCCCTTCTTTCTGAATCTCTCTTGCTTCTTTCTGCACCTCTCTTGTCTATTTCATCACCTCTCTTGTTTTTTTTGCACCTCTTCTTTCTGCACCCCTGTCGCTCTTTCTGCACCTCTCTTGCCTGTTTATGCACCTCTCCTGCCTCTTTCTGGAGTTCTCTTGCCTCTTTATGCACATTTGTTGCTTCTTTCTGCATCTCTCTTGCCTCTTTCTGCACCCCTCATCCCTCTTTCTGTACCTCTGTTGCCTCTTTATGCACCTCTGTTCTTTCTTTCTGCATAGCTCTTGCCTGTTTCTGTAGCTCTCTTGCCTCTTTCTGCACATCTTGTGCCTCTGTCTGCACCTCTGATGATTCTTTCTGCAATTCTCTTGCATCTTTCTGCATTTCTGTTGATTCTTTCTGCACTTCTCTTGCTTCTTTCTACATTTCTGTTGCTTCTTTCTGTACTTCTGTTGCCTCTTTCTGCACTCCTCTTAAAAACCTTAAAGAGACATGCCCTACCTTTAGTTACATAGCACCCTGCCCTTTTGGCTACCTAAGACCTAAGATTGACGTATATTTCAAAAAAGGGAAGGGTGATGGGACTGGAATAGAGGCCACCAGCTCGTTAACATATTCGGAGGCCTCTACAAGCGAAATGTTCCTAGTGGTGGTGGAGCTTTCTGTAACTGTACCAACTGCATCCTTGTCTGTCTGGAGACCCATCTTCACCTTCCCTCTTGCTCTCCCCAACTGGTCACCCACATACACCTCACCCCCTCCCCCTGCCCAAGTTATCCCGGCTGTGCTGAGTGAGGAGGCTATTGACCTCTTATGCATTATCTCTGTAGGTGAGACTGCAATCGTGAATGGCATCCTTGGCCTTAGTTGCAAAATGCAACATATAGCTCCATTTTTGGATGCTATTTACAGTTTATTATCTGGCGAGCCGAGATTACTTGCTAAAATCGCATCCTCACTGGGCCATAGCCTCCCAACCAGCCCAACCTCACTTCTTCGCAGGCACCCACTCCAACAGAAACAAGCAGCACACACACATACATTACCCACTCCAGCTCCCTCTACCCCCAAGCCCTATCATCTCCCACCCCGTCCACACCTCCTACCCATACACCCCCTACCAAATTCATGTCTTACCTGTCCCTCACACCTGTCAAACCGAAACCCAACCCTCCCAAGAAAGTTAATTGAGGTGCCTGCTCTGTGCCCAATAGATACCCTTTTCTGAGGCGGTTATCTTTGGGGAAAAAAAGTTAGACCTTGTCTAGTGCAATTTCTACATTATATTACATTTCATTTATCCCAATGGTGTGTAATGCAGAGGATTATGATTTTATAGCTTATGAAAAATAATTAAAAACACCGGTATGGTCACTTTTAGATTTTTTGATTGATGTCAATCCTTAGTTTAGTGTCTGTTAACATGAAGGCAGCTTGCACCGAATGTAAAAATACAATAACATTATACAGGTTTGTTTCTTTACCTTTTTTGAATGAAAACATGACACACATATGCATTACACAGTAGTATGATACTGCTTGTAAGAGAAAGTAAAATAAAATCTTACCTTCGATTCTGGTGACGATGGGGTTGATTTGCTTTGTGGTCAAGTAGGAGCAGCACAGGCAGGACTTGCATGATCGGGTCCATGATGAAAAAGGAAGTGTTAAAAAAGAGAAAAAGGTAGTGCTCTACCTTATATCCCTTCCAATCTGCCAACTCAGGTGTGAAGGTTTTCCCGCCACAGTTATGTGTCAGGAAGGCACATTGTGATTGGCCTGGGAGGCCAACAGGCTGAAGTCCGTCCAACAGCCATTTTTGTCTATGGCACTGTCGACGCAGGAGGAAAAATCTGACGGAGGTGGCGGCTCTCTGTGTCAAGGATCCCCCTCGGTAGAGGAGGCTGTTCATCCACAGGAGCAAAGACGAATGTCCCACACACTTCCAGACAACAACAACCTAAGCGAGAAGAGATAACCCGGTCAAAGTCAGCTGCTACCAAAAAGTGTGGGGGGAATTTTCCCAGGGAGTATACCACTCTCCCCCAGCGAGGTGATGTAGCTGCAGTCTCGATGGCAGGAGATGACTGGAAAATAAAGGTACAACTAACCTCACCAGTAATTTACAGGACTGATACATAAGTGTTCAACATAGCATTCCACTTACCTCACCAGGTGAGTGTCAGGGCTTTATGCTAGTAGTCAAGGTGAGAACCAGGAGGTACAGAATGGAACCTGGGTGACTACCAGCAAGGATACCTCCAAGGCCGAATGCACACAAATCCAGTCCTGCTCATAAACTGAAGATAGAGCAAGACTGGGGCCACAAGCGCAGCTGATGACAAGCTGGTATCACTTATAAAGCTAAAGACAAAGTGATACAGAAACTCCCACTTCCAGCTCATAAACTTAAGACAGAGCGGAGTGAGAAACAAATAACACGCAACACAGACAATCCCCACTACCGACTCCTAAGCTTAATACAGAGCGGAGTGAGGGAACAAATAACGTTGAACATGGACAAGATACACACCACGTCCGGCTCGTAAACTAAAGACGGAGCGGAACGGGCGTACATGTAACAATACGAGATAGACAAAGCTGCGCTCCACTCGTAAACTAAAGACAGAGCGGAGCGCCTAAACACACACAAACAGAACCCCTTTGATCACTCTGAAATAAACGACAGAAATGACCGTTGAGAAACACAGGGCTGAATCGCCAGCAAACAACTGACAGAAACGAGGAGTGAAGGGCAGTCGGGGAACCAAGGCGGAAGGGAGAGCTAGGCACAGAGGGAGGGTGTGCCGGAAAGGAGAAGGTTAGCGGAACAGAGCAGGATGTACAAACAACGGGTAGGACACATGCGAGAGAAAGAAATACCGTGATACAAAGGCGAAAACCACAGGAACAGGAAAGGAGCAGAAACGGGAACGCTAAGGCAAAACAGGATCTCAGAACGCTACGGGAACCTCACGGAGCAGAACGCTGAGTAGAGGGGGCGTGGTCACTAACCAAACAGTAAGCCAAGCAAGGATTCGCGGGTGCGATTCCCTTTTCTGCTAGTTAGGGAGCGTCTCAAAATACCTTAGCCTAAGACAGTAAGAGATGTAGGGAAAGTCACAAAAGGATCTCAGGGGCACAATAATAATTGCAGAAAAGAGCATTCTACGCAGCCCTGAGGAATCTACGTTGAACACTCATGAATGGGGTCAAATCCGACCACCCCTAACAGTTCTCCCCCTCAAAACCCCCCTCCGGGGGCCGGGTTTCATTGGATGCAATCTGTGGAACCTCCTTATCAATCTGGGAGCATGTACATCCTCAGCAAGTTCCCAAGTTCTGTCTTCTGGGGGATATCCCACCCAATCTATTAGGTATTGGAGTTTTCCTCTCTGTCGTCTAGAATCTAGGATCTGTTGTACTTCAAACTCTTCTTCGCCTTCGATCACTACAGGAGGGGGAGGTGGTTCGGGTGTCAATGGGGGAATGTATTTCTTAAGTAGTGAACAATGAAACACAGGGTGAATCTTGATGTGTGATGGTAACTGTAATTTAAGAGTCACTGGGGTTATGACCTTATTAATGGGGTAGGGACCTATGAAGCGGGGCTGCAATTTCTTGGACTAAGGGAGTCTGAGATTTTTGGTGGATAACCATACTTTTTCACCCACATTATACTGTGGTTCCTCTCTGCGATGTTTGTCTACCTGATATTTCATGTTTTCTTTGGCTTTGTTCAATTCTTGGATGGCCTTTTCCCATACCACCTTTATGTGTTGATGATGTTCCTTTAATGCAGGAATTTTGTCAAGATCATTTGGGAAGGGAATAGGAAGGAACCCCGGATGTTGTCCATGATTGAAGTAAAAAGGGGACACTCCTATGGCTGAATGTGTTGAATTATTGTATGCAAACTCTGCCAAGGGTAATGCTTCCAACCAAGTGGACGGTAAACTGGTCAGTAGGCAACGTAAATATTGTTCTAGTGTTTGATTAGTCCTTTCCGTTTGACCATCCGTCTGGGGATGGTATGCAGTGGACAATCTATGATCCATTTGTAACACTGAACATACTCCTCTCCAGAATTTGGAAACAAATTGAGGGCCCCTATCTGAAAATATCACTGCTGGAGTACCATGTAGGCGAATTATCTGCTCTAAGAAAATGTGTACCAATTCTTCTGATGACGGTATCTTTTTAAGTGGAACAAAATGAGCCATTTTGGACAGCATGTCCACTACTACCAGTATGGTATTGTATCCTTTACTACAGGGCAGTTCGGTGATAAAATCCATACTGATGGTATGCCAGGGTTTGGAAGGAGCTGGTATGATTTTTAACAACCCTGTGGGGGCGCAATGAGAGGACTTTTGCCTTGCACACATTGAACAAGCTTTAACATAAGTCGTCGTGTCTTTGATGATATTATCCTACCAAAACCATCTCTGACATAGACTAACAGTTTTGGCTGCTCCTGGGTGTCCTGCAAGTACACTATTGTGACACCATTCCAATACTTGAGTTTGTAAGGGGAGACAAGGTATGTACAATCGGTTATCATGAAAATATAATCCTTCTTTGACTGTATTCAACGGATTCTTTATCCAATCTTGTTTGTCGATCAAGGCATATTGTTCTCTTAGGGTATCCAAAAAGGATTGAGAATGATGTTGTTCGGCTCCAATGATTTTATGTTCTGGGATGATAGGAGGTGTGCTGTTCGTATATTCTATGCTAGAGTTGTTAATTCTCGAGAGAGCATCAGCCTTGCCATGCTGGGCGGCAGGTCTATAAGTGATTATAAAATCATATTCACTAAAGAAGGATACCCAACGCATCTGTCGTGGTGTCAGAGCTTTTGCAGATTTAAAGAACTGCAAATTCCGATGATCCGAAAATATGGTGATAACATGCGGAGATCCTAATAGATAATGTCTCCATTCCTGAAAGGATAACGTGATGGCAAGGAGTTCTCTTTCGCCTATGGTGTAATTTTGTTCGGCAGGGAGCAACGTCTTAGAAAAGTAGGCCACCGGATGAAGTTGTCCTGTTCCTGGATCTCTCTGCGACAAAACAGCACCAACAGCTGCTTGTGAAGCGTCGGCTTCCAAAAAAAACGGCAAAGTGTTGTCAGCATACCGAATGATGGGGGCAGACATAAATTTCTTCTTGAGATTGCAAAATGCCTGTTCTGCTTCTTCATTCCAAGCGAACTTGATTCCTTTCTTGAGTACCTTCGTTATAGGAAGAATAGTTTCTGAAAAGTGGTCTATGAATCTCCTATAGAAGTTAGTAAATCCTAGAAAGGACTGTACTTCCTTGACTGTTGTGGGGCTAGGCCAATCCATCAATGCCTTCGTCTTCTTAGGATCCATAAGAATCCCTTGAGGAGAAATTACATAACCCAAAAAGTCGATGGTATCAGTGTGGAAGGTTGTTTTATCTAACTTGGCAAACAAAGAATTCTCTTGTAATTTCTGCAACACTCTCTTGACGTGTACCACATGTTCTTCTTCTGTTTGAGAATATATTAAAATGTCATCTATGTACACGATGACGAAAACATCAAGGTATTCTCGAAGAACTTCATTGATAAAGTATTGAAACGCTGCTGGCGCGTTACATAACCCGAATGGCATGCCACAGTATTCATATAACCCGAATTTCGTGCGAAACGCCGTCTTCCACTCGTCTCCTGCTTTAATCCGAATTAAATGATAAGCTCCTCTTAAGTCGATCTTTGTGAAAATCTTTGCACCTCGCACTTGACCCAACAAAACAGGGATGAGCGGCAAAGGATATTTATTCTTTATGGTAATCTTGTTTAATGCCCTATAGTCCAGGCATGCTCTCAAACCACCTTCCCTTTTTGGGATAAAAAACAGGGGCGAGGATTCTGGGGAAGTTGAATGTCTGATGAACCCTTTTTGTAACATATCATCCAGATAGTTCTTTAAATATTCGGTTTCAGCAGAAGTCAGCGCGTATATCCTACTGTTAGGAAGTTCGGCCCCAGGTAATAAATCAATGCGGCAGTCGTATGAACGATGTGGGGGCAATTTAGTGGCTTCTTCCTCATTAAATACTGACTGGAATTCAGCATAGATGTCTGGTATCTTTGAAGCCACGGCTAAGGACCGGACTGAGCAACATAACGGGTGCAAACTGTCACTGGGTTCTTGATAACAACGAGTCATGCAATAGGGTGACTTTAAAGTCACAGTTCTGTCTATCCAGTCAATCTTTGGATTATGGTTTAGAGCCAGGGAACTCCTAATATTGCTCCAAAATTAGGAGTGTCTATCAAATCAAAGATGATATGTTCTGAATGCCCATTACCACAGACCAGGAGCAGGGGAGGTGTTTGATGACTAATCAATCCTTAGGAAAGTTCAGACCCATCTACAGACTTGACAGGTTCAGGTTTATCTTTCGCCACGAAAGGTATGTTCATCTTACGGGCTAATTGTATGTCGAGGAAATTACCAGTTGCTCCAGAATCTAAAAGAAGAGTCATATGATGTCTATCTTGATTGCTGACCACTAAGGTGATATTCAATAGAAAATGTTTCACGGGTCTCATCAGTGTCTTTTGATTTTGCGAGATCTGACAAAGGCATGTACTTGAAGAATCGATCTCCTTATTCTTCAAGCTCGTTAGTTTTCCTGAACACTAGCAAGTTTCTTGGGAGTATTAGAAGGACGGTTGGGACAGTCTTTGGCATAATGGCCACTCTTGCCACAGTATAAACACAAATTGTTCTTCCTTCTTCTAGCTTTTTCCTCATCTGAGATAGGACCTCTCACTCCACCAATTTGCATAGGTTCAGGTATATCCTTTATCTCCTTATTGTCGGTTTTCTGTAAAACCAACCTGGGGAATCCGATACGATTCTTTTCACCTCGTCTCTCTTGAAGTCTATGGTTCAACTTGACCGTGAGCTCAATGAATGAGGGACAGTCTTCAGGCGAGTTAACTATTTGTGCCAGTATGCCCTTCAACTCATCAGACAATCCTCTATAGAATAGCGACGTTCTCTTGTCTGAAGGCCAATATGTTTCGGCCAGTAGCCTGTTAAACTGTGTAATATATGTGAGAAGATCTTTGGACCCCTGCTTGAGATTAAGCAGGGCATTGTCACTGGCTTGAATATAAGCGTGCTTGGCAAAAAGACTTCGAAACTTGAGCTGAAAGTCGTTGTAATTATACAACAGGGGATCATCTGTTTCTACCAAAGGGACAGCCCATTCTGAAGCGTTTCCTCCCAAATAAGAAAGAATAAATGCTACTTTTGAGGCATCGTCTGGAAAGGCTGCCGGCTTGCACGTAAACTGAAGATGACACTGAGTCATAAAACTGTTAAACTTGGCACTATCTCCTGTGAATCTCTCTGGCATGGCTAAGGGAACAGGACTAGGTGTGTGAACCGGAACTTGTACAGGAGGGCCTAAATTTGAAGCTTCAACAGGTGAACTAACCGTTAGAGTTTGTACAGTAAACCTGGCTGGTTGGATATAATTTCTCTTGGGCACTGCCCCTGCATTAGTCCCACCCACAGCCCCTGACTCTTGTGCTTGTAAGTGGGCTACTTCTGCCTGTAACTTCAGGTTTTCTGTTCGTAACATTGCCACTTCCTGTTGTAAGCTTGTTACTACTGCACTAATCTCTTCCATTGAAGGGGTATGTTCTGTAGAACCCGCACTCGGGTCTGTATTCATCTTTGCTCGGATGGAATATATATACTTGGGCTTGGCTTTCTGTCAAGGATCCCCCTCGGTAGAGGAGGCTGTTCATCCACAGGAGCAAAGACGAATGTCCCATACACTGCCAGACAACAACAACCCAAGCGAGAAGAGATAACTCGCTCAAAGTCAGCTGCTACCAAAAAGTGTGGGGGGAATTTTCCCAGGGAGTATACCACTCTCCCCCAGCAAGGTGATGTAGCTGCAGTCTCGATGGCAGGAGATGAGTGGAAAATAAAGGTACAACAATACTAACCTCACCAGTAATTTACAGGACTGATACATAAGTGTTCAACATAGCATTCCACTTATCTCACCAGGTGAGTGTCAGGGCTTTATGCTAGTAGTCAAGGCGAGAACCAGGAGGTACAGAATGGAACCTGGGTGACTACCAGCAAGGATACCTCCAGCTCATAAACTGAAGACAGAGCAAGACTGGGGCCACAAGCGCAGCTGATGACAAACTGGTATCACTTATAAAGCTAAAGACAAAGTGATACAGAAACTCCCACTTCCAGCTCATAAACTTAAGACAGAGCGGAGTGAGAAACAAATAACACGCAACACAGACAATCCCCACTACCGACTCCTAAGCTTAATACAGAGCGGAGTGAGGGAACAAATAACGTTGAACATGGACAAGATACACACCACGTCCGGCTCGTAAACTAAAGACGGAGCGGAACGGGCGTACATGTAACAATACGAGATAGACGAAGCTGCGCTCCACTCGTAAACTAAAGACAGAGCGGAGCACATAAACACACACAAACAGAACCCCTTCGATCACTCTGAAATAAACGACAGAAATGACCGTTGAGAAACACAGGGCTGAATCACCAGCAAACAACTGACAGAAACGAGGAGTGAAGGGCAGTTGGGGAACCAAGGCGGAATGGAGAGCTAGGCACAGAGGGAGGGCGTGCCAGAAAGGAGAAGGTTAGCGGAACAGAGCGGGATGTACAAACAACGGGTAGGACACAGGCCAGAGAAAGAAATACCGTGATACAAAGGCGAAAACCACAGGAACAGGAAAGTAGCACAAACGGGAACGCTAAGGCAAAACAGGATCTCAGATAGCTAGGGGAACCTCATGGAGCAGAACGCTGAGTAGAGGGGGCGTGGTCACTAACCAAACAGTAAGCCAAGCAAGGATTCGCGGGTGCGATTCCCTTTTCTGCTAGTTAGGGAGCGTCTCAAAATACCTTAGCCTAAGACAGTAAGAGATGTAGGGAAAGTCACAAAAGGATCTCAGGGGCACAATAATAATTGCAGAAAAGAGCATTCTACGCAGCCCTGAGGAATCTACGTTGAACACTCATGAATGGGGTCAAATCCGACCACCCCTAACACTCTGACTGACTTTTCTCCATCGACCCATCAGCATCTAAATAGAGCAGGAGTACTTCTTAGAAGGTGGAAGGAGAATCTGATGGAAAAGCGACGATGGGACCCAAACCGCTAAGATCTAAATCCGGCAAATTACTACAGAATCAGGATGACAAGGAGCCGGAGGACTACGGCCAGGAGTATCAGAAGGACAAGTTGGGAGAGGAACAGGAGAACTAGTCACGTCAGGAGCACGTGGAACAGGGCCATAAGAGCAGAGACCAGATGGGAAGGATTAGGTGGATTAGAAGGATTAGAATGAGCAGGAACAGGAGCAGGGCTGAAAGGACCAGAGTGGTCACAACCAAGCAGATCTGGAACTTTTTGTAATTGTTGTTTTTGTTTTATTTTTGCTGGTCAGCATAAGAAAAAACAAAAAGGAAACACTTCCTGGCAAAGGTACACATTGTCACATATCATTGCCCCATAGTGGACCTGATATCAATATATAATCTTTGTGGCCCACCCATCCCAGATAGGAAAAACAAAAAACAAAACGTGTTGTCCCATATGCCCACATTTCCCCTCCACCTGCCTCCAGCATCCAGTAACAGCTTTGACATTCATCATGCACAAGTTTCAGGAGACATTGGCGGGGACTCTATAGCAGCATCGGATGGGGTACTAAAATAATGAATAAAAGGCTCCCAGAAGTCCCTTGGTCGGGAAGCTTGCAGTATGTCCTCTGCATATGTCTCCAATGTCTCCTTGCAGTATGTCATGTCTAAAACCCAATCTTTGAAACGTGGTGGGCGCTTGTCACCCCAACCTTTTGCTACCCTGCGTTTGGCTAGCAACAGAGACACTGCTAGCAGCTTCCGTCTCTTGGCCAGTTTCAGCCTGTGGGTCCCTAGTTTTGACTTTTTACTTTACTCATCATTTAAACTAACAACGATTCCTTGGTACATCCTTCACTCCTATACCCAAATCTAGGTTCTTTTGTTTCCTGTAAGGAGCGTAACTTCCTCAGCTTCTTTAACAAACTGGTTATCAGGCAGTCTGCAGATTGTGTCTGAGTTTTCCATAAATCGGGAGCTGGACTCCGGCACCTTTCTTGGTTCCCTTGGGGATTCTATACCAGATCAGGTCTCAAAATAGGAATATGAGTGTGCTGAATGGTTTATGAAATTATTTTCAAACTATAGGTTCTATCTGTATTGATGTGCTGCTCCACATGTGCTCACTCTAGATAAAATATGCAAATCACTTATCTCTTTTTTGGCCAGGTGGAGCAGACCAGCTCAAGCACAGAGGATTCATCTGAAGTGAGTTTCTTTGGTGTGCTTGATGTTCTTTGTGGAGTTTCATATTGCCTAGCAAGGCTCAGTTCCATTAGCAGTGGTATTTATACTATCCCAAATCAAAATGGATGCAGAGATTTTCAAGTCTCATGCAGCCATCTGAGAAGTTTCAGGGTCTTTTCAGTAAACCCATGTTCTTGCCACTTGTGTATAGCTCACTCAAGAAATGGCGCGTAAGTGTGCTTTGGATTGGCATTATTTTAGTCTTTTAGCGAGCTGGATGTATTACAAGCACATGCATTCTTTAATGTTTGGTTGTTTCTTTTCCGGTGTTGCCTTGCTGCCACAGAACATAACACTTACTTAGCATGCCTTATGCTAGTTATCCAATCCCTCTGTCATAAACAGGCATTCTCCTAGGTGTTATTGGTACACCTTTCCCTCTTTATTTTCATACCCACTAAGTCCACCCTGGAGAAATTTTGCATTTGGTGCCTTCTGGGACTCAACATGAAAGTAAGTGTGTGGTCATAACAGTTTCCTCCCCTTAAGGACCACTGTCACGGTGGTTGTTAGGTTGGGTGGGACTCTGTTGATGGTACTTGTTTGAGATCCTGGGTGCATGGAGGTGACTAGCTGGCTCCCATGAGCATTCCTCTGTCCCAAAAACCTTCCAGTCTACTAGAGTGTGCTAAAAAGTTTTATCAAACATATTTAAAACAACTGTGGTTTCTACCAAGTCTATGAGTTCCCTTTAATATGAGCCACCTGAGGGACCTGCGGTCTGTCAGAATACGGAAGTGAGTCCCACAGTTGTTAATTTGCAATATTAAAAGTGCAGGGGCTGTCCTTAGGAGGCAGCGCAAACAGGAGAAATGTGCTGGTCCAACTGCCTCATGACTAGAGCTGCCGATTCATTCAGATTTATTAGTCTGGAGAGGACTTGGCCTAATGGCTAGAGCTGCCAATTTCGGAGCTGGGGAACTGGGTTCGAGTCTTGGCATGGCGCAACATTCTGAAATTATGGGGAATATCCACTGCATTTCAAATGATTGTGCCCTTAATTGGTGGTATTAGCTCCGCTGCTGAGGATTAGGTACTGGTGCTATGCACCGGCTCAAATTAAGCATTGAAGTCCCAAACAGGTATGGTCTCCACTCCTTTAGTGCCCAGACAACATCAAAGGCTTCCCTTTCAATAGCACTCCACTTCTGTTCCCTGGGAAGTAACCTCCTAGAGAATAAAGCTACAGGTTGGTCTAGACCGTGCTCATTTAATCTTGCTAGAACGGCACCTATGCCATGCCTTTAGGCATCAGTTTGCACAATTAATTCACTGGAAAGGTCAGGGGCTTTGAGTCAAGGGGCCTGCACATGGCCTGCTTTAGGGAGTAGAATAATTTTTGCCATGCCTCTGTCTAAATCACATTTCTGGGCTAGTTTTTCTGAGTCAGATCGGTCAAGGGGGGAACAATGCTGCTCTATGCCATGACAAACCTCCTTTAGTAACCTGTGAAGATTAGGAAATCTTTCTTTTCAGTTTAGGTTGTGGGGGGCTCCCAGGCCAATATAGTTTCTTTCTTGACATGGAGGGGCTGCACCTTACTTCTGCCTACCAGATGTCCCAAGCACACCACAGACCCCTGCCTATCTGGAACGTACTGGACTTGATAGTCAGTCCTGTCTTCTGCAGGGGCTGAAGCACTTCCTTCAGGTGAAAAGGGTGGTCCTTCCAGCTGCCACTGAATATGGCTATGTCACCCAAGTAAGCAGCACTGAAGGCCTCCATTCCAATCAAACCCTGGTTCACCAGCCTCTGGAAGGTGACAGGGGCATTTTTTTATCCAGAGGGTATTACTCTAAGCTGGTATTGGCCCTATGGAGTGGGGAAGCTGGCCTCTTCATGGCCTCTAAGGGTGATTTTTTAGTATCCTCAAGTAAGGACAAAAGTACTCAGGAACTGGGCAGCCCCTTACCTGTCATTTAGCTCACCAGCCAGGATATTGGATGAGCAACAGTCTTGGTGACTGAATTGAGCCCCCGGTTGCAGTGCTACTGGGCTGGACCATGGTCTCCCGTAGGTTTCATTCTCCCGTAATTACAACATCTCGGATATATCATCCTTGAAGCTGGCCCAAACTTTGTACAACAGTCTAAAGATTGTATTTGTGACAGGGAGGCTGTTTCCTGTGTCTACATCATTGATACTCAGATGGGGGCGTGGCCAGGAGGCGATGTGAGAAGATGTGAACTGCGGAGCTCCTGCCAACATTCCCAACAAATATCGTGAGCCCCGGGTGTGCTTCTTTTGGGGCACCTGGTTGGAAATTGACCTGGGAGTGTGCCAATCTCCCCACCATTGCTCAGCAGGTCAATTTGGTGGCAGAATCACAGAGACTTGGGCTGGCTAGTACTAGAAGCGCGAGCAGAGGACAGTGAAGGAAGATCGCGCAGGAATAATATAAGGATAATTGGAATGCCGGGAAAAACGGATATGATGTGCTTCCTTGAAGACTGAATCAAAACTGAAGTGGCCCCAGAGGGATCCCCCTTCTCCATGCTTGAACATGCCCACAGAGTCCCAGCCAGGCTGCCCAGTCAAGGGCCACTCCCCACCACATAGTGGCAAGATTGCTTCATTTTTGGGATCATGATCATGTGCTCCTTAAGGCTCATCAAAAACAACTGCAGGTTGCCAACAGTAAAATTGTGATATTCCCAGACTTTGGGAACGAAGTACAGCGTCAAAGGGCCTCCTTTCTATCTGTTAAGAAGAAACTGAGGCAACTTCAGATACCCTGTGCTTTGTTATTTCCAGCTCGGCTGCAAGTAGTGGAACAAGCCAGGGCACAGTTTTTTACCACCCCTCAGGAAACATGGGGCTGGCTGGAAAGTCTACGGAGCCAGAATGAAGGGATTGCGTCACCAGAAGGATCACAGCAGCATGCAGGGAAGAACGCACTCTCAGCACGTGCTCCATCATCTAGAGAAGCCGGGAATGAGAGACGTAAGGCACTGCAGGCGGCGACGGAACTCACCATAGGGGATGCCAGTGATCCATCAGGTTACCAGCTACAACTACTCACACACCACATACTCACCTGGGCCCATTCTTTCACAGTAGCTAGTAAATACCGTGTGGGGTCAATTTGTACTCTTTATCCAGGACCAGTTCTTCATTCTCCCTAACCTATCCATTCACAGATCAAAGAGCATTACCTTTTGTCAATGGACCTATTCGTTAATCTAGTTTAGGATAACATGACCTTCAAATCCAATTTAACTTGACTCATTTGTTTGAAATAATCACAGATCCTGGACGGTTTTAAATGTTTATCTAAATTAATTCATGTGAGTCAAATGCAAATAGCACAGTGCATGACCTCGTTTTTCATAGAGGAAGTTCAATTCATAAAATCAGTCATCTATTTAAAGTAAAGTGTCACAATGACCTGCACTCCAAGCCTTGCTTCATCGGGTTTTCCTCTCTTTCTCACTGCTCCTGCGTCAAGTCACGTGTGGCGCCAGCTTCTGTTGCCCACTGAGGCCCAAAGAACGAACTAGTTTGAAAGTCAGAAAAAAACATATTAATTTCAAAATAAAATGATTTCACGGTATACCACCTATCTCTACTCTAACCCCAATTATTTATAAATGCTCTACCCGCATTAGCAGTTTAGTTATAACACAATTTAGTTTCAGCAGTGCAGATGCTCAGCATGTGAGTTTCTGAGCAGCCATTGTAAGGCCTTCTGCGCAGAAGCGAAAGATTTCCCTCCAGTAAAGGAAGACGTCACTCTACGTAGACGTAGTTGACACATGTGCATTAGAATTCCAGCGTTTTAGCAGCTATTTTGGATTAGACTCTGGTTACTTGTTAGTTAGAAC